>NW_027210622.1:750000-1350000 GCF_029030835.1 Brachyistius frenatus
GTTCTTAATTTTCAGTTCATAAAAGAGCTTGCACACACACGTGCGTACACACACACACACACACACACACACACACACACACACACACACACACACACACACACACACACACACACACACACACACACACACACACACACACACACACACACACACACGGTGTAATCAAACACTTAAACATCCATGTAATCAACTGTTTCCAAATTTGCCTCTGATTACACCGAGGGGATTGCAATCTGCATGTTGGCTAAGTTTATCTTACTTGACACACGCACACACGCACGCACACACACGCACGCACGCACGCACGCACGCACGCACACACTCTATCTTACACGGAAACACACACAGATACGTACATAACATTCGACAAAATCTTTTACCCACTAGCACTCGTGTGCACCGAAACACATGCATATACGGCCGTGCCAGAAGAAGCTGACAGGTCCCAGTTATCAGCCAAGGCAGGGTGCACAAGATAAGGGAGCCGCAAGGCATCATAAACACCAATACACACAGGGGGAGTGAGAGAGCAAGCGCAGCAGAGGGAGGGATGAATCAGAGATGAAAGAAGGAAGAGGAAAAATTCAACACTCCTGTCAGAGATAATAAAATTCTCAGATGAAGAGCCAGAGTGGAGAGTGGGAGAATTAGAGACGCAGAGGGAGTGAGAGAGAGAAAGATGGGGCGGCGAGGTGAAGAAAAAAAATGACAAGTTAGTTTCAAGGGGCAGGTAGACAGAGAGGAAAAGGGGAAAAAGTCTGAGTGAGCAAGAAGAGAGAAGGAGACTGTGGCAGGAAAGGAGAAAGAAGATGAGGGCAAGAAGAGAGAAATGAGGTAACGCTGGATGGAAAGATTAAGAGCCTGAAACAGGTGGAAAAAAACAGATTTAAAGTAATAGAGCATATTATGCCGGAGAGAGGAAGTGTGTGTATCCGGGTTTGACTGTTTATGCAGCTGAGAAAAAAAAAGAAAAGATAGAGGCAGCTTACAAGAAGAATGGAAAATACACCTGTATACCCTCCAAGGTCTTAAAGACAAACATATTTACACACACACACACACACACACACACACACACACACACACACACACACACACACACACACACACACACACACACACACACACACACACACACACACACACACACACACATTGCATATGCACCCTTTGCTAATAAAGCCTGCTACCGCTTTGTCTCCCAAGACGTCCGGCAGCCTGCTCTTTTCCCTTCGTCAGCAACTTTTGATCTAATCCCACTAAATCAAGAAGAATAAGAGTTGGCATTGGTTGTGACAGAGGAAGTCGAGGGAATAGAGAAGGCAAACACAGCCACTGGTGTGAGACCAGACATCCCACGCACACAAATGTATGAAAACACATATGGTTGGATATGGTTGTGTAAAGACACTTTGGCAGATGTACATATTATTATGCTCTCACACATGGTGCAAATCAGATAAATCCACTTTGCAACCTGCCACCGGCACTCAGGAAGGAATAAAACAGAGGCAAAGTGCCAGTCGAGTGATGCAGCAGGCAGATGCTTTTTGCTGAAGTGTGAAGCGAACACACGCATATGAATGAATGTGTAGGAACAAACACTTGCAAATTATCTGAAGTCAAGTGGATGTGTGGATTCAAGTATCATCCCACCACACACACACACACACACACACACACACACACACACACACACACACACACACACACACACACACACACACACACACACACACACACACACACACACACACACACACACACACACACACGAGGTGTATAAGTGAACTCATTAGTATTACCCTGCTGACAGGCCAGAGCACCAACTGAGACCTAATTTTTTATCGATGTCTGTTGTAGACCATCGACCTTCTGAAGCTGCACTCAGCTGCCTAAATTGAACTCCAACTCACACCTGAAATTCAACCTTCATACCCACACTGGCCCTCGAGATGAGAGTTTTCCTGTGACAGATCTGTTCTTCAATACATCCTTTGGAGTTGAAGACTGTTAAGCGATGATTAACAAGTTATTTGTTCACATGAGGAGCTAATGTGACACTGGGGCAGCCATACAAAAGTATCAGAAATGTAATGCTGGGGAGCTATAAAAAACAGTGGCACAGACTTAAAGTGATTCTGAAACAAGAACATTATCATCAGTAGTTTTAGCAAATGTCCAAAAGTTATTCTTGGGTATGGATGTTGGTCAGTTACCAGGCAAGAATATTTCAACATCTTTGGACAGATTATCATTACAAAAATTCTGAGACTCCTTCTGCTGCATGCAAATGGTGAGCAGCACTGTGACGTGCACGGAGCAGGAGGAAGGTATTCCCCTCATGAGTAAGAGTTGCAACTTTTGTCGCTCGAGCACCATCGGTTAAACAAGTGACATTCAAGTTTTTGAGAGGCAGAACATCACTGTCCAAAATCGAAAAAGACACTTCAAGTCATGCATGTGAACCAGGTTGCTTTTCTTTGACATTTACAGGGTGGTGCCCCATGAATTCCTCCCCCAGTGTCAGACTGTTAACACCGAGTTCTACTGTGATTACATTCAGTGCAAATGACCTCAACTGTGGTGTGATGGCACTGGTTCTCCAACATTCCAATTCTCGTCCAAGTTTCTCGCCCACAACAACACAATTATCGTTCCCCACCATCCCAACTCGCCGGATCTGGCTTCCTGCTACGTCTTCCCCAAAAAATTGTCACAGACTTTGATGTGTGCTCTCTGCACATGTATGCATTAGACATCACAGATGGACCCAGAGCAGCATTCACAAAAGCATGTTTAACTCAGGTGCTGTTTTCGATTTTGAAGCATTGGAACGTACTCAAAGTTTTCAGTTTCTCTGTGCTCCATGCACGTGCTGCGTACCGTTCGTGAGCAGTCTCTGAACTTACTGATCCATTCTCGTACACATTTATTCAATTAAACCTATTGACTGTTCCTATCCCAAAACTTTTCTTTTTTCACCACTATGACCTAGAAAGTCTTGGTTTTGAGTGCATTATCTACCAAATGGATTTTCATTAAATATGCAACAGATTGCAAATCCATTCAGGTCTATGAAAGTCTCAATGTATATTTTAACTTTGAGGTCAGAATTTAAATTTTCCAATAAATAAAAGGAAGCCTCAAAGCAATTTCTTCATGGATAAATAGTTACAAGGCGACACATGCTTTGCCTGCACAAGACAAGGTCTGAACATCAGCCTTCTGTCCACATTTACGCATCAATATTATCCCACAAACAAATAGACGACATACTTAAGTTGATGGAGGTGTACACACTGATCACTTCAAAATTACAAAAAAGTTATTATGTACAGTATTGTGACTTCTTTAGCTTTGACTTTGATCACTTACTCTACAATTTCACATGAAGACTTTAACAGGTTAGATTCATGAGGATTACCAAGATGATTCAGAATCTATCAAATGAATATCTGAACTTCTCAACACATCAGACTGGTGACTTGTCATACACAGATTCACAGTTATAAGATAGTCAGAGAATTTGTTACACAGTGGCTGTCCTCAGATTGAGTTCTGCCATTCATCAGAGCTAAAAGTCCAATGTAATTATGTTTGTAACAATTAAAAACACCTGAAAACTAATTTTACTGTAACTACAAGTCACTAAAGTGAGATAAATTACATTATGCACAGAATTGTCAGTGTTTAAGAAATTATAAATTTGGCGGTAAAGATTTTGTTAGCAACACAGAGAGCACATTTGGGGTAGTATTGTGTTTGGGAACTTCATGCTTCAACTTTTTTCCTGGGCCCCTGTAGGACAGAGATGTAATTGAGTACCATCTCTCCATCAGAAAAATGAAGCAGAAACTAAATATCTATTTGTCTGTGATGGAGCTGTAAATAAGCTGTTGGAGCAGCATTTGTCCGCACTGACACCGACAGCATTCATAAAAGGAACTGCCAGTGGGTTTTACAGCTGACTCTGTCCTTGAGTTCAGTTATTACTGGGAATTTATTGAACAAACCAATGATAGTGTGAGGAAAGGGCCAAAGGGACACAAAGTGGGAAATCAAAGAGAAAAGTAAAGGTGATTGAAGAGACAGCAATCTATTTAGATTTAGTGAAATCAACACCTTTCTTCGCTCCACCTAATTTCAAGGCTGGCTGTCTTAAAATGGCCCAATTTTCTCCTGCAGAGGGCAGAGACATATCAGGTGTACCGACGTCAGTTTGAGCCTGGCTTTGACAGCTTGTCCCTTTTAGAGCCATTAGGAAGAGGAGACACTGACAGCATCATTGAGCAAAATGTGTTGGGTCCTCGTCTTAACTCTTAACAGCTCCAAGGACGCCTTACAAAGTAGAGTATGTAGCCACCAAACCTCATTATGCTTGACTTTGCTCACATCAGCTACCCTCTTTTTCAACAAAAGCTACAACAATAAGTGCTCTAATATCACTAACAAGCAGTGTCAAGACTGTTCAAGGAAAATGTGGATAATAAGAGGTTTCTGACCCCATTTTTGCAGTGCTTGGCAGAGTTGTGATAAATTGGTGTCTCTGGTTTCAATGTCATTTAACTTACTGTGAGTTTTAATGATAACATTAAATGTTCTGGAGTGTAGATAAATAATAGAGGCGACACTGACCCAGAACACAGATAAAGCTGTAAGACACAAAGTGAATCACTGATAAAATTCCTAATAAAATAATTTGTGGGTAGTAAGGACAGGATACATTTTGATATATATATATATTTTTTTATGCATGAGTGCATACTTTCCCAACATTAAAATTGATGACTACGTGCCTGCACTGTCTGGAGTGGTCACGCACCATTACTGAGAGCCAATTAAAAAACATTATGTGGCGCATAATCTTTCAAACTAGGGTTCAACATTGCTCGTAATCCAAGAATGGATTTAGTTCTTTCACCTGCATTCTGCAGGATCTACGAAACCAGATTATTCTTTAAATTAATCCACTTTTTATGCTGTTTTAATCAGTCTTCTTAATAATCATGCCTCTATATACCACTAGGGCTTGTGTAAGTAAGTAAACTTGTGTTTTAAGTTTGATGCACTTACAGTAAAACATCATCTTGTTGTGATACATTCATATTTTACATATTGATGTAATGCAGATCTCGGTCTCCAACCTGTAGCTCACGCACTTGTAAAAGATTGCGGAAGGTTCAAACAATATGCAGTGTTTCCCATACATAGACTTACTTATAGTTTAGGTATATTTGACGGGCATCCAAATATTTGGCAATCAATTTCATCCATCCATCCATTATCTATACCCACTTTATCCTGAACAGGATCACGGGGGGCTGGAGCCTATCCCAGCTCACTTAGGGTGAAGGCAGGATACACCCTGGACAGGTTACCAGTCCATCACAGGGCCACATAGAGACAGACGGAAACAAAGACCATTCATGCTCATTCACACCTAAGGGCAATTTGTAGAACCACCAATTAACCTGAGGTGCATGTTTTTTGGATGGCGGGAGGAAGCCGGAGTACCCGGAGAGAACCCACGCAGGCACAGGGAGAACATGCAAACTCCACACAGAAAGGCCCAGGCCCGGATTCGAACCCCGAACCTTTTTGCTGTGAGGCGACCATGCTAACCACTGCAACACTGCGCTGCCAGCAATCAATTTCAGCATCTTTTATTTATTTATTTTTTTTTAACCTGTCCGAGAGAACGACGCTATCAACGTGATCGATGGGCAAGTGGGCAATCTCCCCTCTTTCCCTTCACCTCTGTCAGTTCCACACCGTATCAGTGCAGCTGAGGTTTAGCTCTGCCCTTCAGGAAACACATAGAAATCTGCAGACAGAAAATGCAAGCTGCATTAAACACAGCGGAGACTCTCACACTAAGCTGGAAAGAATTAGGTAAATAACATAAATACAATATTTTCAGCTGGACCACAACAGTGGGGCCAAAACTGTCAAGCGAGTGTGTGTGATTAAATGGGTGAGGGATCAAAGTAACACTGCAGGAGAGCTGAAACTTTTCAAATTAAAAGGCCTCCAGTTTCACACAGGGTCCAGCCATATACAAGGTTTTGACCAAGACATGCGTTTCTTTCAGGAGGGGCGGGGGGTCCCAATCAACGAAGAAACATTGGATTTTCCTAGTTAAATCTTATATTAGAACGCTTTAAAACCAGTTTAGCCACACATGAGTTGCGTGCACTGCAGTATGCATTTAGGGAACATTTGTGTAATTGTACTGTAGATACAGAAAATACTCTTTCCTTCAGTTGAAAACATATAGAAATGCATACAGAAAAAAGCATGCACATGCTGTTGATACCAAATGTGTGTGAAGAGTATCAATTTGTTATTGTAAACAGAAAAGAAGCTTATTCTTTTTAGGATTATCATTTTTAATAAGAAAAAATGTATTAAAAAAATTCAAACTATAATGGATTATGATTTTGGATTATGCCGTATGGGTTGCCTCCCTCGCCTCACTTGAGTGACTGAGCTAACTAAACTGTGGGGCAGATGCATTTTTACAGAGTCAGCTAACAAAGTCACCTACAGTATATCCATGAATTTCCCAACCGTGGTGTTTAATCCAAAATGCTTTCACACATCATTTCTCCAATGGTTTGGGGTAATTATCATCACTCCAAATGCTTGCTATTTTTCCACTCTGTTAGCCAGAACAAAAACAACAACAACAACAGCCTACTTTAGTGTGGGGGAGCGGGCCATAATGGGTCAGACAGATAGACTGTGCATTTTGGAAGAAACTAGATGCGTTAGTGCATGAGATCACAGCACACTCCATCCAATTTGTCTCTTGGGTCTTTTTTCTTATTCCCTTTTCTTTCTGCCTTAGGCAACTTCTTGTAACACATAAACTTGGTGAAGGGAAGGCAGTTGATGAATGGCTCATAGCGTCAGTTTTACTGGCGCTTGGCTCAATGTGTCCCCAGGCCTTGGAGACATTTTAGTGCTAAAACTCTGCTCCCCTGCCTCTATTCCCCAGTAAGAATGGACAGAAAAGTCCTCACTGCCTGAGTCTGGGATGATAAACACACATGCCTATGCAGCACACACACACATCCCCTTGCTGTCTATCTAGCTTTTCTTCTCCCCTTTACTTTATTTAGCCAGCGCTAACTATTTTGGCCCTGCAGCCAACACAGACTGACCTCCCTTAGCCTCTCTGCTAGTCAGGCGACTGAGGCTGTATTAAGACCAAGATGGAAACTGCCTTTACACTACACACCGCATAGGCACCACTCTATATTTCTTATATCGCTTGTCCGTGTCTTAATGGGCCAAAACTGCTTACGGTGAAACTTATTTCTCCTCAGGGACAAATCAACAGTTTCTTTGGCAGACATGTTGACAGGTTCCAGTTAAAAAAAACACAGGTTTATATTGCAGTATTGATAAAGCCTGAATACTAATTAGAAATATCAGGCTACACTTAAATGCTCTCAGTGTCCCAAAATGTCATAGAAAAGGATTTATAAAGAGGAAGATTAAGAGTACAGGTTGGAATATTAATGCTTGGACAGTTGTGCTGATGACTTGCTTTCAGAAAACATGGTCTGGTAGCTTCAAAGAATTGTAATACTTAACTGTCTATAACCTGGAAGTGAGACAAACACAGTATTTCAGATGTAGTCTCATGTCACAACATTTAGGTTTAAATACTTTTTCATGATTATGCTGTAAACTGGCCCCATGTTAAATTTGATAAAATATCAACAAACACACACACACACACACACACACACACACACACACACACACACACACACACACACACACACACACACACACACACACACACACACACACACACACACACACACACACACACACACACACGCACACGCACTCATGTAAGTACACTGAGGATTGCGCTAAATCAGCTAAAGCAGTTTGTCCGAAATGTATTTCTGAGCCCCAGTTGTGTCACACAGACCAATTAGAGGCAATGTCACGCAGCGATGTGAGTCAAAGCAACATCACTAACGAAAACGAAGTCACACATGGGCCACAACTGTTTTTATCCTCAGTGCCTCAAATTTAAGAACAAAGATATGGAAAATCATTACCAAGTGTGCGTTCCACTGCCGTGTGTGTATGTGTCTGTAAAGGGTTAGATGTAAGGGTAGGGCTGACAAGATGATCTAAAAAAAATCGAGGAAGTCACTAACAAGCACATTGATTTGAGCTTAGAGGGGAACAGCTGTAGGGAGAAAGAGAAGGAAACAGACAAAGAGAAAGAGAGAGCTACACTGATAGACAGAAAGCAAAAGAAAGGATAGGGGACACAACACAAGAGAGGAGAGGAGTTGAGGGGTAGGAGAGGAAGGAAATAAGAGGGGAGCAGTTTGCTAGTGGTTTCTTTCTGCTAACTCAGACACTTAAAGCAGACAAAATGATGCAGAGTGAGCATACCCCTCATTTTCACGCCCTAGTTTTACAACAAAGAGACAAGCTGACACTTTTTCTCACACATATACACACACCAACATCACCCGCAACTGATTAATGTTAATATGCTACAGTTTCCCTTAAAAGACAGGGCTACCTCACGAGCCTCTTTATTTGAGAGAACCTGCTGAGGTGTGTAAAACTCATGGATATAAACTCCCTTCAAAACTCAAAGTTTGGATATTTTTAATAGGAAAAGCGTCTCCCCTGCATGCATTTTGAGCCTATTGTATAATAAAGTTTTGAGTCAGCTGCTTTACAAGTTGTTTCTTCCTTGAACCTGCATAGTTGCTCGTTTGTACAACAAAGTCAGAAAGAGCAGAAAAGCACTAAAGTCATACAAAAATAAGGGAATGCTAAGGAGAGTGATAAAACCCTAATTGTAAGACAGAAGCAAAGAAACCAAGACTGGGGTTTTAAAGAGGATACGTGTGCATGTGTGTGTTCTTATCTGCTGGGGCCTGGTACAATAAGTCAGCCTGTGGAAGACAAGGAGTTGAACTGACGTCACCGACTCCAGTCTATCTACAGGCTTCACTTTAATGATGGCAGAAGGAGAAGAAGTCAAGTTGTAGGGTGTGACGAAGGGTTAGGAGAGACAGAAAGACGAGATAGAGTAAGATACATTTATGTTATTTATGAATTGTATTTCTCTTTTTTCCTCATTTATTTATGGAATTGTAAATTGTACTTTGCTATCTTTCATCTCTTTAGACAGATACAGAATTGACTTATAATGAGAACACAGTCTTATTTAGTTAATTGTTATTAATGTATGTGCAAATCATTGTAGTTAGCGTATATGTATTCAATTATAATTGTGGTGATATAAGTCATTATAATTGTAATGATAATGTATTTTAATATATTTTATACTGTCTATTATTATCCTTGTCGCTTTGGCAATATAATTAACCAGAAATGCATGCCAATAAATTAAAGTGAATTAAAAAGAGAAAGAGTATGAAAGAGCGGAAACAGAAGTTTAGCACAGAGATACAAAGAGCAAGACTTTGACTTCTCATTGCCTTTTCATTGAACTAAACAGTGTCAGTAGTACACAGCTTAAAAACAACAACTATCACAACCAAATTCAGACCTACACTGTGATTTGCATTTTGCTGAAGGGGCAAAAACAATATTACTGCCAACTTTCAAAAACCTTTAATTTTGACCTGACACTTTTAGACTCACACAACCAGCCTCACTGTCATTTACCTAAAAGCAACTGAGACAGTTCAAATCCAGAAAAAAGAAGTGAAAAAAAAAAGCGAATTAAAAGAGGGTGAGACATCCACAAACAATATAGAGACGAGAGTGAGAGAAATACAGAGGCAAAAACTAGTGTGCAACTGAGAGAATCTGAAGACCAACCCAATTTTTTTTAGGCATTACATAACACCAGTGGATGAGTCTTTTTGCATTAATCTCTCAGGTTATGTAAGCCATCTCTGGACCAAAGCGCTAGAATTATAGCAATGAGCTTATGATGCAAACTAGCTTTGGTTCTCTTACAACGGCTGCCCCTGCTGTAGTAGCACATATGAAGTCAAATGCTGCCTCTCTCACAAAATACAGATCAACAAGCAGTATCTCCTCTCAACTGGCTTAAGGCCCAAATGTTACATTTACAGTTGCCCTGATTTACTTATAGTAACTTGTGACCAGAGGCTTTCTCAGCTTTTAATATTGATGACTTGTCCAAACAATATAAAAGCTTAACTTTCCAAACCAGCAGAGCATGTATGAAGTAGTAAACACATTTCTCCTGTGAAAAAGAGTTTAAAGTAACCAGAGGGTGTAAATCTGTGAAAGACACACTGATGCTAGTTATGAGATTCCAGTAACCTGACTAGCAAAAGGAGAAGGCAGGGTGAAGATATGAAAACACCACAGTGGAAATATTGACTCTATATACAGATGGAAATGTAGCAGGCCATGTACAGAGGCACATGCAAAAATCATAAAAGTACATTATAGTACAGAGGGAAGTTAAAGTGCAAACGATTTGTGAACACATGGCCTTTATACAAATTGTTAACTGCTGTCAGAAAGGTGTAAAACTGACTATTACTGAGTGTCCTGGAGGCTGAGGAATGTCTAACACATCAATACACAACTGATTAGAAAACTGCATGTACTCATAACAACATGACCTCAAAACATCAACATTAACTCATGATAACAGCATTAAATCTTGACAACAGCATTAACAAAAAACAGCAGACAGTACCAGGACTGTGACACCTGAGCGGTACTTACAGTAATATGCACATCCTAAAGTACATAAATAGAATATGATGAAGCTCTGTAACTATTCCAACTTCTGTGTTGGAAGTTCTTTTTTCAGTTTGCATGTGTTGGTGGGTATTCAGTGGATAATGACTTATTCTGTCTCCTTTACTGTATTGGAGATATTGATAGGCTGTTAATCTGTGCCTTCCCATCTCTAGCCCCAACTAGCCTGGAGTCTAATCTCCAGGGCAACTGTTCATTAGTCGGGATGAGGTGGTGTAACTTTACACCTCAAGTTTGAGGAAGAGACAGAGAGGGAGGCGGTGAATGACAAGGAAAGAGCGGTCTATTGAAAGCATGCGAAGCAAGTGAAAATATTTGTAATGATTTTTGTTTTTTGGCCTTTTCATTTTTATTGATGGCTGAAATTAGACAGTATATAGAGGCAGCCAGGAGCCAATGGGAAAGAGAGAGGTTATGATATGGAATAAAGGTCCTTCACTGTAATCAGACCAGAGATTTTGCAGTTATAGAACGTGATATGACTCTTAACCAGCCATGACAACTGAGTTTGAGAGAGGTGAGATGGGGTGTGCTGCCTTCAGCTCGATTTGAAAGCAGTAATTACTGAATGTAAGGCAAAATCCAAGTAAAAATCACAGTGAATCTAAAGGCTAAAAAAACTTTTCACCCACATTGTTACTTACATCTCATCACACATTAAAACCACAACATTGTAAACTTTTTAGCCCGTCATCCTTTAGTTAGGTATTGCACTCTTCAGTGGAAAAAGAACAAAGGGAGAAAAATTTAATGTGACATTCAGAAAAAAGTTTTAAAAAATCGGATGAATTTAACACTTTCCGGCCTTTTCCATCAGGCATGGGTCCTACATGTTGTGTGTGCGCCCACCGGGAGCATTTCAGAAGTGAAGCATTTTGTCTGCCTGTTTCTGTTTATTTTTACTTCTTGATTTGGTAATGTTTCCTTGATTTTTATGCTTCTAACGTGGGCAAACGTTGTTAAATGTTTTTTTTCTGTCCGTTTTGTCTTTATTGTTATTTCCTACTTTGTGCTGTCGTCTGCATGGAAAGTTAATACAGCATGCTGTATTTTAGTCATTAAAAAACATTAATCCTCTTAATGATTTCATATGCGGTATATGTATACGATATATGGTGATGTATTGATGTGTTGTATGATTGGGAGACTGCACAGTGTGTTTTATATGGGAAATTGTCCGAATTCTCTTTGTTTCCTCCTGTCTGACTCCCTGCCTGGCCGATCGGCTCTGTTCAGCTTGTCGCAGTTTTCATGCAGCTTCTGTCAAAACTCGGCTCCTATCATTAGGGCTTCAGAGGGCCGACCCGCTTCTGGGACGCAACTGACACGCGACGCGGCGCAACCCGTGGGATATGAAGCATTGACTGTAATGGCAGCTATAACTCACGTGGCCATGTCGGAGATGGAATATGGCACAGACAGAAATGGTGAAAGAAATACCTTTTGACTTGGCATTTAATCCTGTCAGTTTCTGATTTTTCCTTTTGCTTGGTTTCTGCATGTCACTTCTGTCCACTGTCCCTTCATCTGTGGTCTTTGGGTTACTCGGGTTACACCAGCACATATTCCTTTAAATAAGCCACCTCAATAATGATCCAGGCTACTCTACTGCACACTTACCACTTCTTCAGTGTGTATAGTGTGTCCAGTTTGTGCTACCTGCACTGCTCTGCAGAAGGCCATTACTTTTCAGCAAGCACCAGATTCTTTTCTTTCCCAGTGTTACTGAACTTTTTATAGGTCACTTAACAGTAGTGACAGGATAAGGCACAAAGGTGCTGACCATCCACCTTTGCAATAACTGCAGCAGCTCTCAGTGATCTGGACCCTCCAGTCTATAATGAGCAGGAAGAACCATGTCTTCCCTCCCTCACACAGTAAGGTACAGTACCTTGCCAATCTAACTGGCTGCAAATTTAGCTCCTTTTCCATCAAGCTACTCAGTAAGCCCACATTGTGAGGAGTGCATACTCTGTACAGAGGGCGAGATGCAAAAAGCCAGTATTGAATTACCTGCTGCTGTGTGTGAGCAAGACAAAGGTGGTGAATGAATGCTTTGTGTATAAATGAAGGACAGTCCCACGATTCAAAACAAAGCGATGGCATCCATCACTGAGCCTTCAAAAAATATCTCCATATTTGAATACCAAGAGTCCCTCACTGACTCTACAGTTGTCAACTCAGCATTTTGCTGTATCCTCCCTTTTCTTCCTTTTTCCGCCTCAAAGGCTTCTCCATGAACATTTTCTCATCAGTCCATCCATCTGCAAAGTGGCAGCCTCGAGATGTAGATATGACTATCCACTGTCATAGGAAAGAATTAAGTAAATGAGTCCTTTATAATTATGACCTGCAGGCCACAAGACAACACAATCACAGTTATAGCAGGCGGCGCAAAAAAAAGAAAGAAAGAAAACTAGAGACCTCTTTATCTCCAATGTTATAATTCAATTTATCAAGTCCTGAGTGACATCAAGAGACATCACTTTAGTCTGTAGCCACAGTGCCTTACCAAGTCTCTATGTGCTTATTTCATGCATCCTATAGTGAAAAATGTCCAGCCATCAGACTGCAGTTCTGTTTGGAAACTACAAACCAGGGTGCACGCTACACACAGTAACGGAACTCTGGACCTAATCTTCCCCACAGTGGCCAATTACTGCTTCCTCCTGAGCCAATCACTACTCTCAGATGTAGTTCTGAGAGCAATCTGCACACTATGTACACGCACACACACACACACACACACACACACACACACACACACACACACACACACACACACACACACACACACACACAC
This sequence comes from Brachyistius frenatus, assembly GCF_029030835.1. NCBI lineage: Eukaryota > Metazoa > Chordata > Actinopteri > Embiotocidae > Brachyistius > Brachyistius frenatus. The sequence goes on from NW_027210622.1 coordinate 763,574, forward strand.
ACACACACACACACACACACACACACACACACACACACTCACTCACTCACTCACTCACTCACTCACTCACTCACTCACTCACTCACTCACACACACCTCACACACCTCACACACCACTGTCGAGCTGGATGGGTCATTGGCCCTTTTTGTTCAGCTTTATTTTAACATTGGTCAGTGCTGCCCAGATGAAAGAGAAGCTGTTTCCAAATCTGTGTCTGGACTCAGCTTCGACTAAGCAGCCTCTTTGGGGCTATTGTTGTATGTCTGCCTAGTTTTCCATTTGTCTCGGTCAGCCTGCTTGTCCAGATTGTCAAACCATTTTTCGGTATTTATATCAGCATCTCTGGCGACATCTTTGTTTGGCTGCTTATCTGTCTAGTTTAGTCCATCTAACCACCTGTCTGTCCGTAGAGAGGAATGTCCAACATGCTGAACCTCCTGTGTTTGTATGCCCTTTTGAACAGAAAGTACAGTATCCCCACAAAAAAAATGACAATATTGTGAAGAAGTGAGAGAAAGCACCTACTCTAATAAAGCATCGGGGAGTGCTGTAAGAGGCAAGTAACAAAGAAATACATTTATGAACTAAACTTATTTCCCCAAATAAATGGCACCACATAAAATTAACATTAGCAGCAAGACATTTGTCTGGATATACTAATAAAAAAATAATGCCATTTTTATAAATGTGTTTGTTGTTTTGCCTCTGAGGCATATTTTGTGTGAAGCATTGTTTAATTGTCACACATCAGAGGTGTTATGTTGGGTTCAAAGAAATAAAATCGAGAAGGTTCTCCTATTTTTTGCCTGTTTACCAAAACATGGTGATAATTGCATTTGAATTACATGGTGTGAATATACACAAACCCAGTATCTGTCAGTACAATCCTCAAACAGAGAAACAACACTGAAATACAGCAGTTTTGGTGATAAGAAAATGATCTAATTAGTCTAATTAATTGATTTACTTCCAGTTCCACAGTGCAAACAAACAGAATATCACTATTTGTGCTTTTAAAATCACAAATCATTGGTAGTTTTGTGTCATGAGGAAGGAAATATGGTGGCTAAATATGCATTTGAACTCCACACGACAATACATCAAAAAACAGCACTTGATGGATCAGTTACCAGTGATTGCTAACAGTGTATCCTCTTTTAAGGGGCATTTGTTTGCCCAGAATATATTGTCATTGACAGTTCAACTGAATGGACCCTTGACAGTGTTATGTTCTCATCTACAACATGTTAGCATCAAGTTCACTGAAAAGCATAAAAGCCTGACCATAGCTGTAAAGCTTTCTAAACATTTGGATGAGCCAAAGATCAATACAACCATTAACAGGTTGGAGTGGAACATGAGAGACTTTTCAAAATAAAACATTGCCTTTTTATTTTCAAAGTACGTCTCTGTGACAGCCCATCTTCCTTATCAGCCCAAGCTCGCAATGTTTTTTGTCTTACTGAAAGCAGGGGAGAGGGGAAATGAAAGATGTGAGAGCAAAAAATGATTCATCAACCAAAAATAATCGGACATGCTGCATAAACATTCTCTGTTCCACTTTCCTGCAGCAAACCGTGCGCAAATATGGACAACAGGATGCGTGGGATTTCTCACACAACTGTATTTAATGGAGTCACAATCCAAAGGTTTCCTTTCAAAGCCATTCTATGTTGGCATGAACAATATTTTTCTGCACCTTGCCAGTCTGTTAGATTAGTGGGCTTAAACATCACATTCCAGGACATAGGAAGGATCCTTTTTAAAATGTGGGTCCCATGAAACTACCGTGTTACGTACATAGAAGAAACGCTCCATTTCAAGTCTGACAAGTGAACTCAGCCTTGTATATGTCCCCTGCCATCTCTGCAGTCATTTTTTAAGTTGAAAATTCGTCAAGATTTTCAGTCTCTCCCTGCAGACGAGTGATATGTCCACAAAATAACTGCCAAAGGCTCCTCGTCAATACAATGCTTCTACTATGATTTGTGAGAGTTGTCGCAGGCGGTGCAGTCTAAAATGTGGAGAACAGTGGGGTCTCTGTAGGCGTCATTATATTGATCTATACTCTGTACCTGTGTCACAGCGGTGATCAATGATGGCAAAAAGACAAAGGCTATTGGCCCAATCAAGGCTAAAGAAAGATGTCGCCCAGTATGATTCAGTTGTCTTCTCACAATATGCCTATTCATAATCCTGTTGTACAACATTAGCCATCCATCATCAGGGAAGATGACAACCGCTGTGATTTATCCAGTCTCGACCATGCAGTGGATTGCATAGACTGGACAGGAAGAGCCTCGGGGATCTTTCCCAACACGGCAGATTTACATCCATCCAACCTCTGAGTGTGTGTGTGTGTGTGTGTGTGTGTGTGTGTGTGTGTGTGTGTGTGTGTGTGTGTGTGTGTGTGTGTGTGTGTGTGTGTGTGTGTGTGTGTGTGTGTTGGCTCTACAGCTGTATCCGTCAGCAGAAACATGTAAGCGTGCTGACGCTGTATAAAAAGACACACCAACGCAGTCTCACTGACAGGAAGCTGTGGAGTGTGTCAATATGAGATCGATACTGCGACAAATAAATCAACATGCCCTTAGTGCCCTCGTGCCTAATCTTTGGGTTAAGTGGGAATGAGGTATAATTAGAGTGCAAAGCTCTTCTCCACTTTAAATAGCATGTCTGGGAGTACAAGGGTACAGTGATAACAGGAGGATTTCAAAAGGTCACAGGTTTGGTGTCCCAGCTGTTATCAGAGGTCAGTTTGTGGCAGATATTATGTATTCTTCCACATAAATGTGTAAGATACAACAATGTCAGGTTGACATTAGTGAAAGCAATTTATACAGGAAACAAATAAGTGAAGGTTGCACTTGAAGGGCCACTTTGGTTAAAGAAGGCTTGCTTAGCACCTTGACACTGCAAATCAGTAACCTTTTCCTTTCAAAGCAAACATGTCAGCTGAGCAATCACTTGATGTAATGTAGCAAGTCCATTTCACCTACTAGCTTCTCTTAATGCATGCTCAGATTGAGGCTTTTTCTGCTTTTCAGAGTGTCAACAATTATAATTTGTTTCAGCTACTTTTATCTTTACAGTAAAATAATATGTATGTGACAAGGGGCAAACATTACATCACACCAAAGGAAAGCCGTCCAAGTCAAACCCTCCCCTGCTGGTTTGGTAGACTGTTGCATACAGAGAACTCACCCCTGAAGCTCCTTGACAGACATGGAGATCTTGAGGTTGTGTCCCAGAACATGCAGGGCAGTCAGGATGTCAGCCCACTGGACCATTTCTCCCAGAGGTCCCCCCTTCAGCACCTTAGGGCTGAAAACATCTCCAGATTCTTCGGTTAGGAAACCTACATGGACCAGGATCTGGAAGAAGACAGTAACACATTGTTTCAGACAGTTTAATTGAAGGTCTGTGGAAAATGTCCATGAAAAGCTATTGCAGGTGCATTTGTGGAAAATGTAATCTTAGTCATGACCGATTTATTGTCAGTATCTAACTAAAATGAACTATAAAATACTTCCAGTTTCATACGAGTTGAGCCTTATTTTTTTGTTTCTGATAATATTCTTCATACGCAAAGTAGATACTAAGATGGGAGCAACATTGCTACAAAAACATGAGCAGCAACGGGTAACAATTTAAGACAGATTAAATAAAGCAACCTTCTTTAGATGGTGTTCTTAATGCTAATTATCCATCACCAAGTCTGTTCAACCTGTCAAAGCCTACAGTTTGTTTAAGTCTCCGCTGACTCCAATTCACATTATGTGATATTATCAGTTTTGAATTTATAGATAGTATAGATTAAGAAATCAATGTCTTTTCTTATTGTTTTCATGTAAACCCAGACTGACTCCATGATGAGGAGATCAGGGCTGTGTTAAAATCTATTGCAGGACTTGTTCTTCTTGTTCCTAAAGATATTTCTTCATGAACCTTGCTGCATGTTTGGGTTGGATAGTGTGATGGAAAAGAATCCAAACATCTAAAGTGCCAAAAACGTGTGCACCATATCATTTAGAAGAATAAGCATTACAGCCAACTTGGAAATTGATGGTGCATAATCCAATAATTTATATACACATAACATATAATGTGTTTTTATATAAAGTACATTATTACAAATGAACATACTTTACATTATAATACTTCTATATTTACTGAATAAAGTTAAGCTTTTTGAAAGTTAAGCTTCTGCTGCGCAAACAATTTTAATGACTTTGAGGATTAGAATCATTCGAATTTCAGACTCTTCGAAAAGAAAATTATGGCAACTGAAAAGTAATTCTTTAAAATCCCCAATGAATTATTCTCTCATGCTCCAATGGAGTAGCATACACATGCAAAAATCCAGCATTATAGAGTATTGTAAAACTCATTTCATATGCACCGTATGCCCATACAGATAACCACTGTAACAAATTCCTAGGAGTCGAGTGTTCTCCTTTGTTTGAAAACACTCGATAAGACATGTGAAGGAACTATCACACTTTATACTGTTATACAACTTTGCACATAAAGCCAACAAAGTCCTGCCATGCATGTCCACCTAGCTGCTGCATAATTAGTGCAACCCACCGAGAAATGAGCAACACGTTACTTTTCACAGTGGATTAGACACAGCAATGTCCAAACGTTGCTCTGCTGAGTAATCCTGATTAACTAACGCAGCATGAACACCTCCAGCTGCTTTTGCTGGCAAATGGAGCCCAGGACTTTGACCATGCAACATACATAATGAGCTTAAGGCCAACTGTGAGGAGTTTGCCAGAAAGTTTACATGGCAATTGCTAACTGTCTCTCTCTGGATGAGAGCATGTATCCTTTGTCTCTACTTTAACAACTCATACAGGAAATTATTAAAAACTTCAAATAGCTTTTTAGAAGTGTGCTGTAATGTCTTATTTCACTCTTCTCTTTTTAATTATGTAACAAAGTTGGAGAAGCCAATACACGCACCTGAACACAATAACCATGTCTAGTTTCCGTCCACTAGATACATTGAAATCCCATTTTCCCTCTCTTTTAGCTCTGATTTTGGTCTCTAAACACACCTGAGGAAAATATCTTTCTCCTATCCCTATCTGCTGAATGCTTCAATAGTATGAGGGAAGCGCATTCAGGTCATAATTCTCTATAGGTTCATCACTTCAGTCAAGCCCCTTTCAAATTAGCATACATCATTTTATTAAAATATTGATTATAGCTGCTTTACTTGTTTTATATAATTATATTGAGTTGTGGAGGAACATTTAGTGCAGCTGCTAAAATAATTTCACTGATGTCCTCCCATGTACAAAACATGTATATAACACTGGATGACGATGTGCATGCGGCAGAGTAAAGATCCAGAGACACTCCAGTAGGCGTGAAAAATCCCTTGATTTAATAAACCTGCTCTATTAGCTTCTGCTTCATGAAAAAAGATAAGTGAAATTTAATTACAGTTTGGGTGGCAGATGGCAAGAGTGAGAATACATGGCAGCAATACTCTTCAATCTCTTGGCTTGGTGGCGGTGTTGGTTATAGAGTGGATCACACAAACAGTGGAAGCAACGCAAAAATGGAGACAGAAGGAGCTGAATTTCCCAAACTGGCAGCGCAGTTAAACTGCTAAATAAATATGAGAAATATCACACAGTGGCAACAGAGCTGAATAAAATGTGGACTGAATGCAATAAAACTGGCATCCACAAACAAATGCAAAGTTAACAGGGAGAGAAAAAGGTGCTTTGCTCTTGATCTAGTCTGCTGTAGAGTGGTTTCATTGGGCAGTATTTACCTCCATTTATAAATGTTAACTCCTCTGTATGGAAACATCATTAAAGTGGAGTGGAGTGGAGAAAATATAATCCCTACAGGATTTCAGTTTTTTTTTTTTTTTTTTTTTTTTTTTTCGTTTATTGCCCGGTTTAATTAAAAAAAAAATAAAAAAAAAATCAATGATTGAATCTGTGGGTTTTAAATGACTTTTGCTGTAAAATTGCAGAAAATAGAAAAAAATTCAGGTCAAGGAAAACTTTTTTTTAAAGAAATATTTTATAGTAATATGTAATCACTTGCTTATTCAGAATGCTTAAATGTAATAACCATGCTGAAGATCACAGAAATATTTGAGTTCTTACCGTTTTTAATTTGTTTATTGAACGAAGAGAAACATGGGACTCAAAGATACAAAGGGAGGGAGGATTACAAAACGAGCAATCTTGCTGTGCCGCTACTGTATGTACAAAAACAAAGTGCATTCTTAAATAGTGTGTATGCTGTACCCTGTGCCTTAGTAATTGTAAATGAGGAGTTAATAACGCGAGTTTTGCTTGTAAAAACTATTTTATATAGTAAATCTTTCAGCAGAGCTTCTGTTGAGGATTTATTTTTGCGGGAAAATCACTGGAATTTTGCAAAATTACAAACTCCTGAAAACATTGTGGACATAGCTTGAATTTGTCTTAATTTTTGCAACTGCAAGATTGCAATATTTTGGAGGGACTGACAAGTAAAATTAATATCGTAGAGAATGAGTTTATATACTGAACAGAGGAGAGATAAACGAGCACATTCCCTCACCACCTCACATTATTTCCTCATCTACTCCTTGAAAATGAAGATGAACAGGTAGAAAAAGTCACACAATGTGAAGGCAGCAGCAGAAGGAGTAACTCTGCAGCTGAAGCTCGACTTCCTCATAAACTCCTGTGTCACGGCCAGCTGCTTCCGTCAGGAATCTAATCACAAACGAGAGAGTGGAGCTCTTTATGCAGTGGACCCATGCTACTCCCAGATGGTGTGTGTGTCTGAGTGTGATGATAGAAGTTGAATTTCGTTTGTTTCTTTTTGCTTCGTTTCACACCGACATACATCAATGAACTCCAGTCAGAATCCCGTCTGTGTGTATTCAGCGCAAGTGCTCGCTCACTTGCCGTGAGCTCGGTGATTCTGAAACAGATCTACTTACGACTGTTATCATACCACGGGGAATAAATATAAAACCCACTGAGACAGAAATAGAGGTACAATCACTCGCTCACCCTTACAATGACTCCGTTTGATCGCATGTGTGTTTGTGCATGCGCCACCCATCTCATTAAACCCTTATTCCATGAATTAAGGTATTTTTTTCTAAAACACCTTCCCTGTTCTGAATGTTGATTGTGATGTGATTATACTGGAATAAGCTGTGGAAAAGGAAATCTATTGCCTTTTGTGTGCTCATGTTAGGAATGTTTTATGTAACATGTGTGTGTGTCTATGTAAAATCCTTGAAAAGTCCTTGGTGCGTACATACGAGAGCGGGAGACAAGAAGTGGCTCTCGAGTATGTGGTGGCACTCCAGTGCTCCGCTCTGCTTCAGTCATCACTAACAGGCTAATGAAGAATGCTAATGCTTGTCTCAGCATCTGTTAGCGCAGGACTTCACATGACTGCATGTGTGTCTGGGTGTCTGTGACCCTGTTCTCTCCTCCACCGTGGCTCTTAAGAAGGTCGCAGCTGTCCGATGGAAGGCCACGGGAGGCAGCACAAGCTGGCACTGACAACCATCACTGCTCTATCCTTAATTTCACCTTCTCCCTCATCCTTCTATCATGGCTCTACACACTGCTTTTTCCTTTTTATTTCTACTCACGTCTTTCCTTCTTGTTTTTCTACAACCTGCTTCCTCTTTCCTCCTAATTTCTTCCTTTTGCTTAGCTCTAGCTCTTCCTCCTCACTCCTCACTTCACCTTCCATATCACATTAGTGTCCTTATATACACCGCCTGCACTTCTTAAGTCAAAGGTCAATTAACTTTCCGGAGGAAAATTACTAGTTTGGCATATGCTGACAAATCCAGTAAATGTGCATGCTCAACACACCAAAAAAAGCGCAGATGCACACAAAGTCACTTGCTGAGATACAAAAAAAAACTAACACCAGACAGGCGATGAATGCACTGTGGCAAGTTGACAGGATAAGGTCGGTGCCATTCAATCTGCACTACGGTCTATTAAAAACATTTCCATTATGCTACAGCTTAAATGAATATGTCTCCTTTGAAGACTAGAAAAAGGAGAACAGCAATTTGTTACACAAAAACATTTTCATCTCGGTCATAATGGCTGAATGTGTTGACCCTGGCTTTTGATCAAGTTTGATAATGGCACAGAAAAAAAAAAATCTCTCAAATGTATTACTGCTTTGAAAGTGAAGTGCAGCGAAAGGTTGACCGTATCCTTTCTAAACCTCATAGGCACACGAGAAATTGGCAGATTAGTAAAAGAAAAAATACAAGAGATTTCCCAGAAAATGTAAGGTAAGCTTCAACTTCATCATTCACTCTGATACAATACATCACTCACTTTCAAATATGCTTTAGTGGAGGAAATCTCCTCTGCTGTGACTTTGAGGTAAAACCCGCCAGAGGTATATTTCAAGTGTCCACAGTTACCCTGACGGGGCGCGCACGCACGCACGCACGCACGCACGCACGCACGCACGCACGCACGCACGCACGCACGCACGCACGCATGCACACACGCACACACACACACACACACACACACACACACACACACACACACACACACACACACACCTCCCCATTCCCTGTCCTTGTGCCACTGACAGTTAAAAACAAGCATCTCGCTTTGTCTTTCATTTCCCTCTTCTTCTTCTTGATCTTGATTGTTCTCCCTCCATATTTACTTCTCTGTTCTACTAATTTATTCCTTCTCTGAGTTAACCTCCACTCTGCTTACAATCAAAGAGAAAGCCAAACAAAGAAACAGGACTGAATCAACAAAACCCCATTGGAATAGCAAAGACCGCACACTCGAGCAGAATGCTAAAGCTGCCAATGGAGGCAGGGTTTGTGTCAAAGACAAAGGTGAGGCGTGTGCAGGGCCGCAGTCAATTCACATCAGGCAATGTTTTTTTCTGGGGTCAGAGTTAATTAAAGTCAAACACCAGTCCCTTACTCAATGTTAAAGTGAGTGAGCTTATTCTAAAAGTTTAAATGAAAAGGAATCCTCTGGTGAGGGAGGAGGGTTAAAGGACAGAAATATTAAATTTGTCTTGCACATTTTTGAATAAAATGTGAGATTCTGCCGTTGGCTTTTATTGCCATGATATCCAATTAGCAGTCAAGGATGCACACAGACCCACACAGGCCGACAGAGAATACACAAACGCACCCATTTTTACTTCCGTTTCTAATTATTGTGATAAACAGCTGAAGACAGCCAAGACTAACTCTTACAAACACCACGACATCTGCTGTTGCGATAGCAGCTGCAGCACTTTGTAAGGCATACAGTTCAAACAGCCACACAGCCATGATAGAGGATAACAAATTCCCTCAGTGCAGTATAAGTAAGGAGAACATCAATCACGGTGACGGAGGGCTATTTCCACCCTTGTTAACTTATTTTAGAAAGAGAAGGGGGCAGAGAGAAATATTTTGGGAAGAAGCGGCAGAATGTGTGCTCAATCTGCCTTCTTACCACTCATTAACTCACTCATTTATCATTATTTTCTTAACTAAAGGATGATGACTCTACCCTGAGCATGGTCACAAAAGCTATATCAAGAAATGTGGTTTTGTTGAAGGTAACAAGCAGCAAAATAATATGACTCTTCCAATTTTAATCGCACGGTGCTATGTTGACATTCGGAAAATAATCGGGTAAATTACACCCATAGTTGTAGATTATAAACTGTATTCTAATGAAACACTACATCCACATGTTTTACATGTTCACATGTTCCACATCCCTGGTTTTACAGCCCCAGTGTCTTGCTCATTTTGCAACTCTGTCTCCCCTCATCAATCCTTTCCTAATCCATATTTCCATCCTTCCGCCTCTTGTCCCTTCTTCCCCATCTTATTCTTCTCCCTCTAGCACTGGCACATGCTCGGCCTCTTGTCATAATCCCACTCATTCATCATCATCACTCGTTATACCTCCTCACTGTCTTTCATTTCCCCTTGCTCGTATATCTCTGAATCTCTGTCTTCCTCACACACTGAGACATTGACAGGAACGGCTACTAACTGGCAGTAGCCGAGTACACACAGCAAAACTTCAACGGCAACCAAAATTACTTTTACAGTATCATACTGCACTATTACTATTATTCACAGTAGTACAGCTTTGAAAACTAATTTGAAGAGATTTATAAAGACAGTTGCACAGCAGTTACAGAAGGGAAATGACAAAAGATGTAATGGATGACAAGCCATCATTACTGCTCCTCTATCATTTTTCTCCTACCAGCTATTATTGATTAAATGGAGAACCTTTAAGAAGCATCTGAAAGAGCTGTTTTACTGCTTGACTGGGAAATGGTTCCCCACACCTTTTGTAAATCACTTAGAGTCTTGTACGTTATTGTTATACTCTAAAGCAGCTGAAAGCATACTCTTCAGATGCTATTATACAGTACGACAAGTAATAGCTTCTGTATAACTGTGTCTGTTGTTGTTTGCCTGCAGTTGAGTTGTATTGTTGTATCCTCCTCCCTCCTCCTTCAGTCTTCCTTCTACCTTTTTTTCAAATTGAATTGTTGGTGTCTTCTGTAGCTCTCCTCACACCAGTTAAAGTCTTACTCACATTGCTTTCACCAAGATTCTCCTGAATTGATATTGTATTTAGCCACAACAAAAAAGGTTATTACAGTACTTAACCACAGTTGAACCCAACACTGTCGTTCACCCATCACCCTTTCATCTTCATCTCACCCCCTCCTCCTCTTACCTTCTTCTGGTCCCTCCATCGTTGTTCCAGTTTGGCATCCAGGCGGTTGGCGGCTGTTGCCCACTGTTGTGTGAGGCGGCGGATTCGGCGCTTCATGAAGCTGATGGACTCTTTTCCGGTCCCGACCTGGTCCAGCAGCACAGAGAGGTCTGTGCGGAAGGCAGCCTGAGAGGGTGATGGAAAGATAGTCAAATGAAAGACGAAGGAAGCAAAAGTGTAAGCGGTGTGGAAAATTGGCAGAAAAAGAAGGCACAACGGTCCCTTCGAACTTTGCGTGTTCCAGCAATATGGGCATTAGTGTCAAGTTATTACCCATGCTAACAGTGAGAACATTAGCTATATCGGAACATCCGAAGATTAATAATATTCTGTTATGTCGTAGTAACTCTGTATTTTCTGCAAAGGCTGATTAGTAGATATATAAAAGCATAAACCATTTTACAAAGTGATCCTTACATCACAGAGAGACAGAGACATACTTAAAAGCAGTATGTTTTTAATATGTTGGAGAATTATTTTCAAGAAAATTTGTGTTTTAAGAGTTCTTTGTTTACTATGTGACTTTAGTTTCACCTGTCATTGAATTTTTTTTTAAAGAAGTTACAAAGAACTGCAGTGCATTTCTAACTAATGCTATAAATAATCAAGATGTTTATTCCCTGAAAACTACCTTGGTGCAGCCCTATTTGTGTGAAACATACAGGGAGACAGTAATAAACAGCTCAGTTATTTGGGTCACAGGGTAAGATGGAGATATCAGTCATCATCTACACTGACATTCTGCTTTACCTTCTGAAAATGTCTCTGTTGCCACAGTTAATAAAGGAAAAAGTTAAACCACACACACAGATATAATTTGCAGGCATCACATCTTTAACCACTTCAATCATTCATGGTTGCCTTGTGCTCCAAAACACTGTAAAATGCTGACCAAGTCGATTGTAACTGGGAACAGTTCCACTACTTTCAGTATATGTGAGCAGTCGATGCTTTTCTTATTCCATACTTTGAATGTCTAAATCTATAGCACCATATTATCAGCGCACAAGTCTGCCCCAGAGGACACAATAAGCTGTTCTATGAGGAATGTGGCAATTAATTAACATTAAAACTGGCTAGCTCTTTGACTTGCAACAAAAAAAAAAACAGTCAATAATAGAAGCTGTAAAAGTGAGAATGAAGAATTTTTCCTTTCTAAAGGTCAGTAAGGAGATGGATGTAGTGCATGAGCCTGCAAACAGCTCACACTATTTTAGCGTGTATTCATTTGTGTAGAAGGATGGTTTAGAACTACCCCATGACCTCGAAGTCAATGTCGGGGAAAACAGAGGGTGGAGGGTAATGATGAGGAGGATCAGGCCTGTTTTAATTAATAGGGAGAGAACAGGGTCAGATGAAGGTTAACTATTATGTAGTAATAAAGTCAAAGCACTCACACTCCTATTATTCAATGGCATCTTTTGAGGAAAAAGACTGTTATTCTCCCTCTCACTTTTGAGTTTTTCATTTTCTGTCATTGTCATTAACAAAGGCTGTCTCAAACTCTAGAACACAGGCAACAATTTGGGACAAATGACAGAGTTAGAATATTTTTGACGGTATTTGTGGTTTTAGAAGAGTGTAATTATAACACAAACATGTCATATTTGTCAGTCTTAGCAGCCAACAAAAATCTATTATTTGTCTAAAGTCTTTTTTACCTTTCTCAAACTGTTATCTACTCTGTTGACTCTACTCCTTGTTCTAATCAGGACTGAAGATTTAAAATGTTTCATTCATCTAAAAACATTTAATTTTTAGGTAAGCAGCAAACATTGACCAGATGTTAATTTTGGTGCCACCGGCGCAGAAAAGTATAACACTAAAAGGCTTATAACAAGCAAGTATATACATGTGAGGAAAATCTTTCATGTTATGTAACAAAAATCATAGGTCATTATCCTTTGATGTCACACTGCATTTTCTCACTGACAGCTACACAATATGACAGCTAGATAAAATATGTGAACACAGCAACATGCAGCAAAGGCAATTTCTAATTATTGCTGCATTCATCTGCATTTTCTGGCCCTCATTTCTACCCTCACAGTATTTTCCTAATTACTGTTGCCCTGATTCCCCACTAATTCTTACCACTGCAGCATCACTAGGAATGTGCTAGTGTCTGAAGTATCTTAAAGGATTAATTGAGTGTTGAGTGAGAAATCTTAACATTGATAGGGTTCATACGATTAGTGTGGTAGGCATTGCTTATTGACATAAAGTTACATTAAAGTTACCTTTATGTACATATGTGAACAGTAATGTTAGTGGTTGCTTTCAAGATGCACCCAGGTAGTTTTGTTAGCTGCCATGCCGACATGGTGAGCAGGACGTAATCACTTAAAGCATAATCACTGTGTTTGTTGAACATCCATCAAGGCTGGTGCTGTATTTGATCATCAGGAGGGACACTCTGCATGTGATTGACTGTTATGGCGTGGGAGGGTTAGGATTAGGGATAGAGACTAGTTGATTGACAGTTAAATAACCAATTACAGCATTGCAGAATTTAGAGCGTGCGTCCTTCAGGCTGCTGCAATCTAGAACGAACACTCCATAAGTTATCAAATGGCAGCTTTCTCCGACAGAAGATGTATCTCTGAACAGATCTGTATCTCTTAGAAGGCCACAGTAACATTGCAGTCTGTTGACTGTTTTTGCCACATGTGTTTGGGATTTGTTCCCTTACTTGTCTCTTTGGGGACTTTGGCTGCTGTGTATGCTGGGTGGGAGGGCTGCTGTGGTTCCTCCAGGCCAGTGGGGGGCAGAACCACTCCACCTCGCTCAGGTAGATGAGGAAGGAGCAGTCCGAACCGTCAACACCGTAGAAGGCATAGCAAGGGTCTGACGTCCACCGTGCACGCATCCACTGGAGGATATACAGACAGCAAATGTGTGGATCACAAAACCATATCAACGCATAAAAACTGAAAAAAATGCTTCAGTCTGTCAGTTCACAGCCACAGATGCTAGCAGGAAGTAAGAAGGTTGTACGGTATGATTCCGATTAAAAAAAAAAAAAAAAAAAAAGGCAAAATAATAATACAAGAACTTTGAAGGATCTTACAGGCTATTTGTGGTGCATTTACTTTGAACTCTGCATCGTTTGTTTGTACTATATATTGCCCTGCTGCCACTCACACCACAAGAGGTTAGAGACTTTGAACTAAAGATGATATACTTCATCAATGATTGCTGCATATAGCTAGGCTTAAAGCAAAACAGCAAACACAGAAAAAAAACTGAAAGTAAGGGAGATAAAATGGCAAACGTGTTTTGAAATATCATAAAACTTGATCTTTGTTTGGGTTGTGACACCTTAATTAGCTCAAAATACACTTATTGGCCACTCCACAACAATGCTTTAAATAAATAAAAAAAATAATAAAAAAGTTTGGGAAACCTGCAATACCATCATATTCAAAATAAAAACAACAACAACGGTTTCACACTTACATCTACTTTTCCAGGACACTCTGGAAAGCGTGGGTCTCTTGGTACTTCACACTGTCCTGATGTCCCATCTCTCACAACTGAACAACAGAGCAAGTAAAATTTTACTTTCAGTGGTAAAAAATGTATCTATTTTTTTCTAACCATATAATAAAGTTACATGCCTTCGCTTTACCGTCAATCACTGCCGCTTCATTAGCCTATAGGCTCGCTGGCATAGCGCTCCTAAATCAGTTGGCTCTAATGTGAATATTTATTCTCCAGTGAAGACAACAATTCCAGCAGCAATCAGTCAGTGTAATATTATCTCTCAGTTCATTTAGCAGCATATGGTGCATGTCAAGGCCTCTTTAAAATTCAGGTTTTATTTCTATTAATCAATTTATTTACACATACATGAATTTGTTTGACCCAAAGGCTCACCCCTCAGAGCCACGAGGTTACAGTGTCAGTCACATTAACGGCTTTTCTCCACTCGCCTGTGGACACATTGCATGTCATATGTGCTATGCTCATAAATCCCTGTAGTACCCCACTTTTGAGGCACCGCAACATATCTGCTCTACTGCAGTGCACACTATTCACTCCCGCTGCTGCCAACCGTCCAAGGGCTTTGCTGGCAAGTGTGTCTGCTCACTTAGGCTGCACTCACTGCATTAATTGCTCCACTGACTTAGTTAACTGCCTCCTCGCTGCTGATGTGAGAAGAAGAAGGGATGAGACTGACAAAGAGAAAGAACTGGAATATACATATTGTCCAACAACAGAACCAATGCAGCTTCACTTCATTTTTTTTTTGTCCCCCCACCCTCCGGCCCCCTCCCACACACACACACACCTCCCTCCCCCCGCCTGTGGACCAACAAATTTGCCTCCTCTCAGATTCCGTCTGTTTCCATTTGCCTAATGAAAAAGAGACATTTCTCCACATAAGTCTTCCCCGGGGCTTCTCTCCATCGACTGAAAACACACACACACACACACACACACACACACACACACACACACACACACACACACACACACACACACACACACACACACACACACACACACACACACACACACACACACACACACACACACACACACAGCGAATATGATTGAAATAGCCCCCAATATAGCAACAAATGAAAATGTGGTCAACTAACTCGATAAAAACTTGACTCTTGTCCCTACACAACAGAACATAAAAAGCTTTGTCAAGGCTGGAAGGGAAGGAAATTCTAATCACGCCTTGTGACTCTCTTTCCTGTTGTTTCCTCTCGCACATGCCTGACCACGAGATAAATACACCGCCACTGAGCCGTATGATAATATAGTCTGCCGGCAGTGTTTCAATTCATCTGTGATTAGAGAAAGCAGCAGCGTTTTCATTTTGGCGCATGCCATCGTCCCTGCAGATGCAGCGGGGAAAACAAAAGGAGATGTAATGCTCATTTATTTTCATGTAAAGAATTCGGGCGATTACCCTGAAGAGAAAAAGGGAGAGGAGAGAATCAGGAGGAGAGAAAATGTTCGGTTTTATTTAGGTTTTGATTAAAAATGTGCAGAAACAAGTCAAGAGAAAACAACAGCGCTGGATGAAAGTCAGCAAAAATTAGATTTATGGATTACTCAGATTTATGTCTCTTCTTCAATCTTACTTTATAAACAATAAAACACAAATAAAATCAATCTGCTTTCAATGACAGATTCAAGTCCTAATATTTCCTGTGAGTTGGGTTAATGTTTTTGATCATCTATATTTAACTTTGCTGCTGTAATGACACATTACTCTGGTGTTGTTTTTAAGGTTTAATGTTTTGGTGTGAAAGGATGTCAAACTGAAGCTGTGTGTTTTGACGAGAGATCAGAATTGATTAGCAGGACACCAGACGGGGCGCACTACTGAGGACACGGAGCAGCAAGGTGGCTGCTGAACGGGCGTGCAGCGAGAGCTCGGATACGCGGCAGATGAGCACATGAGCACACAGAAATTGTGTATTTATGTATTGTATATTTGTGGTTGGTGGAATAAAACACCTTAGAAACCGTACTTCAGCTGCTTGTTGTTCGTTCATGCTGGAAGAACCCACGGTGACGGCAAGATGCCCGTCACAATTACAATACATGGTGAGAGACAGGTGGATTAGATGAGATTATTTTGTGGATGTGTACGAGTGGCACTTAGGTTTTTCAACATGACCATACAAACGTTTCTGCCAAAATTTAGTTGTTGCTTCCCACCACCCCTACGAGCAGGATTTGGCTATCTATGACTTTTTTCTTTCCCCAAAATTTGACACAAACTTTGATATGCACTCTCTGCTCTATTATAAGGTTTTCTTACAAAAACAATAAAATCAATCATTTTTCTGTCTAATTTGATTGGCTGTTAAACACTACAGGAAACAATTACAATTTGGTCTCTACCAAAATAAAACAACCAACTAAATATTTGGTTACAGTTGTGTATATGAATAAAAGATGGCATGCAGTATGTGCTATAAGAAGTAAAGGCAGGGTGTTAATGCAAGTGTAAGGTGTGTGTGTGTGTAGAGGATTTCACAACACTAAGCCGTTTTCTGTATGGTACGTGAAGAAATCGTCATTGCACCAAGACCAGTAGTCACAAAAGTGTGTGTATCTCAGATGCTGATGATGATCAAGCTAAGCCACTTGAAATACTTACTCCAGAAGGTTAAAGCTTCCACCTTCTCCATCCAAGTCACAATGCTGCGCTCCATTTGTGGTCAACAGGAGCCGTTTTTGACCTTTTTGATCCACCCTCATACACTTATGTATTGGTCTCGAAATTCAATTGTGCTGTATTATAAATGTACAATGCTGCTTCAAGGTGGGCTTCATTTATACATTGTGACCAAGAGGATACAGTGATGATAGTGATACCGTACCTCTGCCTTGCACCATACTGTTTTGCAGTATCTGCTCCACCCTGATGGCCATGTTGGAGACGTTCTGGGCGATAGCTTGGATCCTCTCCACCAGGCTGGCTGGTTGAAACCTGCACGCACGCGCGCACACACACACACACACACACACACACGCACACACACACACACGCGCACACACACGCGCACACACACACACACACACACACACACACACACACACACACACACACACACACACACAAATGCAGAGTGAGGAAATGCAAAGTCAGTGACAGGCCCCCTCACACTGTTGTCACACAATATAAACTCAATTTAAAACCAAAAGTGCCATGAATAAAATTCATGCAGCTCTGCATCAAAGTAGGGCATCTCTATCAGAGATCATTCATTCTGATGTTATCACCAGTATCTTCTCTCCAACTAATTCTGCCTCCCATCCCTGATTCATGAGTTATAATGTTCCCCCTCTTCTGTCCCTTTTCACTGGTGTCTCATTGTGGTTTTTACATTTTTCGGTCTCATTCTTTTCTCCCACTCCTCTTCTTTGCCTCTCTTACTCTGCTTCACCACCATGTCTTTTTACATCGCAACAGATGTAGAAGTGTTAGTGGGAGATGCAAATTGGTAGACACTTGGTTGGAGCGTGAAATAGAAAAAGACCTGCACTGTTAATGCCACTTCCTCTCTAAGGTGAGACTCTTTCCATTCACATAATAGGATGTGTGGGAAATGTGCACGTGTAATGTGTATATGTTTCAGTGTACGTCTGTTTGTGCTTTAATTGCAGTTTTGCATATTTCCAAAGAATCAGACTGCATGGTCACACATCATGCAATGCAAAGCCAAGCCTGCATACACTCATAATGCTGTGCCCATTATGTACATTTAAATGACTAAGTTTTAGTGTTGTATTGTGTGTATGTGTGTGCCTTCCTGTCTCACTGTATTGTCTAATCAGCATGGTAATAACCCTCATTAAAGGCTTAAATGCAACATAATAACACATAATCAGAGATGATGATCCAAATTATTGATTGTGTGTACACGTGCGCACATGTGTGTTTGTGTGTTTTTCAATGATTCAAGGTAGGGCTAAATGCCAACAGCAGCTGCATGAAAATTAACTTAAAAAAAATCACAGGAAGGGAATATGTGAACAAAGTGCTTTTGCTACTGTACAAAGTATAAACAAAAAAATGAGGCAGCTATCAAAGTCCCAGGCAGTCTCCATGCTCCATTAACAGCTTTGTAAGTGTCACTTGTAAATACAAGTACTTGCTACGTGTGTTTGGATCATCGTTAATATGTTCACCACAACAGAGAAGCCATTATTCTCAAGTGCATGTATATTTCAGGAGCAGCAGCTGTCACCAGAATGTAGAAAAGCTTAAATGTGCAATGATGTGATGTGCAGTAGGTCTTTATGTTAGTCTAAATGTTGCATACTAAGCAGGTAAACATGCACCTAATTTTCTTTTCAATAATAAGACATGTCCCCAGGAAAATGTAGATGTATTGACTGTTACTCTTTCCAGTACTTGAGCTAAAGACACACTACTTGACTATGTTTGCATCTATTCATCCATCCATCAATGTACTACATCTGCATCACAGCTGACGTGACACCAATCTGTCTATTGATCTCCATTATATTGTCACTGCTAAAAAGATCCCAATTTATTCCTTCACTTGAGGCAGTGACTCCTTCCTAACCTAAAGAGGGCCACCCATGTTTTTCTAGCTTCACACAAAGCAGCAAACCATTACATGTTTTTGGTAAATCATCTCTAATCTTAATAGCAGGCAGAAAAACATATAGTTGCATCTATCCAGTTTGACACTGTGGGAGCACTTCATAGTTTTTCAGTGCTTCATTTCTGCACCACACCTGTCTTGGAAAAATGACCTAAAGTGTGTAGTATTTAGTGCGATGTATTGGCAGAAATTAAATTTCATATTCAAAATTATCTTTTTATTCATGTATAATCCCCTGAAACTAAGCCCAGAAGGGACAAACCGCACACTAGCTCTAGAAACAGACTTTTTTTTTTTTTTTGCGAGTTTCATGCAGTCATATCGCAGGTTCTCCTACATGCTTAGAAAGTGAAGGTGAGATAAGAGTGTTCAGTTTGTTGCCACCAAGTCTTATATACTGCTGCTTTCATTTTCGTTATGGTTAAGTGATGTTTTTTAATGTCCAAAATTTTATTTCTCCCACTACAAGGAGCAAAAAATGAATAAAAATCTTACTGTGCAAATAACATGTTCAGTGTGAAATCACTCTGAAACACAGTTATTTCAATAAAAGCATTAAATTTAATTATAATTTTCTCACCACCATTCCATCGAAGTGAAGTAAACACAGCGTATGCATTAGTAAAATGTATTACCTTATTGTCTTATAATGAGAGCCTGCATGAAGCATTTCAAAAAAGTTTCCAGCTGCAGAGGATTTCAGCTGCCCTGGTACCTGTCTTAGAAAAGCTGCAGAGTAGTTGGCCTGAAGGGCAAAACCTTTACTTGGTAAGCTGCGTAGTCTCTGTTACTGTAAAGCTCTTTTTGGGGGACTTGACTGTGCAATTTGGCCTCGATAAATCATGACCTTTTAGTCTAACCTGTCATGTCTGTGACAGTGTAAACTCATCTCTAGAGATGAACACAAAGGGAAGGACAGAGGAGGGAGATAGAAAGGGAAACTAAGGCAGAACATTTAAGAATGGGATTGTACCATGAGATCCAAACAGGGGGGGGGGGATTAAACGGAGAGAAACTTACACTGGTAGAGAAAGAGAGTAAATGGAATAAAAATTGACAAAAAATAAAAGAAAGAGATCAACCATACTGAAAACACAGCAAGAGTACTAGGGGAACCTTCGTGTAAAGAGAGAGAGAGGAAAAACTGAAGAGACCCTCTGAGCCTTCGTATAGAAGCCAACAAAACAGCTTGACTGAAACATTAGAAGATGATTATGATCAAAGAAATACAAGGGCATACATATTTGATGGCCCACTGTTTCACATTACTTGCAATGAAGCTTTGTCCTATTTGATGATTGTAGACAGTTGGCTCTTTTACAAATGAGAGGAACAAAACAGAAATGAGAAAGAGCAAAGAGAAGACAAAACGGGAGGAGAGCATAGGGGGAGAAGAAATAACAAGAGGATCTCCACTGCCAAGTAGAAGTGGAACACTCGGCAAAAAGGCAACTGGCAGCAAAAGAAAAATCAATGTTCACCGCAGGGAGACTTTCTAAGGATACAAATAAAAATGTGTTTTCATGTTGTTATTTCTCTCTTCCTCTCCCTCTGTCTAACTAGTTCATCCTCATAATTGATGAGGGCAGTGCTGGCAGCATCTTATCAACCAAAGCAATCCCGGGCAAGAGACGCACGTGACAAGGTGTCAACAGTTGGGTCTCTGTGCTCTGATGTCCATTTGTTTGTGTGCATGCTGACTCATTCCACCTCATGTCATGGGCCTTAAATCATCACACTCTGCAATGCTTATTCCATTGCTTATTTTCACACATAAATGCACTTTAACATTCAAACACTCCCTTTTTTTTTTTTTTTTTTTTAATGTACATTAGTATATAAAGACCTTTAACCAAGGGAAGACCTTTGAAACCCTTTGCGAAGCATACAAGGAAGCAATAAGCTGGGGGAGGTGTTTTGAGTGGGATTTCAATATGAGCAGAACATCAAGTCCAAGACCAAAGAAGGTATGTCAGGTCAGGAGTGCAACCAACAGCATGTTGGATGGTTTATTTAACAGTCAAGTGTTGGACACCATAAATGATCAAATGTATTAAAAGCACCACAAACAAAAGCAGGTTGGTTGTTTCAAGTTGAAGAGCTGACTAGAAATAACTAAATGAGTACGATTTCACCCACTTTCCCATAGCTACTTCTCTACACTTTGGACGAAGAATGTAAGGTGCACTCTTGTTGCTGGGACTTTCCTAGGTCATGTAAAAGAATCATGCTCTGTCACTGTTGTGACTCAGCAAGCTGCTCTAATACGTGAAGTATCTTACGTCAGTGTTGGCCACAGTAGCCAGACCTAAACAGATGAGGATCCTGATCCTCTGATCCAACTGACATCTCTCTGCCTCTTGGCTGCTCAAGAAGACAGGAGGGCTGTGTTGGGTTCCTCGAAAATGTACCAGTACATCTCCAGTTGATACACCACAGCATATCACTGTTACCAAAAAAATAGTGACTGAGCTCAGAAAAAAATGAATTAAAGAAATAAAATACGATTTTACGTGTTTCTTTGCTGACTACTTTCAGCTAAGCTTTGACATTGACTTCAGTGGTGTGGAAAGAAGGGCTCCTGGGAGAAGCACTGCTACTGACGGAGCTTAGATGGGTGCTTAAAGGGAGGAGAAATAGGTAAAGCCACGCCAGCGCACTGATCCTCAGAGAGCCTAAGGGAAGACATACCAATCTCCTCTCTTATCCACTGCACAGCGGATGGAAATGGAGTGAATTAACTCTGCATCCTTCTCCCCTCCTTCAACTCCCTCTTTC
This sequence comes from Brachyistius frenatus, assembly GCF_029030835.1. Classification (NCBI taxonomy): domain Eukaryota; kingdom Metazoa; phylum Chordata; class Actinopteri; family Embiotocidae; genus Brachyistius; species Brachyistius frenatus. Next base: position 785,245 of record NW_027210622.1, read on the forward strand.
ATTTTCCCGGGCTCTTTACTGTCCCTATTCCTCCCTCCCTTGTTATTTCCCTCCGTTTTCTGGTCTAACGAGTTGCTGCCCTGTGGGCGAATCGCAGACTAGGGCCTTAGACATCAAGTCCCATTCACTGCTACATGGGAGTGTGTCAGCACCAATGAAACTCACACAGAGATGAGACCGCCGCCCAGTGTGTGTGTGTGTGTGTATGTGTGTGTGTGTGTGTGTGTGTGTGTGTGTGTGTGTGTGTGTGTGTGTGTGTGTGTGTGTGTGTGTGTGTGTGTGTGTGTGTGTGTGTGTGTGTGTGTGTGTGTCTCTTTCTGTAAATGTGTGCCTGACTGACCTGGATTTGGGATATGTTTTTATAAAGTTCTCTTCCCATTTGCTTCTCTCCCTGCTGGCAAAACTTGCACTTTACCTCGAGAGAGAGGCAGAGACAGAAAAGGTGGAGAGAAAAAGACAGCGATGGATGCATGGAGAAGGGAAATGAGTGATCAAATGAAAGTCATTGGACTGAAGAGAGACTTAAGTCGTCCCTGTTGTGACAGCCAGTGTGTGTGTGTGTGTGTGCGTGTGCGTGTGTGTGTGTCCAGCCATTAATCCTGCAGGCTACGTGCTGTGTCAGGGGTCGGTGCCCAGGTCTCACACCCAGGCTGGTTTTAACAAGTGGTACCTCAAATTAACTGGTACACACTCACGCGCACACTCGCGCGCACACACACACACACACACACACACACACACACACACACACACACACACACACACACACACACACACACACACACACACACACACACACACACACACACACACACACACACACAAACGTAAGTGCAGACTAACAGAGACACTTGTGTTAAATGCATTATTCTGCATTCAAGGAACATCATCAAGAAGATAGGCATGTGTGTCAATGTGTGTGTGTTTGTTCCTTTCCTTTCATTGTCCTTGCGAAATCAAAATCCTTCTTTCCATCTATTTGAGCTGCTTCGATCCAAGGATCTATTCAGTCCCAACCAAACAATAATGTACTGTGTTCTGATTTTGATTTCTCATTGTTCACAGAGCACAGCTGTTAAAAAGAACAATTTTTCAAGGAGAACTTGTGCTAACATAAAGTTATGTTTGCACGTCCCACAATGTCTTTTGTAGCAGTGGAAAAACTCTACTAAATCAGAAAATAAAAAAAGCAAACCCATAGTGAATGTCACCTCCTCAGACTAAACTCAAGCCACTGTGAAGGAGTTTCAAGTTCTAGTGTAATTGCATGTTATGATCATTGATCCACGTTGGATTCTTTGTGCTTTTGTCTAGTCTGTTGTTGTTACAACAGTTGCAGTTTACACAAAACACTAATATTTCCAAAATAATGTTTTAAAATGTGAAAAAAAAAAAAATCTCCCGTTCATATTACGATCATGGATTATACTAACCAGTCATTGATACTTGCATAACTAATTTTAAACCTTTTGTGAGAGTAGATTACAGTTTTTAAACAACAAAATCAGCATCGGTCTCCGTGTCATATATATGGGTAATGGGTTTGATGGTTGGGTTTTGATGTGGGTGCCCAGCCAAGGCAAAAGCACCACTGCTGGAGATTAAACTCAGCTCTCTGCAGTGCCCCCCCCTCCCGCCCCTCCCCCCACCCTCCCCTATTTAAAACTACGACCTATTCTAATTCTATATCCATACACACTATATTTTACCCCGACAAGACCAGCTCTGCTAATTACACATGCAGAGCTATTCAGAGAACATTAACTAGTTAGGCTAATTCAAACACTGCTAACTGACATCTTGAATATTCCAAAGGCGCGAACACTTGCAAGTCGTAACCATGGAGATCCTTCGTATCTCTGCTTGTCATCCCACACAACGTGAACTCACCACAACATGCGAGATTATTTTTAGGCTAAATGATGAAGATGTACAATAATGAATCACTAACTACTGTATAGATTGTTAAAAAAAAAAAACCCATTATTATAGGCTACTTCTTATGGTGTAAGTATCCTAATAATGTAATTGGGGAGTATAATGCCGTCATTTTTCTTTTTTTCTTCATTTTTAGTCACTGCAGTTCATCTATTTAATATTTAGCTGTAAAGTTGTTAGCTGACAACAAGTCTGGTGCTTAAGGGCAAACTACAGACCAAACATGCTTAAAAGGGGATAATCACACAACATTCAGCTCGTGTTTGATACTAATTACATTCTGACCATAAGTGTTTCCACTCCCAAACCACCCCCTCCAGTGCAGTAATATGTGGATGTATCATCCCAGTTTGAGTCCCTGAGAATAGGCTGAGATAGATTCTTAGCAGGGCACTTCTCAGTAATGGCCTAAGAGCAGAACAGCTTCCTCCACATTAAACAGCCCATTACTAGACATTGATTGCAGTTAACACCAACGTCAGACCGTATTAATCGTTCCATCCTTCCGCTCTATTGCCTCAGTGCAGATCTGAACCTGAGCGCTTATCCGAGATCATTTAACAAGGTTTGAGGAAGTGAGGGGATTTCTGTCAGCATGTATCACATCACTCCAGCTGAGTTTAGACTGACTGTTTGAAAATTAAAGTTGAAATGAAGAGTGCGTAAGATAGAAAAGACAAATTGGATGTTATGGTGCAAATGGGGCAAAGAGAGGAGCCGTTTGATAAAAGCTGAAGCAGCAAGGTCATACAAGACTTTGTCTGTTTGCAGCAGTGATTTTGAGGTAATAGGCATCAATTTCCACAAGCGACCGTAAGAGGGTAAAAAAAAAAGAAAGAGATGAGAGCGAAATACAAAATTGCAAGAAATAAAAAGGAGAGAGGATAGAAGACACGATTTTATGATAGAGCGGTGATGTACAGTGTGAATGACAATGAGGAACACATTTTAAATATCATGGTGTCACAATGGTATTTCAATTATATCTGCCATACAAGATAAGTAATCTTAACGAGCCCTTCCTGTTGCTCTCTGTTTATACACACCTGAGCTAAAGCACTTCTGATCATTAAAGGTTGATTAGCTGCATCAATTTATGTTAACAATGTTACGTTAGGTTAGGTTAGGTTAGGTTAGGTTAGGTTAGGTAGTTACTTTATTAATCCCCGAGGGGAATTTTTTTTAAATGCACCATTTATATATTTTTTTTCTATTCAAAAGAGCCATATTATCCACATTGTTCTGTATTATTGTATCAATTCAGTACAACTATAACACTTTTAAATAGTGGTCATTGAAAATAATGTTTTTGTTTGAACTCAGACTAAATGTAAATTAGTTTGTTAACAAGAACAAAGACAAATTATTATGGTGACATTATTTTGAGCCAAGCGGTCTCATGAGAGTTACATTTTTGTTTTCACACACTTCCTGTTATTACTGAAAGGAAAACAACTGAATTTAAACTGCTGCACTGAGCAGCTGCAACATGTTTACTCTGACAAATAACCTTACTAATACTTTAAAACATTTTCCAGTAACTAAAACTCGAAATATCTGCAGTTGCAAATTGCAAGAGAAAAAGGTTTATGCACCAAACTAGACTGACTTTTACCTTAAAAACAAAATGATCTTATGATATTTGTTTTGCATGCATCTCATTATAATCATTCATATAGGAAATACAGATACAATATAACCAGTTAACATTGATACACAATGAACCTGTACGATGCATTTTAAACTGAGAGTACCTGTTAATAGCGGAGCTGAGCTCATCCAGGCGTCTTGCGTCGGTGGTGGTGGTGTTGTCGAGTTTGGACAGGCTGTCCATCCTCTTCAGAATCACCTCCAACATGTCACTGATCTTCCTCAGCACACCACGTGACTCCACACCTCCCAGCACTGATAGAAGAGACAGACATAGATGAGATGAATGGAATGCTGGACAGTGTGTATATACTGTATGAAAGTTACACGCACATTATTCACAAAGTCTGCAGCTCCTCTGGCTCGCCATACTGTAGTTGATTTTGGCTGTTTTGGTTTTGGCCAACTGTCTCTATGCACTTCAAGATCAAAAGCAAAGTTCCTTCTGCTGCGTGCCAAACAATGCAGAAGTCCTCAAATAGATGTGCGAGACAGTTGTACCAAACTTCTGAGATGTCCATCAGTGTTCTGCTGCCCCAAAATATATCAGTATCACTTCTCTTTACTGCTTGTCCTGTAATACAGGGCAGCATCCTATGTACCATTTCTTTGGGATTTGTCAAAGCCAATGCTCTAACAGGAAGAGGTAAATACAAATATAAGACGAAAATCCATACACTGAAAGGTGAATTGTCTATCTCTGAATGGGAGTCAGAGGAGCCGGAAACTTTTTGGAGCCAACCCCTGCTGGCCTTTGGTCGCATTGCAATGCAGCAAGATGCACTTTCATAATCAGTCTATAGGACAAAAATGTACAGATGTTAAATATGAAGATATGAATCAATGGTTATTTAAGATATTTTGGGTGTCAAACTTGACCTGCAAGTATATCTGACTTTTACAAATTTACCATTTTCTGTAACATAAAGCCCACCCAAAGCACAAAAGCAGCTCCTCTTCATTGAGCCTCTGTGTTACTTCTCATCCTAAAGTCTGAAAGCCAACAGTTGGATTATCTTAGTCCTTAACCTGTATATACAGCTTGATCTCTTACTGTCTGCCTACAGCAGTGCACATTGCCCAGTGCTGTATTCGGATCTCCTGTCATAAACTGGGTTTTGCTCGGGCCAGACACCCAGACACTCTGGAGTCTGATGTCTGAATGTGGACTTATCTTATATCCTTTGATACCCTTTGATATGATGATATGAGAATGAAGGTTCCACCAAGACTACGAGCTATGAAAAGCCAGGAACTAATTATGCTGAGGCGCACAGTCTCCCTTTTTCACACCTCTCTCTCAGTCTGTGTGAAGGCCAATTTCTTTCTTTCACATGGCACAGCAGACAGGGAATTGAAAGGAGGGGCTGTGCACAGAGTTGTATGTGTATCAGAAGATACACTGGCCATCAGAGTTGAAAAGTGAGTCATATCACAAATGAGCGCGCGCGCGCGCGCACACACACACACACACACACACACACACACACACACACACACACACACACACACACACACACACACACACACACACACACACACACACACACACACACACACACACAGAGAGAGAGAGAGAGAGAGATGAAGAGACAGAGAGGAGAGAGGTAGAATATAGTCCAACTGCATAAAAGGTGTACCAGACCTCATTAGGACAATTACACTGACACTGCCAGGGTCAGAGTGTCTGTGAATTCAGTCATAATGGCATAGAACTAGGAAGCTGACTGAAAGCTCAACACACAGAGTGAAAACGTTCTCATTTAATGTCTTTGCGGAATTAATCTCCTCTATATGCCTAACTCATCATTTTTAAGTGCTCACTGAAAAGAGTAAAACTCAGAAGACTTAGAGGGAAAATATTTGTGACTCAAGTAGAGGGAAATACTGTAGCTACTTCCTCTGAGCAAGACTCCTTTGTATGAAGAGAAGCACACAATTTATCCTTTCCTCCACCTTCAGTTCCCATTATAAAGTGACTCATGAAATTAAAAGTGACACCAAATCACATTTATTTCCTAAAATGGGACAATTTAGATGGTGTGAGAGTTGCTAACCCCGAGAAAATGAAATCTTTAGCAATCACACATGATGCAGCAAACAGCCCTACAGGATATAGCTTGGTACATTAGAGACACAAAAGTCAGGAGTGTATTTTTCCAGCCTCACATTAGAGTGTTTAGCAGGGCCTATATTGACGCTGCAAACACCTGGATTACGCTGTCCGACCACTCTGTCAAACCCCATGTCTGCTGCTTGACAAGCAATTACAGCCAATGGGCTCCAGTGCCAAACAGCTCCGGCGCAAGGTCATTGTCTGCCTCGATTTCTACCAGCAGCAGGAGGAATCTTAAGTTCAGTGAGTTATCGCCACAGAGACAGATGTATTCATCCGAGACTGACAGTGTCATGTCCTTTGCCTGTGATAGATTGCTGTGTCAGAGTTTGCTGATGGGTCACTCCGGTGACATCTTTTTGATTGGCTGGGAATGGATAACATCCATGCTAAGGATCAGGCAATTTGAAGGAATGCATATGCCGAGGAATTGATAAGGATGATAAAGGTTAAACAAATGAGGATTTGTGTATTCAATAGGTCTCCAATATATCATTTTATTGGCAGAGCTTCAGAAAACTCATTTAGACCCTGCTTTTAGCATTTGTTTGGTTTGTTAACTTTAAGATAGATTTAGTACTATAAATTAGTTGTTTTCTTTACTATTAATGGACTACACGTCAAATTTGAGAAAGGAAAATGGTTATAAAATAACCATTTGTGACAGGTTCAGCAGTGCACTGTAGGGAGCAAATGTGAATGATTCAACAAAGCCTAGAGGTATATGAGATCAAAAAAGTTAATGAGTAGATCTTTCACATCTTCCCAGGGTCTAATATATCGAATGTCATTTCGAGTCAGGGGGCTAATTGTTCTCTGTGAGTCCGGTTTTTGACGAATCCTTGTGTCAGAATGTAGTCACCGAAGCTGCACTCCCATGGATGGCAAAATGGCCATAATAAATTAAAACTGCCTCGGAAAAGATGATCCCTGTTGTGAATTTATTCTATAGCTAGATAATAGACTCCTTTGAATCATCACGCATTTTTAAATTGTTTGACGGAAGTAACCAAATGTCAATACATTTTTAAATGACAATTTAAAGGACATGTGACAATATCAGAGTAGCTTACTTGCAGTAACTGATACCATTATCTAGAAATGATTGGCCGTATCAGCTAATCAGATGAAACCTCATTCAAATCTTACAGGTGTAATACTGTACATGTGGAAGTGAAGGGCAGTGTGATCACAGGTACTGTACGTACGGACGGACGGCAGCAGGAGTGGAAACATTACACCAGTCACCATTATTGTTTGACTTGATCAATTTCAAAGGGCAGTGAAGTCAAAACCAGGAGAGAGAGAGAGACAACAGCACCCAGAGAAAAAAAACTGATGATGGCAACGTGAAAATAAAAATAAATGTAAAAAAAAGATAAATTTAAACAAAAGATAAGAACCTGTATAAAGTTTAAAGTATATATACTGGAAAAGTGCAATGTAATATGGTAAATATTTCATCCTGAGCAAGGTGGTTATTTCCTTTCAACTATCACACTCAGATGCTTAAGTTATTTAAACCATTAACACTCGATGCTGAAGGCAAATTAAAAGTTTGACATGTAGCACCTTATAACATGAATGGATTTTTTTTTTTTTTTAGCGCAAACATTTAACCAAATTCATCATAAAACAGACTGATAGGAAGCACAGCATGCTATAGCAAGTTAATTGTATTTGTGAACTGTATCTGTATAATGCATTGAGTGCCACTGATTTGCTAATATGCTAACATGTTGAAATCACCTCTTGATCAGTGCAAGCATTTATTTGGCACAAACAAATTGATTTGTAACTTCCCTGCAGTTCCAGTTATGCAGTAATGACACCCTTAATCCCATAACAATGATAATAAAGCAAATTAAAACTTGGTAGGAAAATGTAGACGCCTAAACTGCCACAAAATAACAAAATATTTGCTTTAATCAGATTTGTGCTGTAAATTATTGAATCTACATGAAGGAAAAAAATATCTCAGGAGATCAAACAGAAGTCATTGTTGGGACTTCAGTCATAAATCAAACACAGAACTGCCTGAGTGGCTTCCTGTCTGTGAAAGATAAATGCACACTAAAGCTTTGAGGAGAGTAAAAGCAGTGAGCCTCTGGCATACTATTTCATGCCGTGTTTGGATTCTCCCACTGGCATGGGTGGAATAAATCAGCTCACACAAACACATGCACAAGCAGACAGTGCCCTTCTTTAGCCACCATATTGGGCTAAATATTTAGTGTCACGGCACATCACATTTCTCCTGAGGACTGAAATGCGTGAAGCATGAACAGGACCCTTGTTAGTGTCTCTAAATAGATCACAGAAAACTGAAACCGTTTGTGTATGTGTGTGTGAGTGAGTTCAAACACTGTAGCTTTCCTTGAAAGTTGGCTTTTGATAGTGGGAACAATTAACATTAGTGACTGGAAATTAAATTTGCCAGCCAGATGCAGCTTCAAGGACAAACCATACAGAATTCTAAAGCTAATACTATAAGTCATGGTATGTGTCCACTGTATATGCGTGCATGATATTTTGAAATGAGCCCATGAGATACCCACAGTGTGTCTGTCTGCTTGACTTTATGGTAATGGAAATAATAGAAATGCTCATGCATTGCTAAATACAGTAGCCATGACTTCCCTTTATCAAATCTTCTTATGTCACCAGCTATAAGAAAAAGTCACATTTCACGCATGTTGGAAAAGGGTCTCTGTCAACGGCCATATCAAAGAAGGGAAGCCTATCTCAGCACAGTAGGTTGCTACTGCCACACAAAAGAAGGCAGGGGTGTGTTTGCACAGTTTCTATAGTCGGTATTTCTATGACCAGGAGCCTTATTTCAATCATGCAACCCCACAACTGGTGCGAAGTGGTACATCTCAGCCACACAGACTGTGTGTGCATCTCCAATCACACCTGCTATTTTGGTACAAATTGTGTAAAAGGGCGGTCTGAGGTGGAGTGTAAATTAGAGGGTGTGTTGACTGATAAATTCACTTTAGATCGCATCACTCTCAAATAGCAGGGCCAACCACAGGGATCTGATGATCAACTCAACAAATGGAAAACAGCTTCTCCAGAACATTATATTATTGTCTGAATGGTGCTGAAAGAAAGTGGCAGCATAGATGTTGAAGTAGAAAAGGAGATGCTTCTAAGATGTATATTTTCAGAGCAAAGTCTAAGACACATTTCCCCCAAAGTCCCTACTATCGGGGTTGCAATGCATCATTTGAATAGATTGGCCACATGTTTGTGTCTCTCCCTCCACCTGAGCTCTGAGCACTGTGCACCAAAATACCACACAGATGCCCAGAGCAAACTTCAAGGTCAGAAAATTACCACACTGCCGTGCGCTGCTTGTGCTTGCATTACACAGTCACAAAAAAGGGCTCTACAGTATGTACTGTGTATTATAAAATAGACTCCTCCATTATGGTTGAAATGCTATGCGAAACACACCACAAACAAGCATGAGGAAAAAAAGGTTTCAAAACAGTGGGGTTTCTTCCATTAAAGAGCATGAGTGTGGCACAAAGTGCTCTGACAGCTTGTGTGAATGTGTGAGTGTTTATGTTTGTGAAAAGGCCAAATGACAGAGGTCACCTTTCAACAGAGTGAGGAGATAGATTTCTTGATGCTTTTTTTTTCTTTTTTTGCAAAGCTAAATTAAATGGAATTAAAGTGCACAAATTGTAAAGGCAAACTATCCACCCTAACGTGACAGCATGTGTGTGCTCTAGTTCGGGATTAGCAAATCCCAAACACACTGAACAATTAAAACTGTAGGTCTACAACTAATCAAAAACAGCAAAATCCCATTGAAATAGCATTTTGAAAACTATGAAATAGGATGTAGAAAAACTAAGTTGAAAGAAGAGAGAAATGAGTATTGACCTGGAGCGGAGTTATGGCACACTGTATGTCTCCCTGTTATAACATCTTGAGCACGATCGAGCTCCGACTTTTAAAATGAAACTGTCTTGAACAAACTCTCTATCATTTGATATGCGGTGGGTTTGTCAGACAGCTCTGAACTATCATCCTTCCTATGGTGAGTCAGCCAATTGTGTGTGTATGTGCATGTGCGCGTGTGTGAAATGTACCATACGTGCAAGACTGTGCCAGTGTGACTGTCTTACGATTGACTCATTAAGCAAGGATGCACAGAACACAGACAATCAGTGACTTACTCATATGCAAATGCACTTAGACAAACAAACACAGACACACATGTATCTACACATACATCTGCATGCATGAGCTATTATGTGTCCCAGAACAGTTTGGTATTTTGATTGGCTGGAGGGAGGGAAGGGGGTTTGCATATTCATGAGAAGAAAACCATTTGTGGTTTGATGAATCCTGACAGAAGGGCCTGTTGGATAGGGGTTGACACAGCGAAATTAACTGGAGACCAATGTCTTTTTGTCGGACACACACACACACACACACACACACACACACACACACACACACACACACACACACACACACACACACACACACACACACACACACACACACACACACACACACACACACACAGAAACACACACACAGTGGCAGACAGACTGAAAGCTAAACAAGAAATCCCACCTTGACACAACACACTGATATTGTTTCACACCGAAAAGCCAATCTCTTAAAGAGCATTAAGACTTGAATTAATGATGACACACAGCACATTATGGAGATGTTTCATCAGTGCTTAATAACTTCGTGGACTCATAAGTGTTGCATTTGAGATATTCCACCCCACTGAGTATAATTTGAAATCGGAGCTTCCAGCTGTGACTCAGAAAATGCAGCCACATCCCACTGTGGGTGCTGTCATTGTGTCATGCCTGTTGTTTCCCATGATTCACCGTCGGCTCTAGGATTTATCTCCAGATGACATCATCACCGCAGTCTGTCTCTGCACCTCAGGTTACCTGCGCCAACTAAAACAGGGCTGTACACTGCTAATGAAATACACACAATAATCTCAAGCTGATCTATCCAAATGCATAACAATCCTCTCTTTTTCTCTCTCACTCTCTACTTCCTCACTCCCGCTGCTTAATTTTAACCCTCCTTCTTCAAGTCTCCCTTTCTTCTTCATCATCTTCACCATCAGCTTTTCTTTCATATTTCTCCTCCTTCTTCCTTTGTTCTTACTCCTTCACTTAATTCTTCATCCTGCACTTCACCCTCTCTCTCCTCTGCAGTAGGGAAGAGGGAAGGAAAGCATCACAGTCACCAATAAAATTCCTCTCTCATCCAACGGTAGGCTGACTGACAGATAGACACAGACTTGTGTTTAATTCCCAGCTGCCACTCCAATTCCCTGTACATCTCCTCTCCTCATTTCCACACACACATTCAATTACTATAAATTACATGCAGTTTCATTATTATGGTGTAGGAGCTCTACTGTTCATTAGTTAAAGAACACCAGGACTGAGTGCAGACAGAAAAGAGTAGGATGTGTGTTTTTTGCTTTTTTTTAAAGCAGCACAATGGGAATGAAGTATAGTGTGGGAGCAGGGCTTAGCCAAATGAAAGTGCAGCAAATGAAGCATGAAGGAAGTGAAATATTGCACTGACAATAAAGTAAACATAATGAATACCAATGATCTGAAAGACAAATTAATAAGACATAAGACCAGAAATGAAGGGATAATCAATAGACCATTTATACTCTACAGAAGAGAAGAGCACAGAATGTATTACCATATAACTAGTTGGCATTAGCGAGAAAAAATAAATACTGAACTCCCTCTTAATTCCTCCTTTTGGTGGACCTTTTGAAATATTTATTGTTCATTTTGTTTTTGACATTTTCTCACCATTTATCCGCCGATGTCAAGGCAAACTGGATTTAATGACGGGTAGATGTGATAGATGAGAGGATATTAAAAGACACAAAGAACAGCTACAATGCTTATTAACGCTGACAGTTTCTGTCACTTCACTTTTGAGCACTTCTCTTTTTCAAAGTGATCACGGAGAGGATGAAGAAATAGTTGGTGTATGGCTGCAATCTAGCTCTTCATATCTCAACAGTTCAGCTTTAAATTCTACCCTCATCCTCTACCCCTTCATGCGTTTTTTTCTTTTCTTCCACGTACCGAGCCTCTGTAAGCTGCTGTTATATTTGATTTGCACTTTTTGTTTTAAAGATGTCACAAATGTGGACACGATCTTTTGTCTTTTAGTATTGTCCATTCTTCTTCCTTTTGCAGTATCTTTTTGTAAATTTATCTTTCCCTATCTGCCGTGCTTTCATTTCCCCCCTTTCCCTCGCTGTCATCTTGACTTATCAGAGTTTATCTTATGATGATGACATAGGAGGAAAAAGCAGCATGACTGAGCTGACAGATACACACAAAATCAAACACATTCAAACAAAGCCTTTGAGATAAACAAATAAAAAGAAATTGAATAGAGAACAAATTCCATATACACATATGCAGCCTGAAAGGCTAATGTGTTGGCAAGCGCAGTCTTTCTGTGTGTGGGTGTATTTGTTTCTTGATGAAATGGGCTGATAGCAATTGCTTCTTCAGACCACATTCAAAAACAAAACAAAACAATACATTTCTTCATCAGATAGTATTCTTCTTCTTGGAATTACACATGGAAAATGCAGCATTTATCTGTGAGACTGAAGGGTGGCATTGTCGAGGGATGACCTTCCTTTTGATTGCAGACTGCCCTTCTCCAAAAAAAAAGCCTCATAGGTATTTTGTGCAGCTTATTACGACCCACAGCTATGTTTTAAAGTTAAGTGACCTTTAGCGGTCGTATAAATAACGACAAGCTGGTGTCTCGGAGAATTGATGCAGTTCAGATGATGTATATAAAATGTATTTCCTTGAAGAAGGAGGGGTAGGTGGATGATTCAATACAAAAGTGGACTGTTCGCTTCCTGTTTCCAACAAGAAATTGTGACAGTTTTTTAAAACTGTATTTAATGTTGCCAGGACGACAAAGGTTGCATAACTCGGGCCCGTGTCCACTGAAGGTGAAAACGTCAGGCGCTCTTCTGGAGACGCCCAGCTGGAAGCTGAAGTAACGGTTAATTTGTGTGTTAAAAGTACCTAGCGTTACAGATAGATTGTGTTATCAACAAATACTGGATAGTGTTTTCTCTAACATTATCAATGAAACTCCCTCATGCTGACAAACACAACATACTTTTACTTAGTTAATTTGCACCTGCTTAATTTCAGCTCAGCGAAAGCATTTTTCTGTTACTGAAGGTCATGCTAATTTCTGTCCTGTTAGCCCTGTGCGCTCTCCTTGTTTTACGGAAGGCGGGGATGTGCCTCGCTCATAAACACGCAGAAGAGGCCGAACAGAGGATGGAAACAGGTAACCATTACTCAAGTTGATGACAACTACACTCATTACGTGACTGTAAAAAAATAAAAAGTGCAATAAAAGCCCAAAATTAAACTATCAATGGACGAACCTCCACCTCAGTCTGCTGAAAATCAGACCAGAATTTAGTAATTTTTGAAAGCACCCTCAATAACTCATTGCTGCACCCCCAAACAAGCATAGGAAGGTAGGCTTTGATTCATCTTTGGTGTGAGAGATTAAATACTCTTGGCTTTGAAAAACTGATATTAGTAAGGTAGGGTAACCAAATATAAAATCTTTGCACTGCTCTAGTCATTAATAAATGCAAGTGTGCTAGTTTGATTGGCAGCCAAATATGCCTATAATACAAAATATTCACCTCCATGTTTGACAGACGCAGTGCTATGCGGTGGGTCATAAACTGTTTCTTTTTTTTTTTGCCACTTTCTGAAGAATCTGTGTTTCTGGCCTTTAGGTCTTCTCTTAACTTGGCGTGTAGTTATAAAGGAGATTTTCTTAATGCATACTATACTATCTGCAAGAGTGGTGTTGTGACATAAACCTGCTAAACTTGGCAAAATAGAATCTACTTTTCATTTCAAATCAAATGTGCTCATATAAAGATGCACCAACACCACTGTTTTTCTTTTCTTTTTTTCAGACCACGTAGAAGTACTACATCTGAGTACTTGCTGATAGTAAGTATTGCCACAAGTACTTCATAATGATACAATATTTCAACCATAGAAATTACATTAACTGTAAAAGTGCAATGGTGTTTGAGACCACACTTGACAGAGCTTGGCTGGTGTGCTAGTGGGGTGCAATAATTGCTTTGTGGTACAGTAGAGCTCACTGGGGAATAAATTCCACATCAATCACTGCACAGTGAAGCTGATGAGAGACATTGGGCAGACTGCTGGTCCAAAACAGCAGTGGAGCTGAAGACCAGAACATTCTGCAGCTAGCTTTTAATGCACTTTTTCATAAAGGCATGCAGCTTGTCCAAATAATTACAGTCTGGACACAGAAGCACACTCATCGGCATGCACTATCCTGGCAAGCTTGACGGACACAAGCTGTGACCCTCATTACCATTAGGCTATAAGCTGACTGAAGTCCTGGTTTCTCAGAAAGCATTTCTCTGTTGACTTTCACAAGTTCAGCACAGCTCTGCTGTTCACAGCAGACAGACATACAGCTGCAGGGGCTGCTTTCACCACAGCCACATCCATTTATGCTAGTGTGTCAGAGCATTCTGTTGTACTCAGACTGGCAGAGATGGAGAGTTTGAGCTTAATGTGTGTGTGTGTGTGTGTGTGTGTGTGTGTGTGTGTGTGTGTGTGTGTGTGTGTGTGTGTGTGTGTGTGTGTGTGTGTGTGTGTGTGTGTGTGTGTGTGTGTGTGTGTGTTTATTAGATGGGGGGAATACAAGGATTTAGATGCAAAAAAAAAATGTGTGACATGACCTTTTCACTGTTCACTGTTACTTAGTGGGGATATCTGGCTACAGTGTTCTCACAATTGTGCATGGGTGTGCATGTGTGTAAGCAGACCATATAGGCATTACTTGAGGTATTATAGTGGAAGTTCATGGAAAGATGAGAGATGTATGTCTTATTCTATAACAAGAGTGACAAGCCTCTGATTAAACAGAGTTTTTGCTTTGCTTGTAATTATTCCTCCTTTCTACACTGGAAATAAAAAAAGATGCCTTCCCAACATGCCTTCAGTGCGATGATAGAGACAGCATAAAAGCTTGTTGTTCATATATTATGAACTATGTATCACTTTAGTTTAGTTTAGTTAATAGTTCTCTTTAGCAGTCCATCCATCCATTATCTATACCCACTTTATCCTGAACAGGGTCACAGGGGAGGCTAGAGCCTATCTCAGCTTACTTTTGGGCAAAGGCAGCGTACACCCTGGACAGGTCCCCAGTCTATAACAGGGCCACATAGAGACAGACGGAAACAAAGACCATTCACGCACTCATTCACCCCAAAGGGCAATTTTTGTAGAATCACCAATTCAACCTGAGATGCATGTTTTTGCATGGTGGGAGGAAGCAGGAGTACCCGGAGAGAACCCACGCAGGCACTGGGAGAACATGCAAACTCCGCACAGAAAGGCCCAGGCCGGGATCAAACCCAGAGCCTCCTCGCTGTGAGGCGACAGTGGTAACCACTGCACTACCTCTTTAGCAGTCTTAGTATCCAAATCTAGTGGGTTATTTTCCAAAATAACAGTGTATTTAGTACAGGATTCCCTCGTGTCCCCTGGTCATTGTTTACTTGCTGAGCTCCAGTGGAGGAATATTGACATAAAGGGGGTTCTTGAGAGAAAAACTAATTTGTAAAGATAATCCCTTAATTGGATTAAGTCAAAGTTAATTTTGTGCCCCATCACTTACACTGCAAGCACATTGTGGGTCTATGATTTACAGAATTATGAGCATGTCTCCTAATAACTAGCATGGACAGGAAAAAATAACAACTGCAAGCATAACGGTTCTTGCGTACATATGAGGGATGGAACAAATGAATAATCTGTTTGGTTTGCTGGTCACAGTTCAGTGAATGTCTCTATTGTTTGGTTCATTGGAAACGGAATATGAGGCATTAGGGGGAAAAAAAAAAAAAATCTAAACATTATTAGAAAAAGAAATCCACGAATAACCCAGTGCGACATCCAGAAGCATCATTTCTGTTTGCTGTATTGGATCATTACAATTTTCTATGACGTTGTTGGAAAAAACGTTCTCCTGACGAGGCTCAACGTCAACACAATGAACATAAATATGCAGCATAAACTCTTAATGTGGATGGCCTTTATGACTTTAATGTGGCCATAGTTAAAATAACAAAGTCGTATTGTTGGTATAGACAAATTTTTAAAAAAAAAGTTGATAATGAAGAATGTTTATATTGTTTCTGTTCTCAGCCAAAATTTTGTATAGGCAAATAGTTGTAAACGTTTTTTGCTAAATACATGAAAGGCATGTTGAAATTGTCAATGTCCTCCCCTCACACTTTACCAAAAATGTACCTAACTAAAACGAAAAACCTTGATCACAAAACCCTGATATAAACCGAACCGTTTCAACAATTGTTTGAAGGCAGACTTGTAAAACTGTGAACCCATCCTTTCAATTTAGGTTTGATTACCTTGACCGAAGGAGTTTGGCTGATATGAGCTGGCCTTGATTTTTTTGGTTTTCAGGCACATTCAAGCTCGAATAAGACACGAACAAAAACAAATTCTTCTCCTCACACCAGTCAGAGAAGAAAAAGTTATTTAGATGAATGGTGAAATATATTACATTACAACTACAATTCAGTGGTCTAGATTTAATATTTTCCTGCTGAGGCTCAAGTTCAACTCCCACTTGGATTTTTGCAACATCAATGAGCCAAATATTGAAATACAGGAAGCACGAAATGTTAGAAATCTTTACCAAGTATTCACTAACCCCAGCCTCTATGTTAGAAAATAGTCAGAGATGGGTCGCCTACACGATACATGTTAGCTACTGTTCTGTTACAGTTGAGTTGGTGCATTGGAAGTCTTGTGGTTGTTTTTCTAAAGGAGTTCTGTAGTTTCTTCTGGTCACTAAGACTCACAGGAAGTCAGTAATACGGAAGTAGGGAAGCATGGCACTGACAGCAGTCATATTGTTTGCATCCGAGTTAAACCAGTGGCATCTGCATGCATCATACGCCTCACGGTGGCATTGTAGGTATGTAGTGTATTATTTATCATTATCTACAGCCAAAGAGCATTATTTTGGACTGTATTGGGTTTGTGTTGGAGATTTGGTGAATTGCTGTTGCTGATGACCTTACTGGTTTGAATACATTTTAAAAGTTTGATCTCATGAATTATGTTTAAAGTTAAAATCACAAGGAGTACTTAAACCAGTAAAACTTTAATTTATGTTAGAGATCGAGTTGATGTGTTTACATTGTGTGCATCTGCATGTGTGAAAGCAAGCAGAATTTTGATTTTTTTTTTTTTTGTATGTTTTAGTTTCACCCTTCTTTAATTTCAATAAACCTGTGACACCTCAGTGTTGATGTTTTGGAAGGCATTTAGCTGTCAAGTCATATTCAGGACATATAACGAGGACAGCACAGCTACCATATTTCATCTGAAGAGAAAACAAATCTCAAAAGAAAAGCACCAAGAACAGTTACCCATAACTTAAGCAGGGCATGATGTGGATGACACAACTAAGAATATTCACAAACTATGTCTTTTCAGTTTCCCTTACACTGCAGTGTGTACAAGCAAAGTAATATATGTTAATCAGGAGAAGAAAATACTCATTAGGGAGATTGCTATATTTCAGGCTGCTATTCAAGTCAAAAGGAGCTTTATTGAGATCTTTTTGCTCTGTGAAGTTCCAGAAAAACTTGGTAAGGAACAAACAGATTCAGCCAATTTTGGGTAATTCAGCAGGTTTCATGAAGGTTACAAATTTTCAAAAAAGGAAATGAGCTGCACATCGTTTGGACATAGTTCATGGTACAATATTCGTGTGCACGTGTGTAAGATGAAGCCCAAGCTCTCTGCAGTAATTGCATGAGCTGTGTCTTCTTCGTCTCTCCATTATCTTTCACTACATCACCTCAAGGCCTCCCATCAATCAACATCCCAATGAAACATGTTTGCAATGCAGCCCTCAAGGAGGCATAAGGGAGAGATGGAAGAGAAAGAGAAAGACAGCATTAAAACTAGTTTAAGACAAGTGGATTTCAATGGTCATCCATCGGCTCTTGAGAAATAACAAGAAACATGCCAGAGGACAAAGACACAATTATTGCCATCATACAGGCAAGACAGAAAATAATGTGGGAAAACAAGGCATTATGGGAACTTTCCCAATGCCTTGTTTTCTTTTTCCTCTCTCCCTGTCCACTTATGGTGGATACACTTAAAATATTTTGCAAATATTTTAAACTGCATGTTTTGGCAACTGTTGTAGAACAGCTATTCTTTGTCACAAGTCAGTTGGTGATTATTTGTAATGTGGACGCACAAAGGATTGCCTCACTCTTAATGTACAATCCTTCTATGTGGAGATACTGCAATACTACAGCACAGATACTTTTAAACTATAAGTATATTCACACTCATGAAATCAATCTGCCCTGTGGCCTCTCAACAGTTTCTTTTGTCTCAATTTTCTCTCCTTTATGTGCTCACAGACTCCTCCTCCACACAATTGCTAGCCTCTTCATACTTTAATTGCTGGTACGCCTCATTCCTTATTCCCCTTTAATCTAACAGCGTCTTCCCCTCTCTCTCCCCCTGAACCGTTAATGTTTGTCTCTTATTCATCCTTCAGTGGACAAATTAGCACCTGTCAAGGTTTTGCTCTGTGTTTAGAGCTTCGGCAGAACCTGCTCTCTCTCCGTTTTTTTTTTTTTTTTTTTTCTGCTCAGTGGCACACTTCAGATCCCTGGCACTGTCGCTCATCCTGTTATTCACCCTGACTCACAGGTAATGATGCAGAAGACTGGTGAAACTGTGTGTAAGAGAGGAAAGACATACCACTCTTGGAGCCAGAATGGACATCTGGCCTTGTGATACTGGGAGGATGAATTGCAAACTGGGGATATACAAATGTTTACAGTGGAAATGAGCAGCTGGGCTGGGCGCAGTTTAGGTGTACACTGCAAAAGGTGGCCAATGGCAACAACAGTGCCATGCCTTCTAAAGAGCTAAAATGAGAATGAGCAACAAAACTTGGAATAACAATAAAGTTGTTGCCTCTAATGTGGAAAAACACTAGTCGACTGAACATATTGAATTTTTCATTTGTTCCTATTGAGCTCCATTTATGCTGACAGAAAATAAAATTTCCCCAAATGTTTCGTGGCTAGCTTACATCTTGTTAGAGTGCAAGCAGCTTCTTTGCACTCCCTAAAAAGGCATGAACAGGTTTTTGCTGGAACAGCCATCACTGCTTTTTGCAAGTGCAAACTCCCAAACTTTGAGCCGCTGATGGAATTTTAAAGCAGCAAAGGTTTTTGCCTATGATGTGTAAATCAGAAAACAATGGGCATTGTTTAAATTTTTAAGAATCAAAGCTAGCAGTCGCTCGTTACTCTCAAAAGCTGCACTAAATAATTTAACCCTTGTTTTTACAATTTTATGCATCACTGATAAAACTTCCTTCTGTATATTTTTCTGCCTCATTATGACAAAAATGGCATATGACTGAAATGAATATGTTTACTGTGAACTGTTATGTAGTACTCAAACCAGTTGGATGTGGCACCTTACTGTCATATATAAATTTGTAGCTTTTATCATGACAATGTGGCAGCAATTTACATTAACATCAGAGGTTTTTAAAACAAGTGGTAAGATGTATGAGAAAGTGACAAAATATTTTGTAGAAAATGTCTTTCTCAGTTTTTTTGTATTTGTATCATCCTCAATCTATTTAGTACACACACACGCACATAAATCAACACATAAATGTACAAAACCTCAGACTGTGATCGGTCTCCCTCGCAGCTTAATCTGACAGCCATGTCAGCTTCAATCAGCTTCTGTTTGAAGCTGAGGCTCTGCGCTCCTCCCCTAATTGCATTACCGTCCAGCTACCTGAGACACTTCCGCCTTATATTTCGCTAAGGGTGAGGCAGAGATGAGATGTTACCGTTTCTGTAGGAAGAGATTTAAAACACAATGTGTCCAGTGCTGAAAAATCTTGCTGGACACTTAAAAGTATGAGATGATTATAGCTGCCCTTGTAGAAACATGTGCACACCACAGTAACATATACGTGCAGAGGCACAGCATGCAAATCACAACAGCATTCATGCAAAGAACACACATATTAAGTCCCAGGATGGCTAATCAATTATTTATTAATTCCCCTGTGTTGAGGATTATGTTCTTTTGAAATATTGATGATAGAGATTAAACAGTGCCAAGTGTGTTTATGTTTCTGTGTGTGTGACTGTGAAGGCCAATAAATATATAATTGCATTCCTAGTACTTTGTGTTAGCATATTTAATACAATTTTGTCCACTTAAATGTTCTCTACTGTTTTTCAGCCATTATGGTCTGTAAAAGACAAACATTAATTAATTAAATAATTAATTACTCAATGGTGATTTGCACATTGACTTGTGTTTATTGATTGTTTCATGTACTGCTCAAAAGATACTAAATAGATTGAGGATGATACAAATAGCAAAATATCAATAAAGATACATTAGATTTCCATTTTCAATATTATTTTTTTTTTACAAAAATTGTGAATTTATAGCCCAGTATGATGCCAAAGTGTGTAATACACCTGTCAGTCCATTCGAAGATACTGTGTCAGTTTAATGCTTTGCCACACCTGGATGTCAAAAGTACATACAGTACATGTATGAACAAGGTCAATAAAGGAGGTCCTGTGACTAAGTATTAGGGATCGACGGATATTGCTTTTTCAGGGCCGATACCGATTATTGGTAATCAAGGAGACCGATAAACCGATATTTGGAACCGATATACAGTTGCAGTAAAAGTCAAAATCTTTGTGTCAAAATTAGAAAAAAACTAATTCTAACACAAAACTTAATTCAAATGACTTTAAATTAACAAATGCTGCCTCTGTGTAATCAAATTATGAAAGTGTACTGCAATGTGGTGTTTTTATTGTAAAAACAAAGAAATCCTTGATTAAAGCACCAGCAGAATGTTTGATACATGATTTTAAAATGTGCTTGAGGTTTGTTCATTGATAGCTCAACTTTAAGCTTTTATTGCACTTTTTACAGTCACGTAACGAATGTAGTTATAAACTTGAGTAACGGTCACCTGCGTCCTCTCTCTGTTCTGCCTCTTCTGCTCTGCTGCTGTGTATCTGTGAGACACACACCACCCTTAATGATACACAGAGAGC
Source organism: Brachyistius frenatus (assembly GCF_029030835.1). Taxonomy (NCBI): domain Eukaryota; kingdom Metazoa; phylum Chordata; class Actinopteri; family Embiotocidae; genus Brachyistius; species Brachyistius frenatus. The sequence continues at coordinate 806,214 of NW_027210622.1, forward strand.
AAACAGAAGAGCAGCAGCACAGAAATTAGCATGACTTTCAGTAACAGAAAAATGCATGAGCGACTCAGACTGAGTTGAAATCAGGCGGAAGCACAGGGATTAAGTGAATACCATAATATTTGGTTCTGGCGGGGCAGGAGGTCCTGTCGGCAGGGCTGCCCTCCTCAGACCATGGTGGGGGACACACTGAATAACGAGTTGCTACGGTGTGAGACAAACTTTTATGAAACACAAGGTGTGTGGTTAAACTCTTAAAAAGAACAACTAAATATGACATGATTATGGTATTGTTGAAAGCGTAGAGGACTGTGGTGTTTTTAACTTCTGCCGTATCTACTGTCTTGCCTTTGAAACACAGTCCTCTGGGCTGCTGAGAAGAGAGAAGTTCTCAGTGTTGATTAGCCATTACTCATGAGATGTAACCAATCAGGTAAAGCTGTGAGCGGGCTCAACAGCACAGAGAGAGACGCTGCATCAGATCCAAAGCAGCGCATTTTTAATTAATACATTTTATCTGCGATTGAATAAAAAAAATACCGTAAAAATAATAAATATCAGCACCGATAATTGGCCAGGCCGATAATCGGTCGATCCTACTAAGTATAGAGTTTGCATAAGGAGGAGCTCTGGGATCAATACATGGAACAAGTACAGGACTTACACCTGGACGACTGGTGTTCGAATCAGTGAGAAAGCAAAAGTAATTATGGAGTTCTTTTAAGTTACGTGAATCATGTATATATATAACATAGTGTATTCAACTTCTATAATGTATTCTAAGTAATCTATCTAACCTATGTAACGTTATTCATGTAAAATTTGCTATTTGAACATAAAACATAATCTTTCCTAACCCTGATCAAATAGTTTTGGTGCCTAAACCTAACCAAATTGCATCTGTTACATTTACCCCAAACCATGATCTTTTCCTAACATAGCCATGACGTGCCCAAACTTCCTTTTCATGTCTGGTGAGGCAAAACGAGGCACTGGCACGGTATCATCTGGTGGACTGGGTTGGAATTCACAATACTCTGATGGACAAGTTATGCAGTGGAGATACAATTTCTAAACTACCTTACACCTAGTTTGTCATTTCTGCACTGCAACTTTTACTCATTAGCCAACATACACATCAACACTGATACATCTGTACATAATGATATTGTAACTCTGTTTCACTGGTATGACATTGGGTTTACAATTGTGTTGCAGGATAAAACATAAATACTGTTCACCAGAAAAATTGCTGTGGTTTTTGTGTAACATTTAGTGTCAGTATGTTTCGTCGATATTAGTATCGAAGCGAGGCTACTTTTTTCTTTCACAGCCCGGCTTTGTTCAACAAATGATAGTACAGGTTCACTTAGACAGACACAACACCCCTTCACCCTAACACTTATTGCCTTGTCATTGACTGCAGTGACACTGATTGGTCTAGTAAGGATGGTATGGTATTGATCTGCTCAACTGCAGATGGCAGATACTTGGTGTAAAGCTACAGTGAGTGTTCCTACTTTCTGGCAGGTTTTGTCCTGACGTAAGTGAGGGAATCACATGAGACAAGGTATATGGTTGTGAAACAAGGCAGCAAAAGTCATCTCAGTGAGGTGTGCCAGCATGTTACATGGCAGATGGTAGCAGAAACCGATTTCCATTTCCATTTCCAATGTAAGAGCAACTGTAGTGAGAAGATGGTGAGAAGGACACCATAGACAGGGGATGGGTTACACTTATCCACATCCACAATTTAGGCTGGCTAAACAATCTCAATGCACCACAGAGGAAGATGCATTAACTGCTCTATAGCTGCTATATTTAAATGAACATGTAAAATACATGTAATTGCTGTTAACATTTATTCTGGATGTGAATGTATTATGGATTTTATTTGGACAAAGCTGTTTCGTGGTGCTTGAGGCAATTTCCTCCATTGACTTGCTAAACTGTCTGAGCTCAGCTGCTGTGAAAGCTTGAGGGTATAGTTAGCCGAGTATGTTTATGCGTGCATTTGTGTGTGAGAGAGACGAGAGTAGGGGTTAGTGCTTATGGATATCCTTTACATGTTTGTATATTATAAGACCACTGAGTCAGATGCATTTCATTCTTCAGAGACTGATGGATGTGTAGGAGAAACAAACGCCGCCTTGAGCGGGTCCATTAAGGAAACAAGAGTGATCAATCAAAACAGATTAATCCAACTTAATCTCCTAAAGCAAATGTACAAATTTAAATCTGGAGTCTGGACCAGCACACTCACACATAGATGCCTGCATAATGTACATACACACTTCCATTCACATTTTAGACAAACGTACTGTACAGAAGGGGAGTATGGTTCTGATAATGACTTGTTTGGAGGACAGGGACAACACCTTTTCACAGCAGCAAGAGAACAAAAAAAAAAGCTATGACGTAATTTGAACTCTGTAACAGTCAAGCGGCAACCATCCGTGGTCTCACCTATTGGTTTGTGAACTGCGGTTTCAAAGCCTTGGGTTTCACGATCTTGAGGGTTTGGAGCCAGAAGTGACCAAATTTGAACGAGCTGTGGAGTAATGAGAGGTGAATCTGCACGATCAGACTGGGAACCGAAGACACTAAACCGGTCTACCTATAGCGGAAACCTGACTGCACCACAGGCCTGTCAATCAAGCAGTCACATCCCCAAACATACCGCTTTTTGAAGCCTAATATCTAAATGATGATGAGAACATTTTAAGATGGACTGCCAGAAATAATAAGAAGGAAACAAACAAAAAAACAGAGACTTTCGTTCAGTAAGCCCTGTGATCTAAACAATTACAGTCAGATTAATGTGTTTACTGTATGTCTACATACTCAGAGTCCCGGAAAAAAAATTAAGTTCAACTACAAACATTCTGGCAGTGCAGCAAAGTTATAAGTATATTACCCAGGTTACACTTGAAAGCTTAGTGTAGTGACTCTTACAATAAAGTTTGTTCAAATAGGATGGCTGTGTCCTCAGTGTTGACAACATAACTGTCTAATTTGTCAATGCTAAAATTGCAGTGATTGTTATAAAGCTTAAATAAATTACGTTGCACTTTCTCAATGTACATTTCTTATGTATTAATTTTATGTGGTCTAAAGATCAAAGTCTTACAATGGTGAAATAATAACGTTTGTTATATATTTGCATAATATCTGACAAAAATGTTATTTCACGCATTTCTTTTGTTTGCTCTTCTCGAGCAAAGATGTACTGAGCCATTACTCCAAGTGAAGTTCATACAGAACCCACATACCGACATCCACAGTATACCCAGATAAAGTGATTTCAAGGATACCACTTTTAGCAAGAAACTTTAAGTTACCACTGTTTCCTTCTTTGCCTATGTGACTACAACTCACCTTATGCTTGAAGTGAACGGGATTAAACGCACACTATCGCTTGTACATCCCAGGAAAGTGACTGTACTCAACCACATGCAGAGTGAGGTGAGCGTTTCTGACAGGGAAAAATGAATGCGCTTGTTAAAGCTGTTCTCCTTCGAACATGATGCATTTCTCAGCAGACAAATCTACTGAATGTTACATGACATGAAACAAAGAATGAGAGATTTGGGAAAACCTTTTAGAAATTGCTTTTACTGTTGCGCTTCGGCTTGTCTTTTATTTACTGAGAAACGGATGGGCCCTATCATCTGAGCTGGCAGGTAAAGCCATTTAAACATTCCCGGAGAAAGAGAGTGCCCAAGGCTTGGCAGTATAACACACACTCCTTTCGATCTGCTCTGTAAGCTTCTAAACAGATGCTTGAGTAGACGAAAGCCATCAGCAGAGAGCATGTAAGGTACAGCTCTAACGTGCTTGTTCTGACACAATGTGTGGCAATGAAAAAAACATATTTACCTTTAAACATGCATGTCTATAAATACATTAATCCCGGGGTCATATTCAGGAGCACACCAGATTTTAGTATAAAAAAAATGACCATCAAAATGTATTAAGGCAAAAATGGTAAGATCTCCTTGCTCTGTTTTCTTATCATGCCTGCTTTCACAGGATAAACACTTTCCCTGTCGCATTATCTACTATGATGTTCCCTGAAATGCAGCCAATAGTTTGAGAAGTACATTTAAGTTAGTCCTTATCGCTTCCAAATAAAGGGAAGTAAAATGTAGGATTTTCAATTTTAAACTGCAAATTTCTTTTATTTAGCTCTCAACATTTATCAGGAATGCTGCCCAAACACCTACATCTCATCTGAGTTTACAAGGCAACCATTACACTACGTGACGAGGGCGATGGCAAACATCAACATCTTTGTGACATTGTGACACATTGCTGAGATGTGTTAAATAATGTCTAATATCGATGTTTCTGGTGTAATTATTGCTGCCATTACTGCTTGATGAATGTGTGTGTGTATGCTTGTTTGTATGCGAGTTGTGCGGAAGACAGAGATAAGCAAGGGGGACAAAAAAGATGCAGAGAACTTGAAAGTCCTTTCAACTGTGTGACGAGGTTAATGTAGAATATTTCTGTTTTCAGGATACATCATTTTGAATTGGCTTTCACCCATACAGTATACGCCCTTTGAAAATGAAAACATCCCAGCTTTTGTCTCTTCTCCGGCTCTCCTTTTATTTTACCTCAGCTTTACAGCTCAGCTCAGACAGTTAATCTGTGTCAGTGCTGCAGAAAGAGCCTTCACACACTTACACACACACACCTAGATGAGGTTAGGTCTGCCTGTCTCGTGTGTGGGAAGATTCAGACGAGCCCCCTTTCACCTTTCTCTCTTTCAGGTCTTTTTTACATGGTCAAACAGCTTCTCTCATTCTCTTTGCCATTACCTGTCAGAAGGAGTCGTTTTCTGGATTCATCTTGCATGAATAGATTGGTGAGGTAGTATACAGTAGGTAGTAGAAAGACACCACGAGTGTTTAAATATGGCTTAGACAAAGTGAATATATCCACTTATCCATGAAGTTATGTCAAAGTTTTTGTTTTTTTTTGCTTCTTCAAAAATACTTAGACTTAAACCTTGGGCTGTGTGCAAAAAAGTGTATTCATTTTTATCATTTTCACATCTGCATATTGATGATTCCCAATCATATTTGGGGAACAGCTCATTAAAACTTGATGGCATTGCTTCCCAAACACTGTACAATGCCAGAAGTCAGTTATGTGGACAAATGATGTGGTAGTCACCTTTGTTTTTCTATAAGTGGAAGTGATAAAATGTCTAGCACTGAAACCAAAGTATTCCCCAAATGTTTCCTCCAAAGTGTGATGGAATTGGTTTTGTTTAAAGTTATAAATTACATATTATATCATACCATCCAATACACTTTGTGTTTTGTATATTGTAGTTCCAGCAGCAGTGATTTTCATTATCTAATTGTTTAGAAAAAAGTGGGCTGTTATAAAACAGATTTAGCTGATGCACATCAACGGAGGATGAGCTAGAAACTTCACTGATTTAAAATGTTGTGTTTAATGTTGTTATATCAGTACCTTATGGGGCTGGTAAACTGACAACACGTGTGTCTAATTATTTTGTAATCAACACATCAGCATATTGTGCTCCTGTTTTCTTGAACTTCCGCACCAACTTCTTGCATTGCTGACAAAAAAAGCATACCGTCGAACAATAGACCAGCACAAAAGACTGTAAAACAACAAGAGGAAGATAAAGAGAGGGACACAGAGACAAAGATGAAAAGCTTGAATGCAGCAAATGATGCAAATCAAACAGGCGTACAGTATACGCGGCATGATGGACACAAACAAGCATAGCAGAGCAGAGTTAACTCTTATTAGAGAGATATCTATCATCCTTTGTTCCCTCCTCATCTGTCTATCTATACTGCATCTCAGCTGCCCTAAGAGACATGTCACTTCCTCCTTGCAGCAATTCCTAAAATAGCACCATTGCCCTCATAGGCGTTGAACTGCTACATAAGCACTGTATCCAACAAAGCACTTTAGATACACTACATACAGTATATTGGATTTACTGTGCCCCTAATCTAAAATCAGTGTTGGTAACATAATTTATTTATGGGAGTTTATGTGTGCATTTCTCACATCAGCTTAGTTCTGCTTTCTACCCATTTCTACCAGGAACAGTTTTATTTTTACTTTGCATACAATTGTAGTAAGGAATGTATGCAATCAGTCAATGAACCCCTGCAAGGCTCATTTGCATGTACGTCACTGTGTACAGGGAACAACAGTAAGCATTCCTGTTTGGGTTTATATTAATATGAGGCATTTTACATTTTTCAGATATTATTGACTTATTAATTATTAAGAACTTGCCATAATGCCTGCAGAACAACTGAGACAATGACTACTAGTAAGTAATGTTGCTAATGTTACTGCAAAAGTAAACCTCCCATTACAATTAAAGCCTCTGTTTCCTGTGATAAAATGAATGTTGCCCCATTCTGTCCTTGGCAGTACTCGGTGTGCTGGGTTTACTCCATAAAAAAAAAAAATCCATTAGTCCTTCATTCCACATGAAGCCTCTGCTATATTTATCACTGAAAGAACAGTGTTTTCTCTGCTTTCTTGTGCAACAAGGAAAATATCGCTGAGTAGTATGAAGACCCTATAAGGTTTTCCAACAACATGGTATTAGTGTAATTTGTTTACAAAATATATTCTAATATCAAGTCAAATACATTAATTATTTTATCATTGTAGAATGTTACATTACAGCCATGAACATCTTAATATCTTATTGGTATCTTTACTCATAAAACCATGTATCCAAACCCTCTGAAAGAAGAGAATTTCAACAGGCAAAAGATAGTACAAAGTAGAAAAATTGGAGGGCTCACATTAAAGGGATTTTTAAAAAATCTGCAAAAGAAAATGCGAATCAATGCATGTTTTTTTTTATCCACTATTATTATCAAATCCTAGAAGTTATTCTGTCAAGATATAGAGCTCAGGTCAGTAATTTTCTGTCGGGTGAAGACAGCGCAACACAATGACATAAATACAGGAGAGCAAACATCATATGGTGAAATACACTTTGAGTGAAATACTTTAATTCTCCTGCATTGCAGTGACCATTACTGTCACATTGCAGAAAATGGCAGCAGTGTCTTTTTAGCTAGATTCAACACAGGCACGTATGTGAGAGCAGGAATAAAGGGGGACAGATGAATAAGCAGAAGTGAGCTGAAGAAACAAAGAAAAAGCCTGCAATTACTTAGTCTCACACTGGACACTCAATATAGTAATCTCTGAGGGAAAGAAGTGAGGGAAAATGAGAGCTGTGGGAGACCAAGAGGGAAATGAGAAAAAGGTGGCTTGAGGTAAGATATACTCTGAAGTCATGCTTGGTGTGCTTTTATTGCTTTATCAGCCCACACCAGTAAAGAAACAAATACAGCTGCCATTTTTGTCAACACACAAATAATACAATCGGTCATCTTCTCAAACTGTTGGGCAACAGAGGGTGCAGCTTTCCACCATTAGTGTGAATCTGCAGAGAGGAACACACTTGAGTATGACACTATCAGGACCTGGGAAAATAACCAGCTTATGGCTGAGGAAATGATGAGCTAGCGACCTGTAGACAAAGCTTGATGCAGGCCAGGTAATTGAGATAGCATATTGCTGCAGAGTAACCTTCCCTGAGACATAACCATAATATAATGTGCTGTGGAGAAATTTCTCATTTACCGCGGGGTAATAGCACTTAGGTCAGAACAATGGCCCTCTTTACTCGGAAATTGGATAGGCTTTTTCATTAATATGTATTGGTGTTGGGAATGGGCTGAGGATGGAATAACAGCGTGAATGGTCTGAAGTTTGCAGAGAGGGGAAACAAAGTTGGTGAGGAGAGTTATAAGTGCAGGATGTGCAGCTGTGTTAAACAGATGCAGCCCAGGAATCGATAAACTGTACTTGAGGGTGAAATTGACAAAAAAGTGTTGGGTTTTTTTGTTTGTTTTTTTAAACTGGCATATTTCCCATAAACATGACCATTCTGACTCTACGGGTGATGCCAAATTTGCATGTACCATCTCTGTTGTAGAGCTTCAGGGGGACAAGGACAGGAGATGATGCATAAAACATTTAAAATGAGACTGCATCGTAATGTGTGCAAGAGGCTTGGTACAATCCAGTTATATTCCACTGTGACCATTTCGTGTTATAATAGTGTCATGTAATTATAAATGGAGCAAACGGGTACAGTAGATATAGAGCCACAAATTCTATATGGTTAGGATTTCAGGGTGGGTGGAAGGGTCAACAAAACTTTAACATGAGAGACCGCTGTTCGTTTCACGTTTCAAAACTAGTCTGTATTTCTTTACCACATGTTGACCAACAAAGGTCCTTTGCTTTTATCCAAATACCAATCTTTCCCTAAACCTATCCAAGTTGTTCTTGTGCTCTAGTCTGACCTGACAGGGGGAGAAGAAGGTGAGGGCAAACCTATATGCTCGCTCAGGTTAGTGGACTTGTTTCAAACATTTGTCTTGGATTCCGACCGGAAAGTAAAAACAGAAAGTGGCCTGCTGGAATAGCGAGCTATATCTCTGTCTCCTTCCTTTAAGGACATAATTTTACAAATTATTATATTACAATGTGATTATTTCACAGAAATGGAGCAGGCAGTTCAGGCAGAGCACTTAAGTTACATTAGCATGATTTGATTCATTAGATGTTTTACCCATGCGTTACTATCATTAAACAGCTGCTTGGCTACCAGACAAGAAACATCCACTCATATACATTAAGACGGTTGCAAATACAGCCGAACACCTCCCTCTGATGCTCTGTTGATAATGTACCTTAATGCTATACCTACTCCTTAGTGCCAGGTTTTAGCTATTGTCGTTTTGACTAAGATTTAATATGTATACAGTATATGTGTTTGTTAAAGTGGGATTAGTTCTTTGAGAAGCGTTGACGCTCTCAGCACTGCTGTTAATCTTTGAGAGCTTCCCTCAGATAGCACAGACATTTCCGTCAAGGCAAGATGCATTATCAAATGTTATAAATGGTCAGTTCTTTGTCTCAAATGTGTCTGACTGAACTTAACTTTCTGAAAAATATAATATGGGAGGCATTTGGTCACCTTTGATCATCTATCAGAGCACAGAAACTGCGAACTTCAATAAATGCTCACCTTTTTAAATCAACATGTCAGATCCATTGGAATATCAACTGAGCACTCTTGCCCCCTTTTTAGCAGTAGTCCATATTTACACAATTATCTGTCACAAGTACACAACACAATCCTCTATTCTATTTCTCTCCACAGTGCAGTTACATGAGAGGTGTTTTGCTTTGTTTTTTCTCAAAGACACGTACTGTGTAAGAGCATGGTGAATTTATTAAGTGTGCATCCTCCAGTTTCCACTCGCCCAAGGTCAGGGGATTTATACTTAAGTACGTATGATATCTCAGTGTTAAATATGTATGTATATGGCCTGAAAGCTTTCCATGATGCTCTCATGACTAAGAAATACAACCTGACAAGATTTCTGTGTTCTATTTCCTTTTATCTCCTAATTCCTAAACTCTGATACTCATTACCTAAGTCTAACCTTAACCTCAGGTTTATCCAAACTTAAAGCAATAGTTACTTATTCCTAATTACCAACAACATGTGCAGGTAACAGTGGTATGCTGGCTGCGACAAATCCAGGTGGGCTGCCGCATCGGTTGGCAAGTGGACTTTCAGAAAATCCATGAAGTTTTCCAATCACAACCAATATGTAATCAGCTTAACCAATCACTCCTTAACCCTTAAATCTTAGGGCCGGGCGCAGCGGATAAGTTAAGAGTTTAGGAAAAAGAAGTTACCTATAAAATGTTACAATATGCAAGCTTTTCTTAGCTCAATCTAGAAGCATCTCCTTGCTCAAGAGAAATACACCAATACATATTTTCCCATGGTTGGCATTGGGTAGTCTTCAAGATGTAATTTATGCGTTTCTAAACGCACTAATTTGCATTTAAACTTCTGATGCAGGTCTTGATAGCCATTTGGTCCTGATTAGTCCTGTATGTGGACAGAGTTGTGGCTGACAAGTAAAGTATTGAATCATAAGTGCTTTAGATGATGTTATTTCATTGCTTACTCATGCAATACATAGGAAGTGACCTAAGCTCCGATATCCACTGATTATACTTTCAAACCACGAAAGCTGAGGTTGCTCATTTGTACTGTATGCACACTATACAAGACAGCCCATAGTGTAAATGAAACTGTTAATATTAAAGTATCTAGTCAACTTGATTCTTGCATGTGGAAAGAAAATGGTAAAAGTAAACACGGGCAAATTTTGTTAAATTTTACCTTTGGGCGAGGACACACTTTTACACACTTAGATGGATGCATATGCACAAACAAACTGACGCACATGCACTCACTCACTCCCAAACAATTTTATATTTTTGGCACATAGTTGATGGTGTTATCCAGAGAGATTCACAAACCCATAAAGCCACATGTCACAAGCCATGTGCACGCGCACACGCACGCACGCGCACGCACGCACGCACGCACACACACAGTTCAGTGAAAGTCCACAGGCTATGAGTGCTCAGACTCCCCTGCTGCACCTAGCACCAGCGACATGCAGAAGATTGTCATGCCAGATTTGTTCGACATGAAGCGATGGAAGGGAAACATAACTGCAGGGAATGTATGATAGAGATGAACATCAAGTGTGAAAAAAACATGAAAGGGGACCACAGGGCGTGGGCGCGCGTGCGTGTGTGTGTGTGTGTGTGTGTGTGTGTGTGTGTGTGTGTGTGTGTGTGTGTGTGTGTGTGTGTGTGTGTGTGTGTGTGTGTGTGTGTGTGTGTGTGTGTGTGTGTGTGTGTGTGTGTGTGTATGCATGTGTTGAATCACTCACCTTGTACTAATCAATGTGTACATGCATGTTAAGTTGCAACTACTTTTATCAGTGTAAATTATAGACCGAGGTCCTCTAAGGACGCACGTTAAAAATGTCTTTGGGGATTGTGACACATTGGCGTGAGTCTTTTTCTGACTGATGGCATGGAAACTTTCAGACGAACCATCACAGAACTCCGTTTCATGCGAGTCAAACAACCATTAGTCTCGGCCCCTGCCTGGATCTAAGCGCAACAGCATTTCCAAACAGGGCGCTCTCCTCTTGACAAGTTTAAGTCTCCCATTTCGTATCACTTATAAATTCTATTGTATTGATCATATTTTCAAGCAGGTAGCTGTTAAACCTACAGAGATGAGATGGCTGCAGTGAGTTTTTATGCTAGAATAAACAGTGTAGTGAAAAACATGCTCCGGGTACAGGGACTGTCATGGGTCCTTGTTGCAATAAACTGCAGAGTATGAACAAGCTCCATAGGGAAGGAGCTTTGATAAAGCTAAAATCCCCCTTTGTCTGCTGTATTTTAATCTCAGGAAGGAAAAAAAAAAATCCAGCTACCTTTTTATCCCTTTCTCATCTGACTCTTTTATGGGCAATGGAATCTAATTCTTTGGCTTAATCACAGCTCCATGCAAACATGCGCAATCTCTAGTCTTCTCCCACCTCTATCTTCGTCCTCCACTTACTCATTTTCACTATTGAGCCCCTACCTCTCCATCTCCGGCTCGCAGCTCTTGATGAGTTACTGAGGGGAGAGAGGGATTTGAGTGAAAACCCAGCACTCTGAACCTCCAGTGGAAGCAGATAATCCACAGGAGTGAGAGGTGGCAACAAAATTCAGCTAATACCCACACAATTGCTATCAGCACAGCTCCCACTAAGGTGACAAAGCCTTACACAAATTTGGTTGTTACCGTGAAAAAACAGCAAGCTAATATCCGTGTAAAAATGACTATGGTACAATGCAAGATGAAATCCTGGGAATTTGATTTATATAGAGGAACGTGATTTGCCTGCTGCTCCTGAAGATGGCAGCTGCTGAGTCAGCAGTCCTAAATTGAGGACAAAGAAAGGCATGCATACAATGAAGATTAAATACAGAGGTGTATGGAAATATGGAGACAATAGAAATGGATGTTAGTGACTACAAGATTGGTTGTAAAACATTCGAATCAAAAGAGAGGCTGAAAATGTAGGTTTGAGATTTGTGTTTAAATATATCAGGACTTTCAACTGTTCTCAGATCCTCTGGGAGACTTCCAACAGCTCAGAGCATAAATATTAAAAAGGGTTTGAACAAAAGTTTTTGTCCTTCTCTTTGGAATGACTAAGACTCCTGCCACAGGACCCAAGAAGCTGTCCTGATTCATACATTGGGAGCTTGTCAGACAAGTAGGTTGGTCCAAGACTTCAGGACATTCAGGGCCTGATTTAAGAAAGGTCTGCATGTGTAAAATCATATGCAAACGTCACACCACCCGCATAAAAAACCCCAAGCTGATCCACTAACGACGTGCAGTGAGGATTGCGTCTTTCAAATGTGCAATTTAACAAACTTTGTCCATTTTGCATGTTTGCCTGCATGCGTATGTAATATTGGGCGTTTCTACTTGAAGGTGCAAAATACTGGGAGGTGAACATGCAAATAGATACATTTAGCACCCGCAATAATATTTACTAAACCTGATAGTCGAAACAAGAGAAGTGATTGCGTGTGTATTTTAGTACGACTGAAAGGAACGTATTAATCAGGTGCATAAATCTGGAGAGGCGGCTGCTCTTATTGTGGTGAGAAGGAGACGCAGAGAAACTAAAGCGTACGTAGAGAATGTGGTTTTACAGCCAACAACAAGAAGGAGCCACGGAATACCGGCAGTGACAGAACTTCTTGCGACTCAGCATTGTCCTGCCTCTGGGTCATTCCAGCGTATCGCTGCTTGGAAACCCCACCCAGTCCCGTTATTCAGGTGTGCTGTCACAGGTCCTGAATGAGATGTCCCGCAGAACTCACAGTTATAGGCTTTCATAAGGTTCCGGATCAGTCGCGAGGCTCTGAACGAGACTAATTCACCTGCCCATCACAGAAAGATCTGGACCTGCTGCTTAGCGTTTGTTAGAAGCATCTCATCCACCGTCCTTCCTGTTTTATTTGCCGACGTTTTATTATAAATTTTTTCCCACCTAATATCTTTCCATCTTCTCGTAATTTTTTTCCCACAGCATTGATTTACTCGTCGATAGTCTCCTACACCACTTTTTTCTTGTTACATTTATTCATTTCAATGGGATCAGATTTGCTTTTGCGGTTGATTCTGTTAGGACGGCTGGAATCACTTTAACACAAGCAAATACCTGATGTTAGTGATGCAATTACTCTTAGTAAATCACCCTCAAAACAGGCGCAAAATAAATGTGCAAACCTTTGGAATAAACACACAATTTACTACCCTTTATTTGAGATCTTTGTAAATCAGGCCCTAAGTGTTTTAAAGAGAAGTAAAATATACTTCAAAGTGGGGCCTGTTTCTCTCACTGAGCTTTTGAACCTGTAACTATAATTTCAATTGTATCCTTGTTGAGCTGTAAAAGGTTTTGTGAAATTCAGGCGCTGAAATAAAAACATCTAAAAAGACCATAATGGTCAGTCGGTGGTTTTAAATTGGGCTGACACCATCTAATGCTGCTGTTGACAGCTCTGCACTAAAGCTGCTGCAGCTAACAATAACATGAGCTTCATCAGCTGATAAGACAGACTGCCTCAGCCCTCAACTTTAGAAGTCTAAATTCAAAGCTCTTGAGGTTATGAGCAGAAACAATAATACATTGGAAAGGCCATTCAGACAACTCCGTTCACATTTGTGGTCAAAAATTGCTGAAATGCCTACAGCAACCAATCTGAAACTAAAATGAGGCGATCGCCTGGAGGCACAGAGGTGTTTCTTCTTCAGCAAAACCATCTTTGAATCTGATGTTTTGCCACATCACAGACATTCATTTTCAACAGCAAAATTGATTTACCAGAGAGAGTTGTCATTTTAGCTGATGAAATCATCATTTGCTAGCTAAAAGGAGTAGTGTTGTCGGATTTAATGGAAACCCGTGGTGAGGTTACAGATTTCAATCAACTGAACACCCGTCGCCTCACCCTCCTCATCCAACCATGTAAGAGAATGTACGGTGGCTACAAAACTCATGAAAAACGTGACATGCCCTCTCTAGAGCTAGTGTTTGGGTTTGTGCCTTCTGGGCTACCGTAGAAACATGGCAGTGCAACATGGCATGCTCCGTGGAAGAGGACCTGCTCCCTATGTGACTGGCTCAATCTAAGGTATTTATGAATGTTATATCCCATTTCTACCAATAGATCCTCCCAAATCTGACAAAACAATCCTTTAAATGTCCACTTTCTATAGCTTTTTAAAACAGCAATGAATGCAATGTTATGTTAATTGTTATTAAAACTGTGTGTCATTTGATTTAAAAATGGAACTATTTTACAAATCCAACATTTTCTGCCAGCTGTCTCAAATATTGTTATGTCAAAGCATGGTCATGTGGGAAACTCTTTTTTTTTTATCAAATTTTTTTTTATCAAATTTTGTCGGAGCCTATAAAAATGACCCAAAAAGGTTAGTAAAAAATATTGTAACTCAGTCTCGTTGGTCTGGGTTAAAAGACCAGAGCCTGAAAACCTGAGGAACATTTTAAATTTAGCAACATTTTCAAATTGAAGGTCTGTCAGAAATGACATGTACTTGATGAAACGCAATGGTGGAGCTGTGTGGCTTTAGTTTGTATGCGTGTGCATCTTTAGTATGTATGTGTGTGTAAGTGTGTGTGTGCTGCTCTGCAGGTGGTGAGTGGAGGCTTAATGAAAGGGCCAGTTGTATTGCGTGGCTGATTTTGCAGAGAGCAGATGGATCGGTCTCTCAGTCTCTCTGGTTTCAATCTTGTCCCACATTGCCGCTGTCGCCCCATTTAACAGCCAATTTCCTGCCAGCTCATCACAAACACACATAAACACGCACACAAATACACACGGGAGGAGAAAGCAGCAGAAACAGTGTGAGGTAGTCGACCACAGAGACGCGCATAAAGGAAGAAAAGAGGGTGAAACAGTGGGGCATGCACACAAACAAATGTAGATGATATTGATATGGGCATCTTTTGTGCACAGACATGCACAAATATATTTAAGTACATATAAAATACAAACAAATACATGCACACACACACGCACACAAAGTTAACTCCTGTGGGTGAGCACAGTTGGACACTACGCAGTTTTTAATGAGCTTGCTCCAGATGTCTTCCCAGGCTGCAGCATGAGTGGTTGATTAATCAAGTACATTCTACTAAGAAACACTGACACATACACACTAATCCTAATTTATCACACAAACACAGTAATCTCAATTCATCACAAACACAGTAATCCCAAATGACCCCCCCCCTTTTCCCATTATCTCTCTCACACACTGCTCCTGAGCTTTAATATCCTTCCATATTTCTGTATTCATATAAGCCCAGTGTTTTCTGGTTCCCATTTCACTGCTTCATCTTTTCCCCTGACTGGACCACACACACACTCACTCACTCACTCACTCACTCACTCACACACACACACACACACACACACACACACACACACACACACACACACACACACACACACACACACACACACACACACACACACGTGATTCATGCTTACAGTAACATTTGCGTCTTCTTTCACTGGCTCGCACACCCACACAAACTGACACATGGCAAGCTTCCAATACTGCAGAGCACACACGTTACACAAACAAGTGGAAATGCCCTCAGAACACAGGTTTTTTATTTTTACTCTACCAGTAGTGAGAAGAGATTGGCCTCCACAAAATGAGCTCTCACTCTCAATCTTCGCACTTTATAGGAGATTAGAAAGGGACTTTTTTTTTTCTGCTTTGCCATTGGAGGTCAGCCTACACTCTGGGTCGTGTGATGTCCCTGGCTGGCCAATGTGTTCATGACATTTCACTGGTGAGATATAGCTTTGCGGGGACAAATGCTTCAGTGTCCAGGCAATATAGGTGCAGCGACCAATGTGACGGGGCAGTGATATGGAATTTTTTGTTTTTTAGGGTCATATTTAGCTCACACAAAAGATGGAAAATGGCAAGAATAAAATAAGTGAAGCATTGGGATTCATTTAGCTATAAATTTGTACTCGCGTACATATTGAGCAGGTAAAAGTACAGTTAATTACATTAACAGAAACTAATTTGAGTCAGGACTTAGCAAACAATCAATAAAACAGGATTATGTGTGTTAGAGCTACTTTGACTGAAAAAAAGGGTTACAATTTCAATCACTTTGAGTTTGCTATTCACAAGGACATCTAAGCACCACCTAAACAGAAGGAGTGACTTTAGAAAATGACACCATAATGACTTGTGAGAAAAAATGATTGACTCTGTATTTCATGAGAAGATGATGCTTTTAAATTCGGGACTCTATTTTTTGGAGCCAGCTCCTGGTGGTCCTCGTGGTATTGCACTTTAAGGCACTTTGGCACTGGCTTCACATTTAAGACCTGGAGACTGCATTCATTGTTATTTACAATCTATGGGTAACATTGAACAACTTTGGACTCCATGTGACCCATCTCAATGCAGTTTTTCTGAAGGTTATGTGAATATGTAATGCTCTGAAAGCTGACTGGTTTTGATTTTGCAGGAACTCTTGAATTGACTTTATTTCTATGCTTTATCCTGATACACCAGGCTATCTCATATGTTGTTTCCAGTGACAGGTGGCGCAGCTTTGACAAAGTGGCACATGACAGTGAAGCGCCAGCAGGGACTGTGGAGAGTTATAGCATCGCAATATGCAGTGACATTGCAGCATTTTAACTCGGTGAGGGAAATGTTTACACACAGACACACACATGCACTCTCTCTCTCTCTCACACACACACACACACACACACACACACACACACACACACACACACACACACACACACACACACACACACACACACACACAGCACATGTCAGTACCTTCTGTGCGGATGGTGAAAGGGGAGTCCCCGAGTCTCTTGGCTGAGAACTGCCCCCCCAGAGAGGTCATTAGAAAGCAGAGGCTGAAGAAGCCTATTCCCACCACGAATATCCTGCAACACAAGGGGAGGAGACAGGGAATGGATGAAAGAGGAGTTGAGATAGATACACATATTTATTGGGTAGGGCAGGTAAATAGGTATTTTGGGTGAACAGTTGGAATGTATGAAGGTGAGGAGAGAAATAAGGGAGAGAGAGAGGTGGACACTGAAATATTTGAAGGCAGAAGCGTGAAAAGTAAAAGCAGGAATTCAGGCGTATGAACACGCCCACAATAATGGAAGACAGGTTTTGCGGGACAAAATGATTGACAGCAAGAAAGAATAGAGGGAGGAAAAGTACGGATGCAGAGATGAGAGGATGTGGAGGAGGGCAGAAGAGGATGGAGGAGAAATGAAGACAGTCAAGGCAGCAACTCCAGAAGGCTTAGCTTAAACAAAGCTGCGATCATACGGAGAAAAGTGGAAGCTTAAACCCAAAGGCCACTTGAAACAAACTACAGTTGGGATGTTACCATTTGGCATACATCCGGGACAACTGCAAAAGTAAAAGTGAGTAGTTTGTCCCGGAGTGCAAGCAAAATGGATGTGATTATTTATGTAATAGGAGAGGCAAGCAGAAGGGAAGGGACAGAAAAGGCACGAAGAGGACAGAAGGCAGCCAGAGACATGAAGGTATTTAATGTGGGAAAGAGAGTAATTTCAAGTAAAATTTTAAAAACACAAACTGATTTCAGTCATCCTCTCCTGAACTACACAAAAGTAGGTCAACAACAACAACAAAGTATAGTGTTCCCTGTGATGTATTGTAGACTGTGTCATCCTGAGATATTTAATAAGTCTATACTCAAAGGGCACCTCCCTGGTCACTGCTTTGATGAATGGAAAATGCTTTGGTGGGTGACAAAGCATTAAACTGGGCTCAGGCTGAGCCCTAAAGTCCACGCCTGCCTACATGACTCTGATTTAACCCTGCTTTGTGGCACAGATCTAATATTTGAAATGCTACCGTACCTCCGAGGTGAAAAAATTAAAATGAGACTGCGTGTGTCAATTCTTTCTTGTTTGACAGCCGTGGGACGATTGGATCTTTGACTTAAAAGAGTTGAAAATCAGGTCTTTTGTGTCTGTGTAAATCCTGCCCCAGTTAAATTGCTCTCTTCAGTGTATATGGATCAGAGGTTATCTTATTATGACGAGACAAACAGAGAGGAAAAGCTGCCTGTGATTCTCATTCGGTGGACAAAATACCAGTCAGCCTCCGTGACTAACAAGTCCTACTTTTAAAATGCTTGCTGCTCCGCTGTTAACCCCCCCACAATAGGACATTCTTGGAAATAGTGCAGTGCAAAGGCGGATTTATGGGACAGTAAACATCTAATACTACCACATTTCTTTTAGCAACTGAAGTCATTTTCCATGTACATTTGTTTGGGTGCACGTGTTGTAATTCTTAAAAAAATATGAAGGGCAAGTGGCACAGATCATACCCAGCATATGAGCCATTTGTCTACAGAAATGGCATTATAGGGATGTAAAAGCATCGCAGTAAAAAGGAACTCAGACATTTTTGTAACATAATTACCACAACTCACTTACATTTTTGGCCAATCTTTCACAGGTAACCTTTAAAACTTTTGCACAAGAGTTTGGATTTTTTTTAATCTTAACATAACAAAAGAATGAATTATTCATAACTGTTGCTTTCCCTCCAAAGTGAGGCGAGAGCTGCTTGAATGCCGGGTCCAGTGTGAAATCTGACAACGCCTCCTGGAATGGTAAGTAGTTCCTGTCACGCTAAGTTCTGAACCAAACCTCTTAATATTGATGAAGCCACAAGGAATGAGTTCCTATCAACAACGGAGGAAGAATGGCCACTTAAAGGAACATTTGCTGAATTGATCGGATTGACCCAATGGGGATCAAGATGATGTCGAATAATCTGTTAAGTACAGAGCTTGGTGGTTTGGCAAGCCCCCAGGGTGCGTTTGTATTCCAGGACAGAGCCGATGTGTGTAGTCCTGAGTGGTAATACACTCAAGTGGCTTCAAGGACAGCCAGTGGGATGTGGCCTCTTTGAGAGGAAACTTTCCTTTCTTGCACAGCACAAGAAAAGGCTGCATTGAATCATCATCATCATCATCATCCATGCTTTACTCAAATGGGTTGCATCAACCATCATTACAGCCATGTGATCGCTCCAAAAAAGTGAAGCAGTCATACAGACATGACAGTTAAACTGGTCATTTATCTTTGTTTCCGCACACATGTTGGAAGCAAAGTGATCAGATTACATTAAGAACTGGAGTTGGACTTATTTACAGCACATTACTTTAATTTGTGTTGATGCAAGCAGGTTAATAAAAAAAAAAACACTTTAATGTGATTATCACTGTGCCCGTCACAATTACAGCAAGTGGCTTTAAAATAAAGTGTCAGCATGTAACTGACCGCTCCTGTGTGCAGCATTTCTTCATTGATTTACACTTAGAAACACGGGAGAAAGGCATAATCAGTGTTTATATCAGAGTGTCTAACCAAGTTGCACATGCTCATTAACTATGCTTTCTCCTTTACCTCTTTGTCTTGCCCAGGAAATTGTATGAAACAATACCACATCCTCTCCATCTGTTCCAGGCATATTGTGGAACATATTAGAATAACTCAATCATTGTGAGAGGACCAGTGAGCAGCAATAACGATTGTGAATCCAATCCCATACAATCATTAGGATGAAGGGATTATTTGACATGAAGATGAGGCCGTGATCCACAGATACTTGCACCTGCACGGATTAGGCACTTACTACACGGCCATCTGCCCAGCGAGCCAAGAGGGGGAAGCTGAAAATCTAAAACACTGACCTGATCAGGACAAGTGTTCGTCCACTTCAGGTGGCCTATTATTAGCTTTTCATCATCTTCCTTAGTGCCTTGTATTATTGCACCAAGAAAAACTGAAGAGGCTCAGTGACATGTTTGACAAAGAAAGAGGGGTTACACTGAGGACATGAGAGCAAATCAGTTGGTTTAACAACTAAGCTAAGCATTTGGTCTTTTTAAATCCACTTTAAATGTTTCTTTTCATTGATCAAAGAATTATTAATCTTGTGGGTTTATATACATTTTTGTGTGCTCAACAATGTTTGTCAGAAACAGAGACTGATGGAAAGAGAAAGAAAGGGGGGGGGGGAAAAGACAAGATTTCCAGCTCATTCGGGTGTGTGGTAGCTGGTCTCATGGCGTCCTAGGGCAATCGTTTTTCCTCTCTTATCATTTAGCCGTTTTTCCAAAGTGGCGTTAGGTGGGTGATACGAGAGGATTAGGCTCCGGTCCTGCCTGACAAGTCTTTAATTAACAGGCTTAAAGTAAATGCTCCGCAATTTATAATTGGATCAGAGGGAGAGATGTGCTATCAGCTAACTGGCTTCCGCACACATATAGACTTATCAGATTTTGCCTCTAGGTAAATGATTTGTGAAGAGAGAGCAGTTCTGTCAGATGTGGAGGAGCCGCGGTGTAGGTGGTATTTTGGTTATTTTGTCGAGAAACTTTTCCTGGCACCTAAACTAGTCTTAATTTTGGAAAACATTCAGATCTCATAGTCAATACACAGACTGCATTTTTAGGTGGTGTTGACTTTCAGCTTTCCCAATTATGGAATGACAATTTTGGCACTTTAGTGCTTTGGCTCATTAACAGATCAGATGTGTCAGTCAATGTTCCTGTTAATAAAATGAGGACATACAGTAGTTACCAATGTTTATTCCCTAAAACTGTCAACTGGGGCCCCAGTGATGCAAACCTGCAAACCTGATCTCTTCCTGCAGTTTATATTTCTCTTTCTTGTCAAAACTATTCAATAAAAGCAAATTATTGTGAAAAATAAGCTCTAAACTAAAGATCTGCTTTCATTTTGATTGTGATACACACATAAAAGTCTCTCATTGTGTGGTCGAGGCCACGGTAGTTTTGTCCCAAAGCTGCTTAATTGAATTTGTTTGAACAAATGCTTCACCCACTGTTTAGAGAGCAGGTGAAGTAATTCAGTGCACCTGCACCATGAATGTACCATCATGAGGACCCACTCTTTTGTTTTATTTTACACAAAGGTTGCTGCACAGCCTTAGCACTATTTCTGCAGCCCACTAGATAAACTCTTTGGAACAGCATTAGCAAGTGAACATTAACTAACTAGACCTTCTGGCTCTGCTGCCTTTAATCTGCAATGTCCACAATTGGGAAAACCTGAGTTATTGGAGTTATCTAACACATCTATATTCAAAGGGCAGCTCCCTGTTCACTGCTTTGATGTATGGAAAATACTTTGGTTGGTGACAAACCATTAAACTGGTCTCAGGCTCAGCTCTAAAGGACACGCCTGCCTTCATGACATTCTGATTTAACCCTGCTTTGTGTCAATGAATCATCAGGAGGACCCACTTTTTTTTCTTTTCTTTTTTTTTGTAAAGGTTGCTGTACATCTTTAGAACTGTTGCAGCAGCCCACTATATAAACTGTTTGGAACAGCATTAGCAAGTGGTAATTGGGTAAAAGGTCATTAACAACGGGAGGAGATCCTCTGGCTCTGCTGCCTTTAATCTGCAACTCCCGGAATTGTGAAAATGTAAAGCCACGATTTAAAGTCTGCCATTATTCTGTATCTATCAGAGCAAATCAAATCAAATAAAGCAGTATGGCTGGGCAGGCTCCATGGAGTGCAAACTATCAACTCTTTATGTGATTAATAGTGTGAAAATTCCCCTCAGTTTATATCCTCAACAAAGCATGGCCAACACAGTGATAATGGAGGGATTGTTGCAGTAGGAAAATAAGTTTAAGCTCATGTGGGCATGCAGGCTTAAGATTTAAGGCTTTAACCATACGGATCTATATCTAACTCATCTGGTGCACGGAGAGAAACAGCTGGTGTGTGGTTGAGTGATGGCACATTTAAAACACACCTCCACATATTGTCAGGGCTTTACAACTCTCGGTGAAGCCCATATGTATGGTAAATAAAAATGTGCGCTGAACATACAAGCAGTGAAAAATGCATGCATACAAAGCAGCCATATGGGGAGGTTTAAGGGAAACTGTCAGCCTTTTGTCTCTTACCTGAACGGCTTGAACGTCACTAGACATCTTCTGACCATTATTTTACCGTCGGTGCTGCCAGTAATCATTTTCCAAAACGGGCGACCCCGGACATCGTTGTTAACCTCCCGACCTGTAACTTGAGGGGACCGAACATGTCTATCTGCGTCCCAATCCAGCGGTCCAAAGCGGTTATTTCAAATAAAAAACTGCACCCATAGGCGCTTCTTCACTCGTCCAGAAGAAATGGTGGAAAGTTTCATTCAGCAAGTGTCTTCATCCGGGTGTGGAAATGTCAATTAAACGCGTCGTTTCAGCCGTGAGACAGATCAAACACCGTGAAGCGGAGGAGAAGTGGCCGCGGGTTGTGTCGCCAGCTGGGAGTCATGCGACGCGTCGCCAAAACGACGGTGTGGTCACATGTGAGAGAAAAAGTGTGCGTTGTTTGAAATGTACGTTTTCTCTTAGGAGGATTTAGAAAAGAGGACAGCCAGCCTCGAGTACGTCTCAACTTCACAGCGAAATCAGCGGGAGTGTGTAGCGTGTCTAAGAGCCTCAAGAGGTGAGGTAGCTCTTCACATCCGGTTTGTCTTTTCAAAATAATAGACTTCTTAGAGAGCAATCATGTTTAAAAAAAAAAAAAAAGGCAAAATCTACGGTAAAAAAAAAAAACCAATACCACCCTGTGTGTCAAATCGCGTTATATATATATATATAACCCCCCAAGATTCCAACGTTTTTTTTTATATCAGGATTTTTTTTTTTTTTTAAATGAGACCTTAAAAACACAATTGGATTATGAATGATTTTTTCAAAAACAAATCAATAAATTAACAAAAAATAAACGTTAGCGGTGTTAATACTATTTCCCCCAAAACTAAAGTTTTGATTCTCGGGATAGTAGGTGATCTCCACTCTAAAATGCCAAATTCTTTTCCTGCCAAGTTCTTTAATTTGGGAGGCAAAATCCCATCATTTCCTGTATCACTGTGGCTCCATGTGGCTGACTTGATGCTGGTCCAACGACTAGGTGATGAAAAGATCCGGATGGTGAGAATACTCCGCAGGCCTATTCACCTCTGTAATGGCACCATCTACGGCTCTTAAATTCGAGTCGCTGTTGTGACGTGAAAGCCACCAAAGCAGCGCTCAAAACTTTTTTTGTTCCTGCCTCACTCTGGGAAAAGGCTACTAGTTGACGATACCAGATTTGTCTTTCATGCAACCTATCAAAAGACCATGTCTTTACGGGGATCACTAACTCACTTATCATCATTTCATTCCTACGAGATTTGATCAACAAGGGCAACTGTTTAGCGAACACAGAGTGATTCACTGTCCGTAGGTACAACTGGATACAATAAAAGTGAGGACTGAAGTATATTAAAGTAATAATAATCTCCTGCAGATTGGGATCGTGTATCTGTGACTGCCATGGAGCAATATGGGAAGTCCTGTTGAAGGGCGTTTAAGGACCACGGACAGCGCATGGGAACTAGATGCATCAGCGACACCCAGCGACAGGAGGCGTTGCTGCAGGAACAGCATCAACAATACTAGGTAGGTTAGGTTAGGTTAGGTTAGGTAGTTACTTTATTAATCCCCAACGGGAACATTTTTCGCTACAGCAGCATACAGGAAAGCAATAAAATAATAATAAAAAGCAATAAAATAACAGTAAAAGATTTAAAAAAAATAATAATAGTAGTTTATAGAGTTTATATAGTGAAGTATAAAAACAAATTAGAAAGTAATTGACAGGGTAGGCTGTGCACTTTTTTCACTTTTTTTTCTTTTTATCTCTGGCCCCAGAGTAAAACCTTTTACACCCACACAACACAGCTTACGCCATTATGCAGAATTAACTCTAACAAATGGGGAGGGACCCAAACTACAACTCTAAACCGCCTTGTTTGTTCACCTAGATGATTTACAGTCAGTTTTACTCGCAGCACAGATTATACAGTCTTTGTGGCCAGCGGAGCATTGGAGCAGAAACAGAGGCAGAAGGGAGAATTCTGCAGGGGACCAGAATGAAGATGACAGTGAAATCTCAAACTCCCTTCATGCATCACTTGCACTTGTACATGTGGATTTGACTGACAGCCCACCGTCCACGCCGGCTGTCCCCCGCTGCAGGTTGTGGGGATATAGTTCTGCTCTATCAGCGGGAATCCACTGGGCAGACATGGGATTTTTACACCTTTTGTTTGTGTGTGTGTGTGTGTGTGTGTGTGTGTGTGTGTGTGTGTGTGTGTGTGTGTGTGTGTGTGTGTGTGTGTGTGTGTGTGTGTGTGTGTGTGTGTGTGTGTGTGTGTGTGTGCGCTTAATGCATTTTAGTCCACACAAACGCATAACACACACATGTAGGCACAATTGTGACCATGCACTCACAATAGATATTACTGAAGTTAAAAAGCACTCTGTCAGACAGACTCTGGTCAGAGAATACCCAAAAGGCATCACCTCACTTCAGGCTGAGCAAACATAGATATTATCCCTGGCTGACATTTAAATAATCATTCATAAAATGTTGCTCTATCTGTGGGACAGATGCATTTGAAAAGAACTGCACGACTTGCACACTGCAGCAGTAAACTGAAATGTTTTAGTGGAAGAACGAAGAGGTATTAAGTCAAAAGTGGAGAAAGTGTTGCAGGCCCTGTCACAGCTATAATATGCAGCTTTTGGTAGCCCAGTCCTCCTTCCCTTCAGTTGGTTAAGCTCCCCCAGCAGCACTTGTCACTATTGTTAATGAGCTGTCTACCTTGAAACAGAATCTATCCTCAAGCTGAGCTAACCAGCAACATCTGTAAAGCCAGCACAGTCACAGAAGAAGCTGGCAATGTGTAATAAAAACAAAAACAAAGTCCTGATGTTTAGTGTTTTTATTGTCCAATCTTTTGTGCTGCAGATTTAGTATTATTGGACTTTATTTTATCATTTATTTGTTGTTCTTGAGTCTTATAACTGATTTTCCCACCCAGCTCACTGGTGGCCTCAGCTCATGATAGATACCCTAAAAGGCATCGGTTTTTATAAAGCCAATTCCAGGCCATTGGACTAATGCATAAACACAATGTGTAATCTATCCTATTTATATATTGCTTATTTGCTGACAGACTAATTTACCGCTGCAGTATAGGAGTGTGTACAATAACAATTTTAAATATACCTAAACCTAACCATTTCCGGCAAGCCTATACAGCCTGCCTAATTTAAACAAATCCATTCTATATCGATCAGTTTCATTATCTGTCAGTTGATCATTATGACATTGTGTCAAGTCAGTTCTCAATATTTTAGCAGCTAAAGACCCATCAATACGCAGTTTCAGGTTGACTCTAGCAGAGAATATATGACCTCACGGACCATAGAGGATGGTAGAAATGATCTAATAATAATCAGTCTGCTGCAGAGTGTCTGGGACCTTTCAGATTACATTTCCCAAATGAAAATAAATTCTGTAAGATCCTGGATGAAAGTACAGCAAAATATATCTACGGCATTTGGAAAATTATAATCAAAAATAGTTCAAATAGAAGTACAATTAAAATACAAGGAGAACTAAGCTGCATATAAATACAGAACCGCATAATAAAAAAGGAGCTTGTACACCCTAACACAAAAACAAACCCAAAAAGAGACAGAGCAAGCGAAGTAAAGCTCAAGAGACACCGTTTCTTACATATGGTACTCTAAATGCATTTTCTTGTGGAATGGATGACTTAACTAGAAGGGGGAGCACGATCCATCTATCAACAGACAGGGACAAAGGGAGTAGAGCATACAGGGACATTTATTTCAATGGTTTCACAAGAACTTCTTTCATCTTCCACACCAAGTTGTTATCAGATTTCTGTCTCAACCAACTCTCTAACTGACAGGGGAGTAATGACTTTGAAAATAACAGTGCGAACCAGCCTCAGATGGAATCTCACATGTCGTGAGTTAGTTACTGGTCGCTGTACACAAGCTAGTAAATAAAAATGCATATAAAAGCATTCGGTTCACTTATAAAGACATCATACTTGTGAAATAAATCTTTTAAAAAGAAATCTTTTGTCGTTTTTGAAAACTGTTCTTTTTTTTTTTTTTTTTTATCAAGTATCCAGTGGTTGTTCGAGCTTTTTTGGCTGCCTGGGCTCACAACACAACCCCCCCCCCCCTCCACCCCCGTCTCCCCCTCCTGCATCCCTACCCCCCTCCCACAAATAAAACACAAATAATAAGACTCATAAATACCAAAAAAGAAGTAGCAGGACAGAGACAATAGAAACATGGTCTTATAAATATAAATAAATAAAGAGAATCAAATTATTACACTTTTGCTTACTTAAAACACACAAATGAAACTAAACTGCACAAACCCCATATGCATTAAATGTTGGGATGGTCCTCATTGCCAAACAGAAGCAAGCAGCATTGATAATTTATTAGGCTCAACACTACCTGCTTACCTGTACATTGGCAAATGTATTTAAAATATATGATTCTGGGATATAGTATGGCTGAAAGAAATAACATTAGATCTTAATAGAGATTGCTGTGCTACTCTCATGTCATGTGGACTGAGTGCATCACTGTGATGTTTTGGTTCGTGGTCTTTTTCAGAACATGCCATTGTTTTGAGCTGATTAGGGCATGATTTCCCAAAGCTTCTGGTTCATGTACACTTTTTTGTTTGTTTGTTTAATTACACATACACTGTTTAATGCAAGAGGCAGACAATACAGCTGGCAGCCTGGTGCTTCTGAATTTTTTTTTTAGGGCCAGACAGTCTGAGCAGCAGATGACTGCTAATCTTGTTGTATGTAAGGGTTAGGGAATCATTTTTGCTTACAAATGTCAGTGCACAACATATGGAATTATCTAAAGCATGATTTTCACAATTTGACTAATCTAAACAAATCTGGATAGAACAAGCAACGAAAATCTGAGAATTTTATTAGCACTGATAAAATCCAAAAACAGTTTGAGGGATAATTTTAAAACTAATCAGCGATCAGCAGTCTTATGTGTGCTAAAGTGGTCCTCAATTATCCTCAATTAGTCTGACAGACTCATTTGCAAATATTTGCTGAATATTTTCCTCAAAGCTCTATAATAAATGAGGTAAATATTGACCTGTGACATATGTTTTGGATTGATTTTTCACCCTAGTCAAATTAACATACAAATTACAAAATTGTCCCTCTAATGAAGTAATATTGGCTATCGCTAAATGCTGGTGTAACAGACATTATATCACATGTTGTTATCCCATTTTGTAAGCTGATCGAGAAGCTTTTTGTCGGTACAGCAGCGTAAATTGATTTTATGTTTCTGGAGCCCAAAAAGGTCAGAAGCCACTTCCTCATTTCTGAATGCATCTTGTTGGAACAAAGTGTAAGACCAGTCAGCTCAAGAAAATGTGATTCTAATCGAGTGATTTATGCAGGTCATTATAAAGGTAAGTTGCTGTCTCAAGAGGAGTTGAGATGAGGACAACAGACTGAGATCATACTCTGATCACGTAGACAAATCGCATATCAGTGTCACACACCAAGCCAGACAATCTAATTTAATTTTCTGTGGCAGTGAGGACAAATCACAACAGAGGAAAACAATGCCATTGTTGCAGGTGCAGATGTGGCAGAAAGTCAAAGAGATGGTGAAAACAAGATCTAGGCAGAAAAATGCATCAAGACATGAAATAACTTTAACAGACAATATGTGTAAATATATGGACTTGTTTCCATCTGAATACCTCAAAGAGTAAAGTTGCTGAAGGTATGTTTTTTTTTTTTACTATTGCACTTCTGACCACAACCTCATAAATGATGCTAGCATATTCATCAGCAGTCATAGGCAAACATCTTTCTGGGACATCATGGAATGCCGTGTGGCCAAGAAAGAAACAAGCTTTAAAGAGTTAACCTATACAGTAGCAGGTGTCCACCCTCAGAGATGAACTTTTTTACAGACTGGAAAGGATCTATTTTTTTCCAGTTAATCAAAGAAAACTTGACACCATTGGTAAAATCAAGTCCCTGTTCTGTGCAAAAACTATTCAATAGCAAAAAATAACATATTGTATGGCTTCAGTTGTCAAAGTTAGACAACGTAAATGGTTACCTTCCGTCTTTCAAGTCTAAACTTCCCTGTATTGCCCTGCACAATGCTTTCTTGCTGAGGTGTGGTGAAATAATGTGTCCTGGTAGTCACATCGAGGTTCTTGCCAGGATAAAACACTGGTAATGAACCTAATGAACAACTGCCAGGACAAAGATACCAGCTCAGTTTGTCTGACTGAGATGATATAGTCACAACATGAAGGTATTACTGCGCAGCCAGCACAGGTTGAAGGATTACAGACACCCAAAACTCTTCTAACTTGGCACGGAAACCATGTGTGCATTAACTTCATATTGTAAACTGCAACTTTTCATAAACATTCCCTTGTAGGGATGAGGCAACAGATCATGATCACCCACTTCTGAAGTTCCCATCAGCATGTAGCGTTCTATCGTCTTTAAGGTCATAGTTTTAATTATCTTGCCTGCAATATAACATTAATTTCTCGCCCGTTTAAACTGCAACCTGCAGCTGTTTCTTGTGAAAATCCACCTTTTCCCTTTTTTTAAAAAAACAACAACAACAACTTACACAGCAAACAGACACAGTTAGCATGTTATGGTAAGTGCATCTAAACGTTTAGCAGCTATTTGCTTCAGGTGTTGGCAGAGACCAAAACAGAGTAAAAAGGAGAGTAAATATTTGACTTACAGACCAACACCAAATGAACAAAAGTTGCTTCGTGAGTGCTGAACGTAGGTCTCTGTAGCAATTGTTTGCTAATCAGCTCATTAGTGTTGTATTTGCAGCTTGTTTCTGCTGCCCCCAGGTGGCAAGAAATATCACTTATTGCAGGTTTTCAAACCTTAACTCACTCAAGTTTTGAAACACACCAACTACATTTTCTCTTCTTGAATTAATGAGATACATCTGTTGCTGAATTGGTAAAGGAGACAGCACAGTGTTGGAGTTATTTATTGGAAGAGAAAGTAAATGTCTTTGATGTGGTCCACAACAAAAATCCGTCACATTTTAGAAAGACGACCTGCTGAGCTACTTTCTTACAACAATTTTAAAACCACACTTGTTTACCGCAGTTTACAACTTTGCTGCGGAATTTATCTGTATTCTCATCGGTAATTCTGCTCCATAGAGGTTGACAACTACAGGAACAAAAGAAAGGAAATTCAACCAGGCTGGGAGAGACGCCTCTCTTTGTTAATTTACAATCACTCAGTTTTTGCTGCAGACTCACTACCTCCACTGCCTCCCATACAAAGATGGACTAATTGGGAGTCTGGACCTGGTCACAGAAAAACAAACAAAAAACAATCCTTCTGAACTGTAATTGAAAACAGAGCCTGGAGTTAATTACTAATCGTTAATCATCCCCCTCACCTCCAGCTTTATCGTGTTTTAGTCCATCAACTTTTTTTCTCCACCAATTAAAAACGATCCCTCTGGATGGGATGCAGGGAAACTGTTGAAAAGGGGGATAAAGACAAAACAGTTCAGACAAATGGAGGGATGACAGAAATCAATGGAGGAGTAGGGGATGAACATGAGGAGAAAACATAACAATAAGGTAGATTGATTGATCTGTAATGAATGATGGAAACAGCTTGGTGGAGAGATTTGTCCCAGTCACGTCTGGGTTGATTGTGACCCGTTTTGTAAAGCAGTTGAAAGGCAGTGAAATATTGTGACGCTGATTGACAGCACAGGTCGACGAGAGAGAGACAATTTGCATTTTCATTACTTTCGAGATAGACTTCTTTCTCCTGTGTGATTTGACACTCATGCACACTCACACAGAGACATGCACATGCATCTACACATATAGTCTGTGCTGAGCTATCCCTCAGAATCGCTGCAGTGTGAGCGACATCTGCACAGTGGCCCTGTGTGAGTTGATGTGTTTTTTTTGGAAAAAGTAGCAACTTCTCTCAAAAACAGACTAAGTGGGGATAAATTATTTGCTGCAGAAAAGGAGAATATTAAAAACAAAGTACTATTTAAAAGCATGATCCTCAAATCAAAAGTGGAGAAACCTAACCTAGCTTGATTTCATCAACTTTTTACATTACTTTCTGTCTCACAGCAAGAAGATTCTGAGTTCGAAACTCAGCCGGAGGTGAGGCCTTTCTGACTGAAGATTGCATGTTCTCCATGAGCCTGACTGGGTTCTCTCCGGGTACTCCGGCTTCATCCCACTGTCCAAAGTCATGCATGTTAGGTTAATTGGTGATTCTAAATTTCCAATAGGTGCGAATGGGTGTCCGTTGATGTATGTCTGTTTTGGCACTGAAGGACTGGCAACCTGTCCAGGATGTACTCCACCTTCGCCCCCAAAGTAAGACAGGACAGCCTGTTGCCTCTCATGACTCTGTTCAGGATAAAGCTGGTAAAGATAATGCATGGATGGATTACAAGCGAAAGCTAAAAAAAAAATTGATATTTTTCTTACAATGTAAAACAAATTGTTTACAGTTTTTCTAAATGTGTTAATTTAATTTATTATGAAGCATTTAATGCAAAGATCGATAGTACCTGAGTGTTCAATAGGTTGTTGTAAGTTGTTTGGAGTCCACTTTCACCTTCAACAGGATTGACATTACGAAAACAGTGCTTAAAAATGTATAAACTGTGTACATGTGGCTTCAGTGACTCAAATCAGAAAGTATAATCATCATATATCCATGCCAAAATACTTATTATGGACATTTATGTAAAATAGTTTGAAACAGGACTTAACACAAACTTTCACATGATATTACACATATGACAAACCAATGCTAATACAGTACATGACCACTTAATGTTCATTTGAGGTGGAATTCACATTAGTGCAAAATGTAATTTGTACTTATTGATCTTGTTAAGCATTGCTCTTACATGCTTTGATGATCTGAAGTCTTAATTTGTACTTAGAAACTAAATTACTTTGTTGAAGCCCATCATCTCAGTATGGGTAAATACATATTACATTTTGCCTGTGCAGTGTGGTGATGAAGCTACATACCGTTTACGCACACGCACGCACGAACGCAGGCGCGCGCGCACACACACACACACACACACACACACACACACACACACACACACACACACACACACACACACACACACACAGACTTATGTTTCTACACACAATCACTTCTGTCGAGCAGACCGTTTTGACAGGGAGCAGCCTCACACTGAAAGGAGCAGTCATCTGAGTGTGGCATCACTGAGGAACACCAAAGGGGTAGAGGATGCAGGGGCCACTGAGGGCCCTAATACTGGCACGGTGACTGACAGACCCGAAGTCCCACTCTGTGACAGCAGGGCTACAATGGAATATACAAAGGCAACAACAAGCTCCAGAAAGCATCCCACTGGAGACAGAAATGAGCTGATCCCTGCATCGTGATCCAAAATGAAATTCTCTCCCTCTCTCCTCTCTCTCTCTGAATGTCTCACACCAAACACACTGGGTAGCCGATATCCTGAGCACACATTCTGTCCTTGCGGAAGTAAGACTGCTGGTACACAAGTTAAAATACGATTGTAAAGTTAAACATCTGCATACACACATCTCCTTATCTTCCAGCTCTTTGTGTAAGTCCTTGTTTACTTCATTTAGTGCGCAGAAGTAATAATACTTTAAAGGTAATTAGGCCATCCAGGTAATCATGCACACATTGCCATTATATTGCCAATATTTAGTAGCTACTACTTTTGTTTAGCTTTGGTCAGGAGTTGTTTTCCATGGTTTAGGCTCAGAGCCGTATTTCATTGAGGAAAAATGCTCATTTCAAATTTTGTGCACTATTTCCTTTTTAAGCATGACAAGCCCCCCTTATGCACTAAGTAAGACACTGACTGACAGCGAGACTTCATCAGCCACAATCAGTGCTAAACTCAGTCATGCTCTTGTATCTGAAGGGGAGTAAATTCCTGCAGCCAGGTTTTAAAATCTCTGAACAAACACATCATGGTGATGTCCATGGTTTTAGAAATCAGCACTCACAGATGCATGTTTGAGTGTCCAAAAACCTTTGGCTATATAGTGCATATTGTACAACATCTGTTTATCTGAATCCATCCATCCATTATCTATACCCACTTTATCCTGAACAGGGTCACAGGGGTCGGGGGGGGGGGGGGGTCGGAGCCTATCCCAGCTCACTTTGGGCAAAGGCAACGTACACCCTGGACAGGTCGCCAGTCTATCGAAGGGCCAACACTAAGAGACAGACATTCACGCTTTCATTCACACCTACATGCAATTTGTAGAATCACCAATTCACCTGAGATGCATGTTTTTGGATGGTGGGAGGAAGCCGGAGTACCTGGAGAGAACCCATGCAGGCACAGGGAGAACATGCAAACTCTGCACAGAAAGGCTCAGGCCCGGATTCAGGAAATGACTGGAGAATGAGGGAGTGAGGAAAGCAAACTAGAAAAACCTTAAGAGTGGGAGTGTGACTGAACAGTCACATCCTTTTTTTGAGCTGACTTCAGATGAACCTCTTATCGCAGTGAGTTGAGCCCCGGGATGACTTTCTCGGCCAAGAGCCATTCTTGCCACATACAGTACAAGTCAGTATCCCCATGTACTCTGGCAGTGAATCATTGCCATCTGTGAGGCTTCTTTCAGTTTAGTTTCCCACAGACTTCACCAAATAGGGGCACAGTAGCTACTGTATGTAGACACCGTTTTATAGTTTCTTCGTGCAATCTTGACATAAAGAAGAACTAATAGGGTTTTGCTACTCAGCTGCAATCTCCTCAGTTGCCTTAGAGAAAAGCAGTGACATATTTGGCATATTAAGGAACATTTTTATCCACTGCTGTGCCTATAACCACTGAGGTCTCTGCCTTTAGGTGGCAAATGGAGAAAAGAGGAGTGATTGATCTTATCCACTTTCTACCTAACAGCAATAAAAAGACAGACCAGGGCGAAATCAATAGAGGCTTATAAATGTTGCTCTTGTGCTGTGGATATAATGTTATGACCCCTCTGACTTCAACAGACCGAGCTAAAGGCGGAGGGAGAGGGAGGAACTGAAAGCTTGATCACCACACAATCTATCCTGCTTTTAAATGTGAGCAAGTAAAACTCACATCAACATGGAGGATTATAATTTCTCTAGTTGCTGTGATATTCCAGTGATGGGGTCAGACGAGATCGACAACTTGGAAGGTGTGCAAGAAATCCACAATAAAACCTCATACCAATTTTAAAACAATTCAAACTCTGGCAGTATCAGCTTCACACAACATTGTACCCCCAATATCTAACTGTCTACAAGGGTAGAGACAGTGTTCTAAATAGGACAAATGGTGTGAGGGCTCAGAGAAGGCAGTGATGTGTCAAACCCTGCCATGGTTGGTAAGAGGTTGGAGAGCCGGAGCGATTAAAGCAATGAATCACTAGCAGGGAGGTCTCAGCTGCTGGCGTCATCTCACACGCAAGCTGGCAATTTGGGGCACCCGTAACGGCAACAGAAATTCTCCACTAAAACCAGTGAGCATTCAGCAGCATGCATATGTCCGAGGGAGAGACAGAAATGTTTCAGAGTAGATACATTGTTTTTCACTCTGTGGTTTACACAGCACTGTATAAATGTGTCCAATTTCATTCTCATTCCTCGCTAGCCGAAACAAGACTCATAAATCCAGATAGAAGATGTGTACAGGGAGCTACAATCACATTGTAACGCAGCAAGAAAACAAGTTCAGGTGTTATTTGCAGGAGGGTACTGGAGTGGAAATAAATTCCGCTTAACTCAGCAACACAGATTTGGGATTATTCAATTATTCTAAATTTATAGTATACCTAAAGCAATGCAAGAGACTGGAACAAAAATAAAATTTTGCAGTACAACTAAAGGTGAACACAAATTCTTCTGTGCATGTAAAACTACAATAAAATGCAAATATGACAACTTTTTTATTTTGTTAAAATATAGAATTTTCGGTTGTCCCTAAGGACAAAGCACAAGAGTGAAAGCACAAAGGGAAACACCATCAAAATCTAGCAACACTTTGTCCTTAGGGCCACTGTACATTATTGTGATGAGGATACAGGATAGTAAGACGTTTAAATACTTTACTTTTGGAAGTGGTGGAGTTGGAAAAGCAGGAAACAGTTTCACAGCAAGTTTCGCTAATGGCCCAAATTTCCTCAATTGTTGCAAATTCACATTGTTGCCAATATGAATAGTTTTGATGCATAATTTTCGAACACAGTATTTCACATATTCTTGTCGTTTATTTAGCATCAAATATTGCTTGCAATGCCTGAAAGGAATTCTGTCTTAGATTAAAAAAAAAAAGAACTTTGTTTGTATATGGAGCCGAAGGTCACCTGTGTTTTGAAAGGGTTCAGAGCACAATTCTTCATTCACTGTAGTAATGTGCATAGAAAAAAAAAAAAAAAAATGAAGCAGACTTAAAGCATAACAATACACTTCAGATTGCGTAGTCTACTGGTCACAATAAAAAAGTGAGCTGTTACGTAGTCAGCTGAACTGAGTCATTTCTTAGTGGACACTGGTGATAAAGACACCTGGAAAACATCTTTCTTTGTTGACACAGCCTGAATGTCTAAAGTAACATTAGCAATAGGTCTCTCTCTCTCTCTCTCTCTCTCTCTCTCTCTCTCTCTCTATCTCTCTCTCTCTCACTCTGTATGTAAGCAGAATGGTGCTTTCTAAAAAAAAGTTAACAAGTAAAGAAAGTTAGCTTGTTAAAAAGCTAGCACGCCAACAGTGACAACATTCTCTTTCTGACTGACACTGGACACTGTCAACTCTAAAACCAACAAAAAAATAGAAGCCAACAATAAAGTAAAATAAGAAAAAAAAACCTACAACAAAAACTAAAAAAATTGAAGAGATCATCAAACCGAGACCAATCTAAAGTAAAGTTTTGCCGCACCTCAGGGGGAAACTGTCATCATTGGAGCTGTTGCACCCAAGTTGTCTATGGGTGGGACCAATGCTCAGTCCAGATTGCTTTTTGGCTTCTTGCTGCTGAACTTCACCTGTATCTTGCAGGTTAGTACATGGTAAAACCTGATACAATATACTCACAGAGATGTATATTTTAATACTTCACTTGAAGTTAATAATGAGATGCAATCTAGATGAACTGAGTGCTTTGTGAACCTTTGATAGACAACATGATTAAAACAGAAAAACTACTAGATAGTAGAACCAAAGGCTGCTCAATTATATGTGGCCCTGACACTCAGTCAATTTATCCTTGACTTTGATTTCATGGGTCTGTTTGCATCATTTATCCCGTTCGAGAGGCGTCAGTGCCAATGTTTAGCAACACGAAATGTGATTGACAATGACACCCACAGTCTGCCACTGTAACTATCCTCTCCGCCACAACAGGATGCTTAATTGACAGGACAATAACAACATAGCAGCAACTGTATAATATGATTTTGTCAAAAAAGTTGTGCTAGTTTGTGCTACAGCACCTCATCAGATGTCTATAAATGAAAATAAGTTGTAATTTTCATTTGCAAGTTGAAGTCAGTCTGGATTCCAGGCACTATTGTCATGTGTTTACCACTTTAAGGTCTATTTTCAACCTGTCAAGAGTTTTAATTATTTGCTTTACACTAAGCCAATATTATTAAAATAGTGTAAGTGAGGTTCTTTGCAAAAGTAAAGTTTTTTATCGGTGTCTTATATGTGCATATACAATGATGTGAGACTAGCTAAAATGAAATGGTGTTCCAAGCCACCTGCTGTTAATACCTGATCCAAAGCCAAGTGGGCCCAGTGGTTGATGTGGAAGATGGACACCTACAGTGAGCTGCAAGGCCTGTGAACATCAGGTGATCTCAGACTAAACTGAATCGAAACTTGAGTCTTATTCTTCTGTTAATATAACCTAGAATTATTTTTTTTACTTAAGCTGAGACAGTTTTTTTTTTATATATATATTAAAGGTTCTACGTAGGTGTCTCTATTTTACCGTTTGACTTTTTAATTAACTCAACAGGACAGGGATGAAGTCATTACCTTAAAACAGCCATTGTAGTGAAATGTAAATGGGAGTCAAATATCATTTCACGTTCTGGCTTTGAAGGGCTGTCTGTGGGCACCAGTCGGTTGGCAGGATTTAGGTTTATCTTGGCGATGGGTCGAGAGGGAGAGAAGATCAGAGAGTAGGGAGGCAGTGAACTGAAGCCAAGATGCATATAAACAAATCTCGTTCTTGTAACTTCATCCTTAAAGTACTTCTGTAAAAACCCCCTCCCTTATTTTTAAATGATTTATGTCTGTTCTTGTGTAGTATGTTTGTGACTGTGATGCTGCAATTTCCTCTGGGAAGGGTTATGTTATCTAATCTTATCTTCTTATATTTTGTTTTAGCAACACATCTTAGTATTTGTGATGCTCAAACTAATTTTATGAAGGGGCTTATACACGGTGACTATGAAAAAAAAAGTCAGAATTGGTTTGTTATTTAGTATTGAACATCACATTTACATTGAAATAGTAAATTAGACCGTGATGGAGTTACTGGAGGCATATCTGTGGAAAAACATCCCTTTGGGGCAAAGAGTGTGTGTGAATAATTCTGGAGAGGAGCCAAACGAGGAAGGTAGAGGGATAGAGAGGGAAAACGATGGATGGAAGGACACCAAAGAAGATAACTCAGGCCTTGAAAGGACAGATTCACACCACTAATTTCCCTTCAAGATCGAACACTAGATTGTATCGTAAAACAATTGATGGCTGCATTAATTACATTGTTTTTCTATCTATGCTTGTGGCTAGTACATATTAAAAGTAAGATTAGACAAGTCTCTGCCATTATGCCATACACATGCAGAAGTACAATATATACTTGGACAGGAGACACAAAGGTTTGTTTTTTGTGTTTTGCTCTAATATTATATAATTGCTTTAGAAAGTATACAAGCCATTTCACTTATTGCACACTTCATTGTGTGCAGTTGCCCAAAAGTATGACACTGCAACACTTTTCATGGCTGCTGGCTGAAGCGTTCTCACTCAGTTATCGACCAATTTCAAAAATGGTTGTCCCCATAAATCACTTGGACCCAAAATGATTAGAAAGTAGGGCCCAGGTTTAAAAACATTGTTTCCCTTTAATTGTAAATGGATTACAGTCAAACTATGTGAGCTCTTATTTATAAATGTGTTTAGACCCTTAATTCAGCACTTTGAAGAAGCCCCTTTGGCAGCATAACAGCTGCAAGTCTTCTTGGGTAAGCCTCTACAAGCTTTTGCACATTTGGATTAGGGCAGTTTATCCCATTCTTTCTGGCAGGTCCTGTCAGAATGGATGTTAAGCGTCAGTGAACTGATGTCTTCAGGTCTGTCCACAGATGTTTTGTGGGGTTTTAGTCTAGACTTTGTCTGGACCACTCAAGGACAGTCAGAGACTCCAGCTCCGTCTTGGCTGTATGCTCCAGCTCATGCTGAAAGCTGTACTTTGCTAAGGCCACTGTAGAAGCAGTTTTATACCATTGGCCTGATCTATGACTTAGTACAATCTTACTATGGAGGTCTAAAGAGAGTTTCTTGGACTCCATGAACTGCTTTTTGTCTTGTCACACAGTGTGAATTGTGGGAACTTGATGTGCTGTAAATTGTCAACTAAGCTTTATTGTTGTAGATGCTGCCTGTCACAAGACACTGCTTTCCAACACAGAAGCTGCCGTCATGGAAGTGGTTGTTGTTGTTTCCTCTATAGTGCCAAAATCTGCACTTGCTGATAGTGCTCTGTTAGTGGAAACAAAGAATTTTAGATGGAAATCGAACTTATCAAATAAATATTTTTCTTCTAAAAAACACTCAATACTTCATCCATAAATTTTTAAATATAACATTTAGTTACTTGTGAAATTGGTTAACAGCCAATTAAACAGTTATACACCAGTATGTTAAGTCTAGGCCCTCTTAGGGGGAATAAGAAAAGACACAAATACCATTTTCTGAAAATAGACAAAATAATTTTTTTTTTTTTAAATGCACACACTTCTGAATACAATATATTAGCAGATACTGTGCAGTATATCCAAAAAGATAACATACTTGGTGTGCAGAAGCACTTTTAATGTTTTTGTCTATAAAAAAATAAACAAAAGGGATGTAAATATTCAAGAAGAATCCAGATATTTTAATCAGTAATGTGCCATAGCTATTATTTGCATTTTATATAATGTATTCAGTCATTTTCATCTAGTTTACAGTTGAATCACTAGCTTTAAAGCTCACTTCTGAGGGAGGACCCCTGTCAATAGTGATCGATCACTGGGGGGGCACCCATTAAAAGGTGACATTGACAAGCTGAAAGAGCTTTTATGTTTTCTCCGCTTTTTAAATGGAAATTTTAGTTTATCGACAATCGACTGTAGTCTTCACAGACGACCACAATGTGCTCAGTATTCCATATTTTATGAGGAAAGTCAGTTGGGTTACAATCATTTTGACCATTATGTTTACCACAATCTGACATCATATTTTATAATTTGAGGGCTTAAAAACTAAATCTAACTTTATGCCTTCACACCTCTATTTTTACATGGTCATTGTATGCAGACTGCTCTCTGTGTTTGCTGTTCAGTGCTGTCTAGCAGTCAGTGTTGGTTGGCTGTGAAGCAGTAACTCTTGAGAAGCTGGGTGACAGAAATAAATGGATTCTATTTTGAGACACCTGCTGTGTCTAGACAACCTAGATATGCCAATATTTGATCTGGCACAGTCTCACTGGCGGTCTTTACGCCTAAAGATCCCCACTGGCCAAGAAAGATTGTCTTGAGCATATGAGATGTTTGATAAGATGAAAAGACATTTGCTTTTATCAGCTAAAATTACAGTTTAAGCTCACATGGTTAACAAGAGAAGTGTCCACTCTATCTGGGCCCAAAAGGGTGTTTATGCAAAGTTTTCCCTTAGGCTTCTAGCTATGGTCCAGAAATACTCACACACCTACACACTTAACATGCTTTGCTTTTTTGTGTGAAGTGTGAAAAATACCACCTGCTGCTTTAGGAAGCTTATTCATGTCTCTTGACTGACAGTTATCCTCTTTCCTCTGGAGGTAAAAGTTTCTCTGGCAGCATGAGG
The DNA here is from genome assembly GCF_029030835.1 of Brachyistius frenatus. NCBI lineage: Eukaryota > Metazoa > Chordata > Actinopteri > Embiotocidae > Brachyistius > Brachyistius frenatus. The sequence goes on from NW_027210622.1 coordinate 845,449, forward strand.
ACTGGGTCTCAATTGTCCCTGGTATATTGGTACAATGAATTAAAAAAAAACCACTTCACACTGACAGATTAGTCTGTCCAAAATACACCCAGAGGTGTCTGTGTGTAACAGTTTCAGACACATTGTTCCATAAAGTGCAGTCATTACAAACAAAGTTGACTGAAATATTTATGAATACTAAGTCCTTCTGAGACTAAACCCATCTTGAGCTGTAAAAAATGTGTGCAATTACTAATGCTTGATTTTTCTACAAAATAGCAAGTATCAAGAAAAATTAAGCCATTTAAATGTGTCAGTATACAGGGTAGATTAGGAAGTTCTGAGATTGCTCCTGTTGCATGCGAATGGAGTGCAACACTGTGACATGCACAGAGAAGATACCCTTTCAGGTTTTGTCGCTTGATCATATATATATATATATATATATATATATATATATATATATATATATATATATATATATATATATATATATTATGATTGTGATTATAGTCTGGACACGCTACTGGTATCAGTGTTCGCTTAGCCACTCTGAAGGGCGGACCAATCAGTGACTCCTATCAGTTGTTAAGTGCGTTTGTCCTACATCTGTTTCACTGTGGTTGGACAGCTGGTGATGGTGAGGTTGGAGTTGAAACATTTTTCAAACCTCGGTGACTGGAAAAAAAACACGTTTCTCTATGCACCTGAAACTTGAGCAGAGCGTGCACTTCAAATTGCTGGGTAACAGAAAGAAGTCAAAGATTGATTAATCTCATCAATCACAATGATTGTGTTGATGAGGGTAACAAACACGCGTTTTCAACAAGAGCGTGAGCGAACGCATTGTCATGTTGGAGAACCTAAGTGCCATGTGCCATAGTTCAGGTCGTTTGCATTGAACGTTTTTCCTTAGACGCCGCAGCACATCACAGCTGAACTCTGTGTTTACAGTCTGGACCTGTGAGGGAAATTTATGGTGCACAACACTACGAATGTCTTTTTTGATTTTGGAGAGTGACGTTCTGGCCCTCGGAAACGCAAACACCACTCAAACACCCTCGGTCGGCTTGTTGCTGTAGATTTTCTGAAGCTTTTCAAGGGTCTCTGTTATAGATTTCCCAAGTTTGACAAAAAAATGTATGTGTCCATGGAAAAATCACCCGGTCCAGTGGCCACAAAAACGTGTAACTCAGATGCTGATGTTAATCCTCCTTTTTGATCAACCCTCATATGTATTTGCTATCAATGTTGATTGACACCTTTTTTTTTGGTCAGATTTTGGAATTTTGTTGTAGATGCGATAAATACCTGAAAGCCGTAAACCACCTCATTCAGACCTAAAGGTATTTTTGACTTTGCAATGTATTTTTTTTCTCCAAACTGTAGCTCATTCAAGAGAATCTAAATTTCCTACCCAAACTTTCTTAAATGTATTGAAGTTGCGAACCTGTGTTGTAGAAGTCCGTTAAGTTAGTTAGTGATTGCATTTAATGATCATTTTAAATGTGTAGTGTAAAATGTATCTTGGTCTCAAATAACATGAAATGAACAGAAATAAAATATGCCTCTGTTTCATGTGAACCATAACAGTTTTGAAAGCCATTTGCATTGTGTTGCCAGAGGAAGACACCCCCCACCTCTGGAGACATAATGTGTTTATCACCTAAAGCCACTTATTAGAGGGAAGAGTGGAAACTGTCCACTTGCATGATGTTGCCGTGCCTATGTACCTGTTCATCTCTCCGTCTGTGCTTAAATTCCTATTCACACTTAATGGTTCTGTTGTTTCAGACGATTTAAATTCCCTCTCCAGGAGAACGGACGGTGCGTTCGAGCGTGGCGGAGAGCTAATTGTAGTCCGCTGACACCATTAGAAAACTGCCATCAGGCTGATAAACAGTCGTATAACAAGGAGCTGATGGCTGAGGAAAAGGGAGAGAGAGGGAGACGGCTGATGATGAACAACACAACAATGATTTATTTCTCGCAGATCAGGCCACTTTTAACAAGCAAGAGGGCAGAGGGGGAATAGAAAGGCAGCTATTGGGATGAAAATGGATGAATTTGCAAATATTCAAACTCAAAGCATGACAGTATATTTTCACAAACTAATATACTGATGTTTATTTCTCATGCAAACACACGTTTTGAAAAGCTCTTTAATCCTATAAAATCAATTATATTAATGCAGCACCTGCACTGGTCCAGTACTCCACTACAAACAAAGCTATAGCAGTCTTTTCTATAAAGGTCACTGAAAACTGTACAGTGACATGCTCGCTCCTGTCACGCACTGGCCTTTATCTCTGAAGCCTATACTAATGCACCGTGACTGTTGCCTTTGCTGAAAGGGCTAACAAGAGTACAGTTGCTGAAAATGTACTTTGTATTAGAGTCTTAAAGAGAGATGAGTGAGGTAGTATTTATTTGTGTGGTTGTTTTAGCACTCTCAAGGTGTATTACATATACAACATATTCATATGCATGGATTTAGACATGATTTTTTTTTTTTTTTTTTAAACTATCTTTCAGCACAGTCTCTGTAAGTTACCCACAGTGGAAATTAAACTTGCAGCTTTGGTAGTGTGAACAATATTAAACCATTAAGCTGTCCCCTAGCCTGGCTCAAAACGCTCCACACAAGGAGTATGAACACGCCAGTAACATACTGATCTGTGCCATCGTCTCCCCTGCTGTGTTGCGGATTTGATTTGGCTGCGATTGTTTTTATTTCCCCTGGGTTGCACTGCTATCAAAGTGAGGCAAAGAGGTGAGCTATCTTGCTGAATAGAAATTCTCCCATAGATGTGCAGTATGTGAGCGACTAGCCCCTGGGACCAATATCGGCTAATGGCTATCTGATTGACTGGGCAAAGAGAGGAAGACAGGCGAGGATTAAAGGTGAGGGGTGAAAAAAGGTGACAAGCCTGTCTGTCTCTGTGTCTTCTCGAGCAATCAAGTCTAATTTCAAGTAGAGGGTGTGTATGCATACGTTTTTGGTGTATACATGTGTGTGTTTGCGTGTGTTTTGTACTGCTTATGCTTTTCTGCCTTTGGCTCTAATGAAGGCTGCTTACAGCGCAATGAGAGATGTGGTCAGATAATGGAGGAGGTAATTACTCCAGTGCACAGCAGCCGCTGGTTAAGAATTACATTATTGATCGGCCGGTTGCTGCAGCATGACAGGCCAGGGAGGGACGCAAAAATGGAGAAGAAAGAAAAATCAACTCCTAAAATAAACAGCTCGTCTGTCTGGCTGATAGTCAAGGCTTAGACATGAGGCACACAGGTGAGGGGTGTCTGCATGCGCATGCACAAATAAACACTGCAGCTAAGCACCCTCCCTCAGCGTGTGTTGTGACCTAAAAGAGCCCACTGAGGAGGTAAATGTCTGGACTGCTGCTGAGTCAAATATAGCCTACCTAATTTATGCAGACTATGCAAATGCTGTTCTATTAGCATGAAATACATTAAAAAAAAAAAAAGAAGCATTTAATTGATATGAGATACCCCTGACTTCATTTGTCCTTTGTGGTCTTTGAACAACTTCACATGATGTACTGCACTGCCTTGAGCTCCAAGTTGCACTGCTAATACAAAAGTCAGTGCATACTTCATAACTTTAACTGCATTTACTGAAGCTTTACAAATAATACAGCACACTATGAGAGGTACTTTGATGAGAAATTCTGGTGACACTAAAGCATGACATAGATTTAATCAATATTTATGTCATGATGTAGAATTGTTAGGACTGTGATGGTGTTTACAACCTGTAGAAACTGGCTGCCTGTACCAATATACAGCTCTTAAAATCTATAGTATCTCAGCAGTGAACAGTGAATACTGTACACACAAACACAAACATGTTGCACACTATAGCAGACATATTATACAGTACATGCAATACACATTACCTTGACCCATAACCCTTCACCCCCAGTAATGATCAATACTTTATATTGATCCCCTCTGAGACAGCTTGTAACACATTGGGCTCTTCTTTACTTCCCATTTTCCTGACCCCGCCCATGTTAGAACATCTCCGTGCCATAGCAAGGCATTGGAATGTGACACTGGTTAAAAACTCAGTTGAACTTTCTTATTTATACGTAAACACAGGGGAACTAATTTTCTCCACAAACACTCTCTCCCACTATAAGGTAGAATCCCCTTGACATTTTGAAATTAATCTCCTATTCAGCAGGCAAACAAGGTGGTAAATCTGGTTGTTGAATGCCAGCGGGACTCCAAACAGTATAGGTAATTATAGAGCCAGATCTGCCCGCTAGCTCACCGCGGTATGTGTAGCTATTGTGTGTGTTAGTTTGTGTGTGTGGCAGGCAGTATGTATGAGGGCTTTTTGTGTGTGTAGGTATGATTGTTGCAGCTTTAGCTTTTCATTAAAACAGAAGGCCTTGCAGTCTGGTGCTTCAGTGTCTGTCCTCCGAGGCTTCCCTTTTCAGTAAGCTCAAGGAGATCAAATGCCAACCTGGGGAAGGGAGAGACTGATGTGAAGGGGTATGCTGACAGATTGGATGAATAGAATGAGGGAGGCTGAGACGGGCAGGGACCGAAGCATGGAAAACAGATTTGATGACATAAAAATCCACTAGCATAGAAATCGCTTCATTTTTGCCACGATGTCTCTTGTGGCCAACTGCGGGAAGCAGAACAAAGTCAGAGGAGCGGGAGGAATACTGAGCAAGAAAGGCTGTAAAATTGGCCTCCTCCTTTCCTCCCTCCATCCCGGTAACTGTAACAGTGTGTGTAATGACCAGTCACATAAACTAAACTGCTCACACTTTCTGCAGCCACCCAACATGTTTATGCAATTATTTTTCATGAGTCTCACACAGCACTATGTTAAAGTACCAATTCGTACTATAGCATGTAGAAAGTAATGTCTGGTCACAATTTATGGTCTTGCATTCAGGTTTGTCTATCTTTTTTGTCGAGCGCTTTTTTTTTTTTTTTTAACTTTATTGTGAATAAGTCCATCACGTAAAGAGAAAAATAAAAATAGGACATTTTTCAAAAATTGAACCCTTGAGTCCAATCCACTACTCCCATTTTTGAAAAAAATAGAAATACAAAGCCAACATACATTCTGCCAAGTTCCTGAGATGACCAGCAACTCCGATTCTTCTCCTGTAAAGTTTTCTCAAAAACAAAATTATAATAATTTATATAGCAACACTCATTGGTAAAACACTGCATCAGCCATTGCTGAATGTTGTTCTGTATAAAAGTGTAGCATGGCCATTGGAGAGCATTAGTGTAGCTGTCTTACATAGTACAACAAATTGTGGCAAAATGTTATTTACCGAGGCCCATTAAAACCTCATTACATTCCCTGCCATACGGTAACAGCAGCACATTGTGGCCAAGCAAATTGCGCTGGAGGTGCTGATGTGGTTGCAGCCCTAATGGATAATCTCAAAACCTTTGCGCACAGAGGAAAGTTAAACTCATGATGAGCAAAGTTTATTTTTAATCTATGTATCTCAACACATATGCAAGATAATGTGCCTCAAGATGAGCCTGTTGAGTTTACATGTTTTTTACATTGAAAAAGATCTGCCAACAAACACCATGTTTTCATTGAGAAATGAAAAAGTGAGTTCAGCACATGTTTATGGCTTAAGATGTGAGTGAAAAGATCAGGTAGATAAAGTTAATAATTAATAAAACATAATCTATGATATAACTGGAGTTGTATAAACATAAAGGTTTATACCTCTTAAAACCTTTGGATGTTTACATATGATAATAAGTTACAGTTTAGCTAGTTCACTGCTAAAGGTATGTTTGTGTTATTAAACATTAACGCACCGTTCAATTTTCAATGTTGGCTTGGCAATTCAATATTAAAACATATATTAAGATGTATTAATCTGAGGCTTATTTGGTGCTTAAAAAAGACTAAGTTAAACCTTCTAAGAATCAGGACTTGATGATAATGCAGCCTGTATTTTCAATGGATGTCATGGAACCTAAGTACTGAGTATAGTATTGATGATTGTGAGTTCTACATTTATGTTCTGTTGTATTAAGGAAGTAAAGAGAGGTCAAATGAGAGTCAGCTGGCAGGAGGAGGTCGGGATGAAAATGAGCTGGCAGGACCTACAGCAAAGAGCTAAATAAGGTTTCTAAGAGTTCAGTTCACTGAAGCATGCGCCTTCACTGTAATGGATTCCCTTTATGCCTCGGAGAAAAAGTTGATGCCCAAAAATGTCAATGTATGATTCACACTGCGGTTAAAATAGAGGACCTTCATTGTCATGGTCACAATAATAAACATGCGGTTAAGGTAAAGGAACAATCATCGTCAACAGGAACATTCATTGACTTTAGGTTTGAAGTGAAAAATGAACAGCGGGCTCCTCTGTCAAAGTCTACTTGTGTCCCCCTGCCCGGCCTCCTCCCTAAGTGGACTTCTCTGCCTCTGCCATAGTTACTAAGGCCACTGAAGGGGCTGTCACCGTGAAATGCAGCTATCTTTGTCGTAATTATGGATGTTATAAGTATACAATTTTGGGTCTATAAATCATATTGGTCATTTTTGTATTCTGTACCCTTTACATTTATTTCACAAGTCACTGTTGTGCATCACTTATCTGAAACACAATGGCAAGAAAAACTTGAATTGCCTACTTTTCAGCATGCCATGGTCACAGTGAGATCTTATCTTCCTTCTCAAAAAAGTGTAACAACACAGTATGCTTAAGTTAATATCGATCTTAGAATCTTTCATGTTTTTATTGAACACACCCATTAAACTTTCCCAGTGAGGGTGGAAAAGTAAGTGAACCCCACAGACTGTATACAAAAAAAAATGGGTGTTGCCTCCGTGACATCACCTATAAGTCTCCTAAAGAACCGGTTGTGAAGTTTAGTGTAGGTTGCTCTGACTGTTGCCATCTTGGCAGTGCCTGACTCCCCCTAACTCCCGGCTAACCCAAAAATAGACAAAGAGGTGGTACAACAAAAACCACAAAAGCCTTTGTTGTACAAGCTTGTCTCTGCTGTAAAGTGGGGGCATGCCCCCACTTGAACTTGATTAACTTGATTAAAGATTTTTTTTCAGCTGTGAAAGTCCTCACGTTTAACCCTTGGATTTAATAACCGGGTGAACTAATTTCACTACAGGTCACTTAAATACTGTAATATATATATATATATTTTTGTACAGGGTCAAGCTATCAAGCACAGTGAACCAAACAAAAAGGAAAATGACCAGCTGTAGACACTCAAGAGAGAGCCCTGCCCAAATGTATTACTAAAGTTAACACAGTATGTCAAGGTGTCTAAGAGACAGTAGTTCTTATTCAAGGAAACTACTCAACAACCACTTCAGTGATGCCACTTCACAGACGGAAGTGGTGGTGTTAGATAAATAATCAAAGAGAGACATGTGCTTTGCAAATTACACATTGTTAATTAGACATCACACCGAGGAGGTACTGTAAGAGAAAAACGATTTTGTGATTAGAAAGTTGACGCTAGCGCAACATATAAAACCATTAAGATAAAAGTCAATTTGATTATGTTGCTGTTATATTTTTAACTATATGATAATATAAGCACAAAGCATCATCAAAGACTGACATATACATCAGTCTTGCTTACTATTTACAAAATGCAAGAGAAGAAATTAGATGAGGAAGAGGAAAATACTTTACAGGACTAAATTTCAACAAACTAAAAGTAATCTTGAGTGTAAACATATTTTTCCACATCTGGCAAATATTGTAAGTGAAATTGATATTTTCTAATGTGTTGTTTAGCTTCAACCAGTTGGGCTAAAAATCTTTCAACAGTGGAGGATAAGCTTTCCTCTAAATGTTTTTTATCAAGCCCTGAAGCCTTGCGAGAGAACTTTGTTAACTGGATTAAAATGACATATCTGAAGGTCTTGTTTTGCCCAATTGACTACAGAGCTACTCCCTTGACACCAAAGTAATATAGTGGACTTGTCCTAAATTGACTGCCTCAGCATGATACACTTTCCAGTTTTATATGAGGGTAATTTTAACTTTCTATTTGCTCCGGGCTTGCTCCAATTTTCTCTAGAAGGTAATCAACTAGAGAAAAGTTTCACAAAACGAAGCTGCTGGAAGTTCTCTCTGGCTAAATGATAATGTTTCTTTAAAAAAAGGGTAACTTTTGTCGAAAAGATGTGAGGTTCTCAGTGGGGAAACAGGAAGTAACTTTGTAAACTTGGAATGTGACACAACTACACAATTAGCTTCCCTTCTCTCCAGCTGCCTAAATAAAAACTCTATTGTTTCTCCTTCACAAGTAGATGATATGATAGTGGCTTCATTCCATAGAAAAAAAAAGACAAAAGCAATTCATAATAGTATGTGCCTGTACATTTAAATTTGTGCTTTCTAAGAGTCATCTTCCCCCAGTCCTGTTCAAACTTACTCATGTAAATTTTCTACGATTCATTTAAATTATAAAGTGTTAAGTTTATCTTTGACCATTTTTTTTCCCAGTTGAAACAAGTTACTGCTAAGGTACACTTGGTTTCAGTGTTGTTTCATTGAAAGCTGCTTTATGCAACTGAAAACAAGACTACAAGAGCAGTAAAAGTAGAAAAAAATGAAAAGTTATTGACCCCTTTCATTAACAAGCGGTCATCATATTGATTATAGTTACTTTAAACCTGCATGACTGAATAGAACAAACCAAGGAAAATCGTACCCCTTTCTAAAGGGTATCTTGTGGTTCTGTGTTACTTAGACTTATACAACACATGCATGTACAATTGTCAACTACGTCTGCAGTTTCCTAGAGGAAAAGGGTCAGTAACCTATTCCCTAACGATCTTTCCTGTCTGTGTTTTGTGCTCCACTTCTCTTAATATTCCTTTGTCTGAGATGTTGTGCTTCACTTTCTGACATTTCCTAAGACAGCCCTACAGCTATTCTTTGTATTGCCTCAGTAATTCAACTTGAGTGATATGACCAGCCAGCCTTTGGTGATCTGTCTTCTCAAACCTGTATTGATTTTGACTTTCACATAGATTAGAGCTACGTTCAAGAAAAACAGTACTCTGACATCACCAGACAGATGTGCTGCCTGCTGCTGCAGTGGTCAGATGAAAATGTAAAATTCAGAAGGGAGCATAACCACAGGATTAAGTCTCAAATATTATTTGATGTTTGAAATAAAAGCTAAAATAGAGTGTCTATACTAATTCTGGCAAAACATATTCCTTTCAAGGATGTGAAAATTATAACTAAATTGCACACACCTCTCTTTCCACAATCGGACAACAAAAGCTGGCTATTTTTTTAATATAGCATGCAGTGACACACATGCATGGAGGCATGTTTTCCAGATTGAGACATTGTGAAGCAGCACTTCTTGTCTTACACAAACAGCCCCCCCCCTATGGCTGTATGTGTCCTTGATGCTGTTTGCCTCCCATCGTCTCTCCAACTACCTGCCTCCAGGTGGAAACCTTTCTCATCTCCAACAAGGACACCACTTAACACTCAAGGTCCACAGGGATTGTTATCTCAGAAACATATTACCGATGCTTATTTTCCACATTGGTGACCTATAAGGCAAAGATAATAGATAACACTTCCTCAGAATGATTCTCAGGTGCGGGATCATAGAGGTGTGGGCGCATTGATAGTGCTCATTTTCATCGGCAGTCGACCAGCTCATTTTATGAACTATACCTAATGGACAAGGGTATCATTTACGAAGGGTAATGCCTTCTAAGGGGACACCAGTGGAGGATAATAAGCTGTTAGAAGCAATTCTTTGTTGGATGACATTTAGTCTCACTTTTATGAGGTGCTTTCAGTGATGAATTGTAAGATTATGAAAGTTATGTTAATGTTCAAATATTGTCAAGCACTTTATTTTTACTGATTCTTTTACAATGTAGATGGTGTATCCTGCAGGTGAATTAAAATACTACAGTTTTTGTTTGGGGTTTGTTGAGCACTGCACCATTCTATGTTAACTGCACAGGGCATGGCTTCTGGAGATTTCATCTGTGAAATACAAACATCTCAAATTCATCTGGAAGGATCTTCTCCCCTGTGAATTCTCCGTTCTCTCACTTTTGCAAAAGTCAAAATATACACCAACATACTTCCCACTTTTCCTCCTCCAATGCTTTATCCCTTTCATCATCCATTGTATTATTCATCAGAAGTCAGAAACACATGCACACAGGTGTGCAAACATTTCCTTATACCCACACATGTTTACTGTAGGCACACCCTCGCCACCTCTCATCACTGCCAGTTTTAGGTCCCCACAGCATGTTGTAAACAAAGGCATAAATCACCTCCGCTTCTACTCTACTGCCTCACTGAAATTCATGGTTCTCAGCTCCACGAAATCACCATGGTGAGTGCTCAGGGGAGGCCAGCAGGCTAATACACACTGTCCATGAATACCATCAGCAGCGAGGCCAGTCCAATACGTCTAAACATAGTCAATTCAGAGATGTATAAGCCTAAACTGAACAGTCACTAGAGGCGAGAACACCTATATGGCCGCCTGCTGAGCATGTGATAATTGTAGACAGTTTGGGCTGAAACTGTAATAGCCTACCAGGGAAGAAGCTGAGGGAGCATGAAGAGGGATGGCGCCTTCCTGGTTAACAAACACTTGAGTCCATCGGCCTTAACAATAGAAAGTTAGAGGAACTACGTTTCCTTCCCTCCATACTGAAGGTTTTTACACACTGCAATTGTGTGTATTGAGCTGCTAGTGAATTAAACTGCAGAACGTTTGTAGTTTCTGTTGCCACATGTTTATGCTCCTGACATCCAGCATATATACACATGCAGTCAGTAAATTATGTAATACCATCATATGGGTTATTACAGTGTTATAGTTTTGTTGTGATATTGTTGTAGAAGTGTTATTCTGGTGAAGATGTGTTGTTTTTGTTTTTTAGCAACAGTTGTGATTACAATATCAGACATTTGCTCAGTTGCTTAGTTAAATTTGACTGGCTCTGCTCACCTATTACTCACAGCTTCAGTGTTCACTGTCATTATAGTCTGGAAACCTTGTTCACATGAAGGTGTGCTCAAACACTGTAAAATGTGGACCAATCAGCAACCATTGGTAGTGGCTCAATGCGATGACATTGGAGCCAAGAGCTTGTTTCTAAATGCCGTTTCAACAGTGCTGGTGGTGGCAGAGTTTCGATGCACAACAACCATTACATGGTGATCAATGCAAACTGGTTAAAGGGTAGATTTTTAGTAATTTTCTTGTAAACAATGGATAGTATGATAAGGTGTAACAATAATTCAATCAAACTTTATTTATACAACACAGGTTATACATTGGAAGCAACTGCCAAACATAAAAATAAATCAGGGGTGTAAAACATGCCCTAAAATGTAAACACACATTAAATAGAAGCCGGGCAAAAAATGTTTTAACTTTTTCTTTAAAAGTTCCTTCAGCAGGCCGTTCCACATTTGGGAACCTTGTGTCAAGGTGCCTTTTTTTGTTTTATGGCAGTCAGTTCACCACTTTAGTCCAGACTGAAAGATCTAAAAAACGGTCACATGATTTTCCTAAAGATTTTGTACAGTTATGATTCTCAGACAATAGATGCTCCCAACTTTTCCTCTAGTTCCACAATGAGGTTGACATTTTAAAGTCTTGACAACTGTTGTATGGATTGCCATGCAGTTTGCAAAAAGATTTGTGAACTATTGTAATCCCTTGCCTTCTAGCTAGTCACCAACAGATCAAAAATTGAATTAAAAATTTGAATTTGAGTTTATTTGTCTAGAAATTATAAACCATTATCAAGACTTAATACCTAATTGTTTACTCAGAGTATACTTTTTCACATCTTTTTTCACTCAACACTGGAGATCATATCCTAAAATGTATAACACTTCTAGCGAGTCTGTCGCACACATTTCAACATGATAAATCACTGTGATATAATTTATCAAAGACTGTGGCCGATTACGTTTACTTCACTATGACTTCTGTTAAATATCAAAACAATTTATACTCTCACAGAACTGCTGTTGGTTATTGTTACTGTATTATTTTGTAACTTGCAGACTTACCTTGCCCAAATCAAGGTTATGCACTAAAGCTTAATTAACAGAGCTGCATTGTAAGCACCAGCACGCAGGCATCTGTACAGTCTTATTGAAATGAAAAGTAATTTCTGCCTCAGATATAGATGGCTCACGAGGGGATGCAATGCGGCGAGATCTCCCTGTGCTCCTACTATAATCATTTCCCTTTTATAATTAAGGCAAATAAATCTCTGGCAATGGAAGCTCTCTGTATATAAGCACTTCAGTGTGAAGTGGTTCTCTCAGTGTTGTTAATCACATAAGGGGTCATCTTTTTCAGGGAGGCAGTTTGAACTACATTTAATCATCCTATCATAAAACATGTTTAGAGGCTAGAATCTCATCTGGGAATCAGGCCAAAATAAAGGATATGTTTGGGCCCAGTAATACTGCAATAACACAGCAGCAACTGCAAAGTGCAAGCAAATAGAGGAAGCTAATCCTTTGCGTTAGCAAACATTGGCATCCAGTTTAAGCATGGCTCTACATTCGCAAAGAAGGTAGGCCAGCTACCATGTATGCTCAGACCCAGATTAGCTTCCTGATTCAGCAAAAATGTGCCTCTGATCTCCTCAGAGCTGGTTTCAGAGTGATAAACACAAATTTGTCCTGCATCAAAGCTGCTGACAACACTACCAGGCTTACAGGAGGCATGCAATATATGTATCCAAATATTGTATTTCACCCATTTTCACTCCAAACAAAAGATCATATGAATGGTTGATCAGAGAGAATTATAGCTCAGGTAAGTCTGATTATGTCAGAAAAGAATTATCCTCAGCTGGTCATGGTATGATTGGTTATGATGATAACCTACAGTATTATTTACTATATGATATATGACATAATTTGTTTTTATTTTTATATGCATCTAAGTAGTATTGCTGCCATGCATATATATTTTTGAAGGAAATACGTTTTAAAACATTGTCACAGAATATCATACCAGGTTTTACAGACTTGTCTTTCATCAACATTCATGTTTGACAACAGAGTTGTTTTTTCAGTGATGCGATTATGAGGTGCAATCAAAAAGTTCACAGATTGCTCCTAGGCACGCAAACAGAGTGCAGCTTATTGATGTGGAAGGAGCAGGTGGAATATAACTTTCGTGAGTAAATATCCCAAGATATTCCAAAATCAGCACTTTAGTTACACACTTTTTTGTGGTCAACATGCACCTGAAACTTTAGCAGAGAGTGCACATCAGATTTTATGTCAAATTTTTGAGGAACAGAAAAGTAGTCGGTAAGTCCAGGATAGGGCAAGTAGGGAGCAACAGTTCTTTTTAGATGGAGAACCATCACTCCACAGTTCAGGTATTTTTCGCCGAATGTTTCTTTCCAGGCTCATTTCTTCATTGCTATAGATTTGCTATAGTATTTCAATATTCACCGTTGGTAATTTCCTGAGTATGACACAACATTTAACGTGTGCCCTCTGCTCATGTCCACAGTGAAACTGCAAACACACATGCACAAGTGGTCACAAAAACATGTGTAACTCAGGAGCTATTTTTGATCAAGCAACATAACTTGGAATATGTATTCGGCAATTGTTTCACTTTTCCTTGATCTGTACACGTGCAACAGTCTCAGCAGCAACCTCTCATAATCAATCAGTTAATTAAAAGTTGATTAATATTGTACTTTTTATACAGATGACGTTAAAGGCTCTTGACATAAGACAAATTAAGTTTAAGACAGTACAAATATAGAGTTAAACAATTTGAGACTAACGGAAACAGATTTTTAAAAATCAGTACAGCACTACACCCCTCTGCTATGATGCAGTTTTCATATCTTTAATGTCAGGAAGAACATTTTCTTCCCAGGATGTTTATTTTTTCTCTTCTTCTGTGTCAGATCCCTCAAAGTCCTGTTCCTGCCAGCTGAAGCAGGCAGCTGCAGTACAGTCAATATTATTCAGTTGCACCCTTTCGAAGCTTGTAACAGCCTGTAGATTATGGTGAGATTGATGTATAATGAGGCCACAGATGGCAAAGCACAATGCTCCTTAATGTTTCAATGTTCACGCAGTTGCTACAGCCTTTTCTCACCGCATGAGGGTAGTTTCTGTAACCGTGTAGCTTTATGTGCATCAGTAAAACAACAAGCTATTTCTAAATACAACGTTGACCTCTCTCAAATAGTTTGAATAAAATGACTGAAATTCATGTGATCCCTGAGAGTGAACTGATTATCTGCATTTTTGTCTTTAAACATCAAGAAAGTTTTCACTGATCTGAAGGGCTTTGTAGATTTTCCCACTGACATGTGATGTTGATGAATTGCATCTTAAACTGGTGTTATGAACAATCTGCCACCTTTCCTGTCTATATTCTTTCAGGGCTTGCTTGCACTTTTAAAATATGCTCCCTTCCTTTGAAAAATGCATTCATAACTTTCAGGAGTAAAAGTTTGGGTATAATTAATCCAAAAATCAAGTCTTTGTATTTCACACTTTTATGTGAACTGAAAACACATTCAAAGAAAATGAAAACAAAATGAAAAATCTGCAATATCTGACTTGCAGTCAAATGCAGCAGTAAGAGTTATCGAGTGCAATTGTATATTGACCTAAAGGGTCAGTCTACCTTTTTAGAGTTTGATCATCAATTCATTCTTTATATTTGATACATGGACGATACTAAACAAACTTCAGGAGATCTACTTTGTGAGCAAATATTAATTGTACAGATCTGTCTTACATAATAAAGCATTCACTGAAATGCTTGTTTTTAGTCAGTATTGAATAATTCCTACTAAATACCTAATTGGTGCTGATCGTGATTAAATATAAAACATTTCTGAATACAAAAACTTGTGTGTAAAACAAGCTAAACCCAGCCTTGTATTTGTGGTTACATAATTAACTCATATTTATATTTTTCACTGCTGATACCAGCTCTGTTCGACTCAATTCTACTTGTTTTTAATACTCTGTACTTTTCTGTATTTTATTTTTCTCTGCAAATAGTACCCCCTTAACATGAAACTGTTGTGACGTCATAGTTAATGCAACACATATTTGCTGAATCTGTTCGTGGCAACCGGACACCTCCTACATTGTCCACGACGTGGTTTTGTGGATTACCATTAGTCAAAAAGTCCCGGGAATAATCACAAAAAAATTGCGGCCGCTATAATAGTTTGGCTCGTTATCAATGATGGGTTAGTACAGGAAATAATGTCGTGACACATTGATTGTGAACAATCTCTCTGACCAATCAGTGGTCTGCAGTTACCTTTACCTCAGCTCGGTTCTAACCTCAACCTTATTTCATCGTAATATACAAAACATAGTCCATTGGGTCGGGTGGTGCATTTATGAGTAGCTTCCACATCAGTAAACGTGATTCATGATTGTGTGGGATGGAGATGTCCTCAGAGTTAAAGGGCTCAAACAGAGGGCACAGACAAAGGAGATGAGGATGGACAGCATGGGAGTAAAGGAATGTGTTGGTGTGGTCTGAGCAAGAAGTTGAAGTTCCTGGGTGAAGCACAATTACAGACATCAAATGGACCGCAGAATCTTTATCAGTTTGCATGCATATATCTGTCTTTCAGTTATCAAGTTATATTACAGGCCTAATTTTTTTGAGTTACTTGATCATGTGTTTAAGTGTCTTGAGAGATTGTCAGCATGCCTGTCTGTCGGTGTAATTGGTGATATGAAGAGTGTCCTTAACTCAGTTAGTGACATCTGTAGATTTACCAAAGTACTTCAGTTTGCTACTGAGTCAGTGTGTCTCTGTAAATCTTTGTATTAAGTTTCCGTGAATGCCAAACTGACTTATCTATTTAAAGTGGACCACTGATTATATCAAGGGTATAGTAAGACATGAACTGGAGAAGAGCTATGTCAGTATTTTAGCATAAAATGTAGTATTCCCACCTGTGACCACAGCACTAAGCACGTCATGTTTCACTGCGTAAACTTGTTCTACTATGAACCAATTATTGTTCTACTGTTATCTGGTAATTTGTAAGGTTTATTACAATAGTACCGCTGTGAATCTGTGGTCAGCCTGTTCCCAGTTTCAGTGTTCCCCGAGTAATGTCAACAGCTTGTATGCATATTTATTTTTGGTGGAGTTATGGGTAGCAACAATACCTGCCCTAATCTATTTTCTATTACGATTCAATTTCAGTTTGTTCTTTTGTTACACATTACCTACACACAACCTTGTATGAAGATCAGAATGCAACAAAGGAAAATTAAATGGCAGTAAATATCCTATATTTAAAGAAACAGGTCTTTCTTGATGTGCCATCAGTTGTTTTCAAAGTCAAACAGACTGACGTGCTGCAGGAAGGGTTTCGTCTCATTTCTGGTTTACGCCACAGCTGCGTTATTGCACTCTCAACCCAGTTAATTAGCCCCATTCTTCATCACTGCGGTTTATTACCTGCTGTAAATTTAAATGTACACTAGTTCTGCTCACGCAAACTCGCTTTGCTCAGCAACTTTCTGGCGGATCTCACAGCTGTTTACAAGCTGTTCAGATCTGTTAGCTACTTTAGCTTAGCAGCAAGCGGTGCTTCTCTCCCTCTCACAGTCCGTCTCTCTGCTGCTCAGTGCATCTTATGTTCAGTTATTCCTCTGTCTCCTGTAGTAACTATCCAACATGTAACTAATGTAGTTTGTTTGCTGTGAGGAGGGCGACTCCGCATTATATAAAAAAACAAACCAGATTGTACTCTGCCAAAATGTATTATCATTTCCCATCATGCCTCAGTTCTCCCTTTGTAACTTCTGAGAGTAAATCAACTAAATAAATTAGTCTAAATGACAGGTAGAAATTATATTTACAAGACAAATAATGATACATAAAATGGGATATGACTCAAAACCATAAGTGTAAAAGATAGCAATAGATATTGAAAGCTATCACGTTCATTACTTACCCACGAAAAAAATAACGGAGCCAGTGCAACGTTGTACTGGACATCTCTGCAGGCAGCACCAAATGACAATAGCAAAACACACTATAAACGATATTGTCTCTTTCCACATCTGTGAAAAAAAATATTGCTATATCGTCAAAACTCGATATATTGCCCAGCCCTAGTTCAGAGTATGTTCCTCTTACCGGTGTGAACTTAACAACACCTAAAAATAAGTCATGTACCAACTTGTTCTGAAATCCTGCCAGGTCTCTAAGGAAAATCCCAAATACATGTCACATCCCTCGCTTTTTATTTTTTTTCCAAAGGATACTTTCCTTAAAAACAAACAGTTAAATCCTACAATCAAAGCACTTAGATATTCCCCTGAGGCAGTCCGGTGACAGGAAGAGAAAATTGGCTCAAATTTATTTGAGTGGTGAGTCACTTGTTATCTACACAACACCACTATGACAAAGAAGCCTATTGTTGTGCCAACTGCTTTACATGCTGTACAGTTTAGAGCCTACTCTCCCTCCTCTGGAAGTAGTGTAGCATAGCACTGATTGCATCCTGCAATTTTGGGATGTCACTAATCACCACTAATAGTTGTACTAAGCATGACAATAATGCTGCTGATGGCTGGAATCAGCAGTCCAACATGCTGAGCATGAGTGCATGTAAAAAGTTTGAAATGGAAGGATAATATTGGTAACTAATTCTTCGATTCTCTGTGTATTTAATAGACCTGCTCAGCAAGCTTTCATCTATTCACACTCATAACTGTCAAAGTTCAAGTGAGTTAAAGGTGTGGCAGGAGGATGGAGGAAAGCCAAAAGTATCTGGCTATATACCTGACCTGGAGAAGTTCTGAACTGAGAGCTGAGACTGTTTTCATAGAGATATTACCCACGTACTTATTTAATCGATTATCCTGCTGTCTGGAACAAGACAGTTGACTTTAATACGATTGTGTATATCTGCCTGTCGAATGAATGGAAATTCATAAAGGGCTGCCTGTTTTATGGTGAGAGGTTATTGCTTCATAAAGTGCTCATAAATCTTTTATGTTCCTGGTAATGGAAGTAAACAACATAGTTTTCAATCTGTGATCATTGACATGCCAGGAACAAGCACTGCTCATTAGTAAACAAGAGCCATCTTTTCAGAGTGTATTGAACATGTCCTTTATGAGAATTTTGTAAAAGTCATCAAACGAGGGCTTGGTTATTTCAGCAATCTCTGCAGCTATGGTAGTAATTTTAGAGTAGCGCCTGAATTTATTTTGTATAATTTAAAGCTCAACAAATGCGACGAAGAAAATAATTATGGCTCATGTTAAAATGTCTTACAATTACCCTTAAAAAGTAAAGAGGAAGTGACCCGTGGGAAAAGTTTATTTGCATATTTATGCTTGAATAGCTCAATAATTATTTCATACCTCTAAGTGGGTGTTACAGAACCACAACATTAGCAGCAGTTCCCCTCCCTCCTTGAGCTGTCCATGAGAAACCGAAACAGTACATAACTGTTCAAACATGCCACAGAATTATGTGTGATAGCTCGAGGCAAAGGCATGTTTTTCACAACAGTGATTCACAGTGATTATTAACACCTTCATCATTATCTGCTTTGGTTAATCACCCCCTGTTCAGAAAACTTCTCCAAAAATGCCCCCCTTCATGAGTTTTTAAACAAGTTATTACTGCGTATTCACTTTATATGTGTTAATTTAATAATGCCAATAAATTACGCATATATTAAAAATAAACATCATTTGTTGACCAGCAACAGAGTTGAGGTTGTAAAGTAATAACAGATACAGGTATCAGCCAATATTTGAAATGGCCCCACCGTTTTGGGTTTAAACAAGAATAAAATATGTTGGTTCCAACATTAAACTCAAAATATTGAGTTTAGTTTAGTTCAGACACGTGATGAAGAAAGTCATATTTTAAATAGAAACTTGCAGCAAGTCTCAAACAACCTTTAGAGTTAAGTGCCAGCACAGCTTAGATTCCTTAAATCTCATTGAAGCTGAGCTTTACTGGAGCTTTGGGGATTTTAGCAGCTAACAGGAATTAGATACACAGGAATTATTAGAGCAATTTGTACCAACATCTTCAACGCTCTGATGCAATGGAAGATCAACAGTACATGCAGTGCTTTAACAGAAACATTTTGAAACCTCCCTGGTTCAATTTACACATCACTGTTTTGTGTTGATGTAATTCATGCATTGAGATGCATATTTGCTATTGTCATTTTTTGGTGGTGTCTCGGATATTAGCAAATGTTTCCAATCGCTGAAAGACCGGTACAAGTGATTCATCTAACAGCAGGGACATCCAGGAAAGGTCACAAATCACTTCTTTGTTTTGAGATGGGCAATACTGCATTTCAGTCCTTAACAATTGCCAGACTTGGAGATGTGAAGTCACCTTACTGCAACTAAATCTACCTGACGAATCACTATAGCAACGTGTCCTTGGCGCAGTTTAGAGGCAACAGGATTTTCTTGAGCGCAGTTCCAGTCACATTTTATCTGATGCCAGATACTAGACGCTCAACAACTTCAGTCCAGTCCTGTAAACCATGCTAAAGCCACAGATAAAACTCTGCATTGTGGGTAATCTGGTCAATTAAGTACAGGATAAAAACTCAACATGCCGTGCAACTGAGCTGCAATACTGCTGGCATGAAGTGAGGAAAAAGCCAGAGTTTGACATGTTTTCCCTGGAATATGAGACATAATGTGTGTGTGTGTGTGTGTGTGTGTGTGTGTGTGTGTGTGTGTGTGTGTGTGTGTGTGTGTGTGTGTGTGTGTGTGTGTGTGTGTGTGTGTGTGTGTGTGTGTGTGTGTGTGTGTGTGTGTGTGTGTGTGTGTGTGTGTGTTCTGTGTGTGTTACATGCACACATAGCCAAAGCCGGATTACAGACAGGGCAAAGCGAGAACCTGCTCTAGGGCTGCAGATCCTCAAAGCTGCTGGTTTACTTGGTGTCATTCCGTTTAGTTTAATTGCAGGTTTATGGAGGGATATACTGTATATATCCCTTTATATAACTGCAATTGTATGTGTGCAATTAAAATCCAAATACGTCATCAAAAATGATATAAATGTGTGATTATGAATTGAAATTGAAATCTTGGTCATCTTTGTAGTCTTGACCATCATTCCTAATGGTAATAGGGACTTTGTACAGGTTTGTCGCTAACATCAGAACTTCTTTGATATTATCTGTGTAATAATAATAATAATAATATTGCTTTTGAGTTACTAGAGATTATTAGGAACTACAAAAAAGTGGTGCACACAGAAGAAAGGCATAAGTGAACAGATCTACCTTCAAAGGGTCTGTCACAACAGTGATAGGATACAGTGTTTAATTTATGAGATTGACTCGGTGTGTGAGAGCTCTTCGGCAGGCACCACTCTGCTCCCCTGCTGCTCCTTGTCTCCCAATGCTTAATTAAGTAAATGACTACCAGATAGTCTGTCTCTGTCATATACTGGAAAAGCAGCTCTCTAATTAACACAAATGAGTGGCATTAAAAAAGAAATGCTTATTATGACTGGACATTTGTTGTGTACTTTAGAACTCTAGATGTAAGTTTTTTTAATGGCTAATCTGACATCTGGCCAGAGGACAACAGAAAATTAACTTTTTGACAAACAAGTGTATTGTTTGTATTGTATGTGTATTGTCTCCAAAAACTATAACTAAAACATGAAAATGTATTTAAATGATAAGGCCTGCACCACTTAAAATAAACACTTGGCATGATCACTGCAATGGACGAATTAAATGTGAATTAATTATTAAAAGTAAAACCTCATTGCACTTTCATGTGTTTTTAATACTGATGCAGGCATGGATGAATATGTGAGAGGCCATACTTATTTAATAATGTACATTACATGTTGGTTTTGGTCTGTTCTTACTGATGATAAGATATAACATAGTGGTATAATTATCCCTTATTATGTGCATATAACTAGGCGGCACACTTGTGAAAATTAAAGCTGTATCAAGTCAGATTTTTATGCAACTTTCCCAGTAGCTGGAGCACTTTGTCCACTCTCCCTGTTTTCCAACGTTGAACTTTGGAACTATGGAGAGTAAGTAAGTAGGGCTGAGTGGTATATCAATATATTTTCAACAATACTTTTTTTTTTTTTATATCTATATGGTTTAAATGGTTGCGTCAAGTAAAAATAGGAGAAACTTGCATGCAAAGAAGAGTATAAAGATTTAAAACTAAATAAATGTAAACGAGCAAACTAAAATACAATTGATAAAGCGTTAAATATTTCTCTATTTTAAGTGTTTTCAGAGTTGTGATAAATGGGAACGTACTATGTGAAGGTCAAGAACAAGAATCGTAGTTTTTATTACTCAGCCTTCGGTCACTTATCTACTTGTTAGTGGTGTGAAGGAAACCCAGTTTTGACCTGCGTGTGTGTGTTACTGACGTTGATCTTACTCTTTCATTATTGTGTAACTGCTTCCGATAAATTGACTCATGACTTCACAAAAAGACACAATGAAGTCCTTAACTGAATGTGAGAGACTCTTTGGTGTACAATACATTAAAGAATGTCCCCTGTGGCTGTTGCCTTGCAGATTGAACATTGTTAAATAATGACCTCATGGGAAAAATCAATATCAAAGTTGAATGCAGTGAAATGAAGCAGCAGAGCACTGCTGCAACACATCAAAGGCAGTCATACAAGTCTCTACTTGTGGCAGCTTTCATAAATAGAACTTCACTGTCAGCCTGTAATTTCTCTTTCCCTTCCTCTCACACACGCACACACCACACTTCCTCTTCTATCCCATGTTGTCTATAGTTTTAGCACACATCCTCCTCAGAAATCTTCAGCCTTCCTGGTAATTCCACTTCATAAATCTGCAATGATTAACTTCTGGTTCCAGGAAGAACAATACATATTTACTACAGCACCATAAGGAATCTAGGGCAACAAGCACTAAAGAAGAGCTGCGGAGAAGCAACAGTCCTCCAGAGGTCAGTTTCACTCAAATGTAAGACTTAACAGACATGTGGGGGTTAAATCATCTCGCTAAGATCAAGGTATCACTATTGTAGTTTGCATTTAAAATAAGCTGTTTTAATTTTTTTTGGCTCTCCATGTTACAGTGGAATATAAAAGAGATAAGAATGGGGTTCACAGCACTGCATATGCTCTGGCTTCTACCTGCATTGACTCTCACAACACAAGGTTTGTGAAACTACTTTAAACTTTTTCAGCAGCAATGTTTTTGTCTAAATGTCTGTTGTGTGTAAATGTGTTGCAGGCACTTATGGTCTTAACTTGTCTTAATATAAAACTGGAAACAACTACAGACTGAAAGGGTGAAATATTAATACAATTTAAGTTGTGACTGTGTTGCTAATAATGCTAACTTCAAGACAAACAAACTATCCAGACACATTTGTTTTCAGTACATTTTAGTATATCTGTATCTGTGTCACCAGGGTTGGTGAACCTGAGTGTGAGTCCCAAGATTACTGCAGAGTGTGGCAAACCAGTTACACTCAACTGCAACGCATCCTCATCTCAGCGTGGACTATCAATCAAACACATGGAGTGGTCCCAAGACAAAGCAACGTTATGTTCTGTAGACACTGAAGGAGAAATCACACACCACAGAGACTCTTTAAGTGACTTCCATTGTGAGTATGAATACGGACGACTGTCCCTCATCTTTCAAAAAATGCAGCCTCTGAAGAGCGGAAACTCAAAGCCCTACAGGTGCAAACAACACTCCAACCAAGGAACAGCCCATGGATATACAAGAGTGGAGTTACAAGGTCAGAGTCCACAGTTATTCTTAGACAGACAGACAGACTAGAAACAATAATATTTATTTGCATTATTTGTAATATTACTGTCATGAATATATATACTTTAAAAAAAACTTAAGTTCAGTCTTGAGCTCAAACAAATGTGTTGAATGCTGAATTAGGAATCTTGCACCTTGAGAAGCAGTGTTTTTCCTTCCTGCCTTTGTTTTCAAATATGTCCGAATAGTGTGAGACAGTTTGTGTATAACTTTTTCTCCATTCAAACAGGATACCTGCAAGTAGGCACAAAGAAAGTTGTCATGATGGAAGAATGATATCAGCGAAACTGATTTTTTGCAACTTTGCAACCCAAAAGTTGTCATTGTAAAACACGATAAGATGGATATACTCAAGCAACGTGCCTTAAAAATGTTGTTCAATGGGTAAAGCATGGTGGCTTTTTGATGGTATCATGTTAAGTGAGACCATTAAATGTCCCCAATGTTTTGTATGTCACCTTGATTTCAAAACTCTTCTCGTGCTTTTCCCCTCAGAGTGTTGTGGGAAAGTTGAAGCTGCTTTAACAAGTTCCGGCCCCACCTGCACCTTCTCCCACGTCTGCCCAGACGGAGATGTGGACTGGTTTCACGGCTCCCACAACCTCTCAGATGAGTCTCTTAAAATCTCCACTTATAAAAGTGTGGATAGACAGGGTGGGCTGACTATCCAAAGTTACCTGTGGTGGAACAGCTCAAATGTGCCCTACAACTGTTCCTTGAGGAGCACCATATCTGGTAGATACATTGCAAGTGCTTTGGTTCTGAATCGTGCAGTCCCGATCAGGAGTGGAGCCGGATCACAGGAAATTATGAGGAAAATTGTCTGTGTTTTAATCTCTCTTGCTATCACACTGAAATAATGGATTTGTCAAAGTAAATTTACATCATGAAGTGTGATCGGACATCAGGGAGGAGCAATGATTATCATTGATGAGGAACAATAAGGTACTGAGGCATTTTTTTCAAAAATCTGAGCTACAGCGTGCCAAGTTAAGTGACTCATATTGCACGGTCCAAAGGTTTATAATTCTTCCTTTTAGCGCTTGGCTGAAGTGAACAATAAAATTACAGATTGTTGAGAGGTGATAACAAGGGAGCCGTTAATCATTACGCTGTATAAAGTCCCTTTGTTGTTTTGAGAGTCATGGATGAGAGAACGAAGCATATTGGTTTTATTACACTCTCTGAGTATGAAAATGTGCAAAAACAAAATGTTAAAGAAGTTAATCTGGCTGCTGGTTCAGTTTAGTCTTCAGCTATAAACCTTCAAGCCACAGATTATGTTCAGGTGTATGTATGTATTTAGAGTGAGAATACAAAAATATCTATGGACAAGTGTTTACATAAAAACATTTTTAGAAAATCTTGAACAGAATACAACTCCTCTGTAAATGTCTTTACAAAAATACAGAAGCTTTTGAGTTTGAACAATCAAACAGGAAGACATAGACTGACAATGGAGCAGCAGCTCTGTCTATGGTTTGTGGATGGATGCTGCCCTCTGCTGAGCGAGTAGAATAGTGATCCGTGATACAAGTAACTTCTGGACAGTAGGCTGTCCACATCTACATCTAATGGTATATAACCATGCAATCAGCTTTCAGTTTGGTTTTGATTTTATCTTCTGAGATGCAAATGGAGGGGAAAGTCTTGTGGTGCTCACAGATGTAAAATATCAACAGTTGACGCTTTATAGGAACTATTTTTATGTAGAAAGTAGTTCCCATGACAACTGTCTACGGTGAGGTTTGTGGATTATCCAGAGAGATGTGGACATGTTGTGGAGATGGGGAAATATAATTATTCAGTGCTCCGATAACAACACAAAAAGTTCCATTCAGTTTTTTTCAGGTAGTTTCAGAAATCTGAGAGACCAAGATAAACAACATACAAACTGCATGGCCACATATCACTAGAGGCAAGTGATATTGGGTGGACAAACCCTTTCAGATGGATACACTGACTAAAGTATATATGAACAGACAACTAAAGATCATGTGTGGGCAAAAGTCAGAGTATATCTTATTGTTTTCATCAGCCCAACAGTCAGCATGAATTAGAGGACAGATATAAATAATTTTAATCTTTAGCTTTCTCTCAGTCTCTCACCACTCAAACCTTTTTAGGTACTGTATATGGTACTTTAAAGCCAGAGGAAGTACCCAGCTCCAAGGCCAAAACCTTTTTAACGGCTCAGTGCACCTTCCTCAAACAGACATTTGAGAGCCTTTTAAAGTCAGAACGACTCCCTGCTAATGGTGTCGCTAAATCAGTGCCATGCACGTGAAGGTTGAGCTTTTAGCAAGACAGTGCTGAGGCTGAAGTCCTGTGGGTAAACCAATTCAAGGTCACCTTGACTACTACAGAATGCATGGATGCATCCAGACACAGACCTGACAGGCACAAACACAAAGAGTCATGTTTACATCATTTCAGAGGACATAACATTAACTTGAAGAGACTGTAATTATTACTACTGCTTTTCCCACCTGAACCTTTACAAGTCTTTATCCTTATATGTAAGGGTTTAAAGCTGGGTCCCCATAATCTGACGTCTAATTAGATTTATGTACCCGTAACATCAATACATACACGTACACCAGTCCAGATATGCTTGCTAAAAAAAAAGATTAATGTTCGTGATGTCTTTCATTTGTTTTGGCTGGAATAAAAAAAAAAAAAATTGAAAATCATTGCTCCTGACTGACATCTTGTAAATGTCACTACTGACTATAAAAACGATATATAGTCTGTTTACACTGAACAAATATTTAGCAGGGCAAAATAAATGCAATTTACACAAATGGTCAAAAAGTAATGCCTTTAAAGTCTGATTGACCATGATAAAAACAATCTTTTTAAATTAGTCTTTAATTCATACTCGGAGCAATCATAATAATGTGCTCCATACCCTTGTATTTGTTTCCTGTTGAATGTCATACAACAGAAGTCTGAATAAATTACAATGAGTTGTTTTTTTTTTTTTTTTTAAGCAAGAAATTAAATCACTAAGTCATGGCTTTCTGGAAATGGTACAAACAAAAACAAACATGCAGGAGAAGGTCTGCAGGAAATCCGCTGTGGCTTTTTAACACATTGAAAATCTGTTTTATTACTGTTTTTATATTTGGGATTTTTCAGGAATTTTAGCGAACAATGTGGACAAATTATTTTTGCTTAAATACTACTGTAATTTATTTTTAAATGGGAAATAAAGATTGAAATTTATTATAAAAATATGATTTCTGGTTGTTTTCTCCAAGGCAATAACAAACTGGAGGTTTGCAGCTTGGATTGTACCTCATTTATGTTGCTTTGGTCTAAAGTGGTTGCCAAATAAATAAATACAGACATCTGTGTATCCTGAAAAATACAATTTGCAAAAATATCAGTATTTAAAACTTAAAAGACAAAGCCGAAGTTTGCACAGCTCTCCTGGAGTTGTACTTCATCAAATTTCCATCCATGCCGAGTTTTTTTTGGCTTTGCCCCAAGACAACCTACGCCAGTAGTCATTGAAGTACAAATTAAAATGAAAACAGCTGCTTCTGCTGTGATGGGATCAAAAGCTCCATGATATATATATATATGAATGTTGCACATCACAGTGTATTGGTTTTTAGTTATTACTGTTTCAACAAACAGCATCAGTGTCTCTACAGTTGTAGCATCCACTTGTAACCACAAGGTGGACCAAGTTACACACTTAACAGCTGTCTTCTGGACAAATATTGATTCCGGACTCATATTCGGATATTGAAGCTTATCCACAAGGTTCAAAAAGTCCAAGATGCCTTGATTCACTTAGTCCAAGTAAACTCAGACAACCTTTTCAGTGATTGACAGTTTGCTGAGTTAAAGGTGAACTATAGGTTAGGGTACAATAAAACAGACAAACCTTTAAATTTATAGCTGTATTTCTTCTGTTTCTCCATTCATGTTTTTTTTATTTTTGTTATTTCTTGTTTCTGTTGCAGAAATATAAGGTATGCTGGTGTTGTAACTGAACAGCAGGAGTTTCTTTGCTACCTCAACACATTGACCCTGTTTCTTCCAGGGATCCTGCTGCCTTGTTACATCATTTGTCAATGTTTGAAGTTTGCTTCTCCTGCACCTCATCTGGGCAAAGTACACGGCAGAGGGTTTTCGGTTTATTCACCGAGATGTGCGAGTGTATACAGGGGCTTAGGGTCATGTTCCCATGGTAACTGACAAGTGTCTCACTGTGTGCCCTGCTTCATGTGTGTTTATGTGTTTTTGTGTGTCTGTCTGACCAATTAGCCCAGTAGGCTGTTATCTCCTCCAAAGGGAGGTTTACATTATCACCCTGACAGCGTTGTCAGGTGGTCGTTGGTCAGGTGAGTGGCCTCAACTAGCTCCATACACAAGAACAGAAGAAGGGACGAGGTGGATGGGTCACAAGAAACAAGATAAGAAGCTGACTGACCGACAAACAGTGAGACAGGATGGATAGATGGAGTTGACAAGGAGAACAGGGACAGAGGGATGGAAAGAGGAGATAAAAGACAGATTATGTCAACAAACAGCTGAGATTCATGGGAAACACTGATAGGCTGTTACCTAACATTACGGTAAAGGGGAGTTGGCTTGGGATTAATTGCCCCAAGAGCCAAAGTACACATTGCTCAGTGATGTTGTTCACAGCTGTGGCACAGTTGTGTTTTAGTTCTTCATTTACAGCACTCTTTAAATCATGTATTCATTGCAAAGCATTGCATGCTGCACACACTGCACACATATTGGATGAAATATACCACTGTGTTTTAAATCAACAACAAAGAT
The DNA here is from genome assembly GCF_029030835.1 of Brachyistius frenatus. Lineage (NCBI taxonomy): Eukaryota > Metazoa > Chordata > Actinopteri > Embiotocidae > Brachyistius > Brachyistius frenatus. Next base: position 873,089 of record NW_027210622.1, read on the forward strand.
CAATACTTGTTTACAGCCTGCAGCACTGTATGTTTCCTCTCAGTTCAGCACAACAGATTATTTGCTTAAGTAAAAGCAGCTATTCCACACTATAAAAACTCCATTATAAATAAATATCCTTAAAGAGTCTCATGTCACTGAATGGCCTGTCAGTGTCATAATATTTAATTAATAGCTAATGATGCAAGGATATGCAAGCAATACTTAAAAGAAGCTATAATTGATGTCTGGAAGAGCCACTGAGTACTGTGGTGCGACATGATACTGGACCCAGTTCATTATTTTTGGGACACAAGTGAAACGCATTTTGGGGTTTCAGGCAACAGAAGACTGACCAGCAAAAAAGGGAGCAGTGAGAGGCTGGAACTTTTAACTCAATGAAATGAGGGCAAAACGTGACTGGTAACTACACAGTGTTTTCTGTGATGGTAACAGATCTGTTCGGTGGTGGCCAAGAAGCATTCACTTCTGTAGATATCTGAGGAAAAGCTTGTTTTGGTACTCTTTAGGATCCCTCTTATCTAAGTCCCTGGCCTCCAGGATTACAGTTAACAATCAAAAGCCTGTTGCTTGGCACAGTGTCAAGTGTACTGTAGGAGAAAGTGCCAGTTGATCCCAATATTTCCCATGGGAGATGGTGGAGACAGTCAACAGAGCTAAAAGAGATTTACATTCAAATAGGTGGCCAGAAAAGTCCAAATTGACACAAGTAGAAGTAGGAGACCAGTTGCTGGAGTTGTAAAAGTGAAATGTTGTCCCATTCTTGTCTTACATAGAATTTCAGCTTCTCAACAGTTCTGGGTCTCTCTGTCGTATTTTTCATTTCATGATGCAACAAATGTTTTCAATGGGTGACAGGTCTAGACTGCAGGCAGGCCAGTTTATCACACAGACTCTTCTAATATGGAGCCAGGCTGTTGTAATAAGTGCAGAATGCGGGTTGGAATTGTTTTGCTGAAAAAAGCACACCAAAAAAAGTAGTTGTCTGGATGGCAGCAAATAATACTCTGAAACCTGTATTTATCGTTCAGCATTAACGGTACCTTCCCAGATGTGCAAACCACCCATGACGTACACTAATTCACCCCTTACCTTCATGGATGCTGACTTTTGAACTGTGCGTTGATAACAAGCTGGATGGTTTTATATCCACTCATGTTACTGACTGGTTGCCAATTAATCTAATAAGTTGTAAGATGTTCCCCGAAGTCATTTTTTTCATCTTTAGACAACTTTTCCATTCTTTTGTTGCCCCTGTCCCAACTTTTTTGAAATATATTGCTGGCATGCATCAATATTTTTGATGCATTCATATGTAATCATTACCTTTACAGAGTAGTTGAATGAAATTGATCAATGTACTGCTTTTTATATTGTTGAGTAGTTCTATGCATTGTATCATTCTTAGGGCAGTTGAAATAAATGTATTTTGGTTGTAAATTTACTGCAATGAACATTTCTCCCTCAAATTTTGTGCAGTACAAGTAAAAAGGTACAGCTCCTGAGTAACTGTATTCGGTTAATTTCCTTTACTGAAAGCAGCAACATGCTTTTACAACCTAATTCTTCCAAACGGTAATTGTAGGTCACAATTACACATAAAGCAGTGATGGCTCGAACGTCTGTGTACATTCTGTAAAATATCTCAGGCGACAGCACAGGAGTTGTAATGAAACAGTTCATCCCTCCTCTGCACCGTGGATAGTGTATATAGCGTGTATAGCAGATCAAAGTGAATAAATGACTAATTTCGTTAAGTTAGTAGAGGTAAAGCTAATTCATTTTGTGCCATTCAGTGTGGATGCAGACTCCTGTATCGCTTTATGTAAAGCTGTTGCTTTGAATAGATCAACATGAATAACTCAGCAGGAAAATTGAGCTTTGCCTTAGCCGCTTTCACATCCAGGGTAAGGTGTATTGAATGTGAAGAGTACAGCTGGAGAAATGTGTTGAAAGGTATGAATAAGATCAATATACACTCTTAAAGCTGCGTGCCAGCGATGATTCTCCAGGTATTCAGCAGTCACAGAACAAAGACTGCAATGTGAATGAAAGATGAATGTCTTCATGTTAAGACACACCGCCTGTAGAAAGCCTCTCAACAATCAGTGTGTGAAGTGCCGTGATGGGATACCCAAATATTACAGCTATAGTGCTGAGATGCTTCAATACACAGTCTGTAAACTCTGAAAATGGAACTGTTACATAAAATTCAGCCATCATTGACTGTATTATTTACACCTGTGATTTTCCTACTGTCACTCAATGTTGAACAGATTAATCCATTGAGGGGTACCAGTGCAGAAATAATCTTTGCAGTCTCATTAACCCTTTCTATCAAATATATTTATGATAATTTAAATGTGCATTGCACAACTCACTCTCATTTCAGCCTAATTGTGCTTTGGTTCCATGGCAGAATCCCATCGTGTCAGTTTGGTAAAGTGGTTACGTGTATAAAAACCTATTCAACAGGAATATATAACTGGAAAAGCACAGGTGTAATTAATACCATTATGCATTTTATTTAAGAGTTCAGTACTGTTGCTGCGTTCAAATGGAACACGTCAGATCGTGGTTACGGCATGGGAAGTCGTGAGCCGCGTATGCTTGGTGTTCAAGTGGTTAAGTTGTAAAATCACCATTGCTAGGCAACGGCAACATTGATGGCATCAAACAGCCACAGAGGCTAACAATTAAGCAAGTTAACATAATGCAGGAAATGCAACGGCACAGAGGGAAAAGATGGAAAGATCAACATTTTCCCCAGACATAGGCTATTATCTAAGTTATGAAGACAAACATGACTAGAATGACAATATATTAGCTTAACATCCAACGAAAAATTAACTTGCATGGCCTTTGCATTTTCTGTAAATGTCAGCAAACACTTCAAAACTGGTGAACTCGAGGCTTATAGAAAAATGTTCAATTCCAAATGCTAATATAATACAATATGTATATAAATTATAATAGCATGTTTCTTTAGTTAGTGTATGAAAAAACACACTTTACCGTTTTGTGCAAAAAATAAAGCCAGAGATGCACGTTCACATCAGTCAAGATGTTCCTTAGGAAATGGCCACTTACACTTCACTTCACAGAGAAAGCAGAATCCTGAATCCAAAGACTTATCTAAGATCCTTTTCTGGCTGTCACAAGAACACCATTCATCCTCATCGTCAGTCATTTGGCTCACTAAACCTCCGCTGCAGGTTGGAGCAGCTTTGCTGAGATTTAAGTGTGGTTACCTAATCTAGCTGAGCAAGACTCAATTTACATCTCACATTAACATGCAGCATAAAGTTATGGAAAGAGTAACACAAGCTTATTTAAGAGGAAAGGTGATCATTAGTGAGCAACAGTATGGTTTTATGCCAGGAGCACTACAAATGCAATGTAGTGTTGTAAATGTTGATAGAGAAATATAGAGAAAGTCAACACATAAATGTGTAACCACATGCCAAGAGAGGAGCTGTGGTGTAAAGTCAGGAGTAGCAACAAAGTAGAATGTTGAAACTCGGATCAAAAAAGGTCATCATCTGTTCAGATTCCAGTTCAGCATTATTGCCATTACAATTATTCGCATCTCTCAGCAGGCAGGATTTAATCAATGAAATATACGAAACACGGTTCCGACTTAAACATTTGGGTATTTCTGTATCATTCATGTGGGTGCCGGCACATAGAGGGGTAAAAGGAGACAAAAGAGCAGATAAACTAGCAAAGCAAGCTTTAGAATGTCAGCACAAGACAGACATTATTCAGCAAAGCAGAAGTTAAATCAATAATCAAAAGAAACATTATTAAGGAATGGCAGCACAGTTGGGACTCAGGAGACACAGGAAGACATCTTTATGCTGTTCAGAAAGAAGTTGGCAAAGGGAGGACATCCAGAAGAAGCACCACAGAAGAAAACATATTAGCCAGACTGAGGAACAATGCAACTAATAAATAAACACCCAACAGGACTATGTGAGTTCTGCAAAATAGCAGAATCTGTAGATCATATCAATTGTTATTGCCAGGAATTCACACAAGAGCGAGACAGGTTGAAGAGGAAGCTGGCAGTTGAGTAAATAAATCTAAAAGATGCATTAACCTTGGGGGCAGGAAATGTACTACAATACTTGAAAGAAACAGGATTGAGTAAACAAATTTAGGTCATCGAATTGATACAGCTCCTTTTTTTTGTCTTTTTTTGTTGTTGTAAAGGGATAGGTTACTCTGGTCCACACTCCAATACAGTAGGTAATGCACCTTTCACTGGATACCATCCGCCATAAAACTTAAAAGAAGAAAAAGATGTGCCAGTTCATTGTAGTCCATGTGCTTTTTGATCTCCTTGTGAGTTTCTGCATGTTTACCAGAGGAGGATCCACTCCTCTGGTATTTTTGCTTGTTTTACACCTTTTACCTCGTAAAGATAATTACCAATTACTTGAGGTACATCATTACCTTTATTATTTTTTTGAAACATCTTGCTACGATAAAGACGTTTTTGAGCATTCAGTAACAACAATTGCTTGTTAAGTTTGTTTATGTCGGAATAGGCGGCAGAAAGACTAAAACAGAGTGTGTGAGCTTTTAATTAAAAGCCTTCTTTTGACAACAAACAAAACTGAGTCTACAAGGCCTCTTTATTTGGAATATCCTTGAAGACAGAGGTTGGCCTTGAGCAGTAATTTGTTTTTAATCAAGACTTATTGTCAAGAAGATGAATTGCAGTCCATGTGAAGGAGGGTACTGACAGTTTCCGGTTTCCCTGTTCATATAACTGCATCTTGAAACAAAACCACTAAGATAGGATGTGGTATGGCTGAAAATAAGTGCAAGGGCAGGAATACAGAATAGAAAACAAGTGTCTCAGAAAATAATGGCCTGCTTTCATCTACTGAGGGATAAGTATGAAAATGGAGAGACAGCAGGGTAGGGCATCGTTTACATGATATCTTCCTTGAAAACTTCAACATCATAGAACAAAATTCTGTTTGTATGGGCTCTGTTATTGTCTGCTCCACCAAAAAAAAACTGATCTATTTTTTTAGACCAAAGACCAAATAAGTGCCGATTTTATAGACTGATGAGATATTGTTGAACCAAATGCAAACAAACTAGTAATACAAAATTGCCTTTGTGTTTTCCAGGATAATCTATATGATATATATAGATAGATAACTGATCCATTCTGAGAAATACAGAATCAATATCTGAACATATGTTGGTGTAATTGCGTATAAATATATAAAACAAGCTAACAAATGACTCGTGTCTTGCCATATATATCAATAACATGATCAGGTTGGAGGAGGTGGGTTGCAAGAGAACAGACTGAACTCGACTTAAATCAAGCCCCATTGAATCATTAAAAGATCAATAAAGCCTCATATAGCCCACTTGTTACATAACATGCCATCTCTGAAGGATTGCGAAACCTTCCCGGTTTTGCCTGAATGGGCTGTTGATTAGCTCATGTCAAAAAGTCACATCTGTGTATGTAGATCACCTTCTTACATATGTTACTCTTCAGTACTGAGAAAAAAAAGGAGGTTTTCTTGGTATTTTGTGCTTGTTCTCAGCATCACGCTTCAATCTACAGATTACATCCCCCACCATTCATTCTCTGCTTGAGCACAGGGGTCAATGCACCAGAGGCAACATTGGTGTCTGATGAGCTGAGGATAAAGCCCAACCCCAGATGGTCTTCATTACGAAGAGACCGTAACTACTTTACATGTTCCAGTGCTTCAGTTTCCCTCCATTGTTTGTGACAAACTGGTCAATCCCCACTGAACATCTTCACTTATTCTAGTAATTGCTTGAAAGCTTGGGGGAGCCTGCCTCAATTTCTTTGTATTAATAAGGAGATTGCCATATCCATTTGATCTGAGTGCTGTATACTTGTGTTTTCAAAGTACAGCAGATTACTTTGAAGTGAGCGAGGGCGTAGGAGGAAGGAGAGGTGGAATTGTTTGGAGAATCTAGTGTGGTTCCCAATTATGGTGAAAAACTGCAGGTCTCTCTTTGAACAGTGAACCTTAAATGGAGGAGGCTTACTCTTCAAAGGGGATCACAGTCCCTAAGATGACAGGGCCAATTCAAAGGCTATTCTAAAATGATGGCATACATCAAATTATATTATGGTATGAAAAAACTTCTTAAGACTTCCTGTGAACTTTATTTTCACTTCCCATCTGCTGGTAGTTGACACATTTTATGGGGTGCAAGTTGAAGTGGAAGAAAACACTGAGCGGTCATTCCATCGTGGAAGCTACAAGATCGAAGAAAATGAGGCTGGCCTGGGCACAAGTCACTGAGAAAACATTCAGCCAGTCAGAGGGGAGGGTTATGATATCAATGTGCCTTTAACACAGGACATTTCAAACATTAATTATTTCTAATCTGACTAAATGCATTGAAAATTGTGTTCAGATTAGTTTTTGACTTGTGACATGCCAGTTGTTTTTTTTGTTTTTTTTTTTAAATATATAACGGTTTAACATTCAAAGATTTTTAACATGTTATATGTGAATCTTATAAAAACAATTGGAGAAATTTGTTTTGAAATACTAATGAACAGAATTTATTTTAGAGAGTTTAACTAAATTGCTTAATTTCTAGAATTCTTAAAAGTCACACTGCAGGAAAGCAGCACACGTGGTAATTAAATGGAGATCTTAAACAGTGATACGGCACATGATTATACAAATGACACACCACACTCCCAGAAAAGTTTTCTTTGGTCCCTGAGAAATCACACACACATTTCGTGTTCCCGCACTGCTCTGCTCTGGACGAGTCAACATATGATGCAAAAGACACTGGGACGAGAGCAAAGACCGCACGCCAGACAAAATGACCTTTGTAAACTCATGCAGAAGGCAAACACACGCTGTGCACGCATACACATGCAGGCATATTCAAGCATGCAAGTAGACAGATTCACATTCAGGGACACACACATACACAGAAAACCCCCACACAAACAAATATTCACAATGCCACTGGGCATAATGTCTTTGTTGACAATAGCAGGAGAAAATGTGTCTCTGAAGAGTCTTTTCATGATCAACAAACAATCTGATTTCATAAAATATTTCCTATTTTTTGACAAATGTTTGCAATGTTCTGTGTTTCACAGATGCATGCACACACACACACACACACACACACACACACACACACACACACACACACACACACACACACACACACACACACACACACACACACACACACACACCAGAAACATTCATACATGAAATAAACAATAGAACTCACGTTCCTTATGTTTATTCATAGATACCCCCCACCCACACACCCAAACACACACACACACACACACACAATGCAAATACAAGTATGTATTCGTAGCAGTCAGATGTGTTATGTACCAAATCTGCCAAAGCACATTCTCGCACTGCATCAGTTGGCCAGGGAATTCTCCAGATGTAGCTGGATGTGACACAAAATACGTCCACCCCGAGTTGTTTTTTTAAGCTAAATCTCCACATGAAACTGTAGGTCATTGAGCAGAGTGATGCATTTGGATCGCAGTCAGATCTTGTGACAGTTCATGAGTCACAGTTTCACATTCAACACATGCAGCATCTCTTCAGCCAAAACTCTATTCATTTAATTCACACCGAAGAATTTTACATATTTATCAGCGATTTTCAACATCAATGTGTAGAGCTGCAGTGTGGAAATCAATCAAACCGGAAATGAGAGGGAGCGACAAAATGTGTGGACACAACACAACAACAATTTAATTTCATATCCAACAGATGAGTTACAGTTTGCTTAAAAACACACATTTCTTCAGATAAACCTCAAGTTTCCAGTTTGTATTACACCAAAGCGTAAAGTAAAGCTAAAAAAGGACCTTAAATAAACTTAAAAGGTTTTGTAGAGACTGCTCTTGTTACACGTGAACAATGCACAGTATTGTGATGTGCATGGGACACAGGGAAGCTGTAATCTCCAAGAAAATGAGCTAAAAAATGTGTTGCTTAATCAAAATCATCACGTGAATTACATATACGTTTGTGAACAGTAGTCCAGGTGCGTCTGCAATGTTTTATGAACCTGAATCTTGAGCAGAGAGCACACATCAAAGTTTCTGATAAATTATTGGGCAACAGAAAGAAGTAGCAGAGAGCCAAATCTGGTGAGTAGGAGTGGTGGGGAGTGACGATTGTGTTGTTGTGGGTGAGAAACTTGGGCATTTTCAATGCGTTGTGAGCGGGAACATTGTCATGTTGGAGAACCCAAGTGGGGGTTCCCCTGGGGGATGAGTTAATAGCGCACACCTCGTTTTGCTTGATGCGCCTTTTTTTTTCAGTTTAGGGCAGAGCTGTTCTGCCCCTCGAAAATGCGAATGTCTCTCAAAACACCTCTCCAGGCATGAATGGCGCATGTACTGTATAAAGAAACATTTTTATTCTGCAATCACATTTTAAGATTGTTAATTCATGTGTTCTTATCGGTAAACATTAGATGAAAACAAGACAAAATTATTATGTATTATCCTTGGTCTGTGAATTTAACCTTTGCTTAAACAGGAGCTATAGTTAAAAGTCATGGCTGCATAAAGAGGCAAGTAGGCAGAGAATTTTTTTTCCCCTTGTAACCCTGCTGAACAACAAACAGCCGGCAGAGTAAACGAGGCTGACAAGGTTTAAGGAGCCCGCTACGTTATTATGACCTCTCTCAAAAGAGAAATTTCTGAAGCACGATCAATACGCCCTTCTTCTCTGCAGAAGCCCTGCAGAGCTTTCCAGATGGGTTAAAACCTAAGAACTATAGGTCATCATCTCACACACATGCAGACTAACACAGACACACACACACAAAACTGATGAAGGGATGCTGCTGTCTTCACTGTTTATGTTTTTTCTTGGAAACCCAGTCACAAGAGGTTTTTCTGTTTGTTTGACATTTGATATTTATGATTGATTGATGTTTTAGAACATGCAGAGTGATGGTGAAACGGGGTGTGTGGGTGTTTAAGCTTTTTTTTTTTTTTAATATATATATATATTTTTAGTTCTAGTTGATCCAATTCTTTCTCTTTGGCCACACTTTCCTTAAAATATTTCATTTCAAACTTGTATTTTAAAAAACCTTTCTGTAAGACTACTGGCAAAAAAAAGCATAAATATGGTTGGATGTAAATCTCATGCATGTTCTCATGGGAACATGCATACGGGCGCACAGCAAGCATACGCACTATTTTGTGGCCCGATGCAACACAAAAAACATGCATCACAGCTGGACGCACTTCTCAGGGAATCTTGTATAAAAAAGAAAGAGACAGTTGATTTTATTCCCCCACATAAGGACAGATATCACTGTCTAATGTTTAAATCCAAAGTGAAAACACAACAACAAGACAACACTGTCAGCTAATTATAATAATATAAAGAGTAAAAACATATAGCATATACTGTAGGCATCAAATAACTGCGCCACGTGTCCCATGATTCCAGCGCAGCTCCAGGAAATGACCCACTAAAGTGAAAGCAGCAGACGGATGCCATACTTTTCCCTTTGTATATTTATTTTACTTTTTCTTCATGTTATTCTTTACTGGTATGAGCATTTCAGAAGATGACCCAGGGCAATGATGGGAGACAAGTCAATCATGCTTAACTGAAGTCACTGTGACAGAGATTTAGATTTACTTTGACGCCTTCTCTTTCCTGAGTCTCAAAACCAGTAAACTGGCAGGATGGCAGGTCACAAAACCTTTGAGAAGGGGCTTTCAAATACAATTTTTTTTAACATGAACACTTGTATGTGTAAATTTAGACAAATTACGGTACATAAACAAGACTGCGACTATTACACTAGCAATGGCAATGGTAATGTGCGGTTATCTTAGCATGTGTGTGTAGTAAGTAACAGACTCTACATGACTAAAATTACAATGTATTGGTTTACCATCCAACAAAAAATTAATATCATCAAACACGTCACAAGCCATGAAGTCAAGGCTTATTGAAAATTTCGAGTTTCGACATCTTGAATAACAGAAGAGGGGGCCGTTCATATGGACTCTTCTCGTATACACGATAAATATGACCCCATTTGAATTCAACAATACTCCCTGTCAGCCACTGTGTTTTTGCCGAATTGTAAAGAAAAATAAAAGAAAGGAATTAAATAAGGGGTTTTAATTTTACATTTGAGATACATAAATTGAAACTAAGCAATTTTATCTACATGGGCTGCCCAGTTGAGTAGAGGCTATGTATTGCTGTTGCTCACTGACACAGATGAGATTTACTCCGGCATAAACAGGGAAAATGCGTTTTAAAATTAAAATGTGTTGGTATGGGTGTAGCGTAGGTATTGAAATGTGGTAGTCTTTTTCTTCCATAAAATCAAAGCTCGGTCTGAGGTATGAGGATATGTTGGTCCCACAGAAAGCGCTAAAATGCTCATATGTCATTGAGGGAGTCATGAAAAAAATAGACCTAGTCTTTTGTTTCACTATGAGGATGTGTTGTCCTTACTGCATTCTGAATGGTATGTGAGTGGTGGTGATGTTCCTCCCTGATACTATTACCGCAATATCCAGAGCACACTATCCTCTGACTCTGGCCAGGTGTGCCGTGCTTCCCTTCATTATCCAATTTGTCAGTTAAGTAAGCTCGTATAGCGTTTCCATAGTAACTGATACATCTAACAGGTGTCAGCTTGTGGAAAATGGTGAGAGAAAGATAGAGATTGATGCAGGTGGAAGAGTGCCAAAAATAAGCATGGCAGTACTGATTACTGCCAAGAGGTTAAAATGCAAAAAAGAAATATGCAAAAGAAACAGATGTACACGTGCAGTTAATACAAAGACACGGCTGTAACACGCAGAATATAGCTGTTGAAACTCATTAGTATGAGGAAGCATCAGAGAAATTGTATTTTTGCTGATGAAACATATTACATCAATGTTTTTGTCATTTTTATGCCACTTTTTGTGATAACTCAACCTCTAGAAAGGTGTGTTGATCTATAGCCACAAAATGCTCCTTGGTAAAAGTGTGTGACTGTTGTTTGTCCAATATGTCCCCCTCCGGAGTGTCCAACTCCCGTCGCAGCAGCTGGTGGAGGATTTCCAGATGCCAGGGCTTACACACAGTTTCATCATACTCTTAGTGCTTGGGAAAACTGTGATTAGACAGGAGCCAGGAAACAAGATGAGGCAGGATGTTTTCCAGTCCTTTTATTTTTGTTATTTGACTGACAGCAGTGGTACCGTTACACAATGCTTCAACCCAGTTTATTGTATAAAGCTGTGATTTTCAATACAGATGCGTTCATTAATCCATGGGGCTTGTGTAAAACTGTAAACAGAGTACAGCCCTCCTCCACATCATCAACCAAGCCGATAGTTGTGGCAGCATAGAGGAGACGTGTGATGATTATGTTTGCTTATGAACCTGTGAAACCTGCAGTTCCCATTTTAGTGGAGGCGAGATGTGATGTGTGTGGTAATTTGCACATTAGCATCAAAATGTGCTCGTGCTGTGCTCCTTATCTGAGTGGCTGTCCTTTCCCCTCAGCACGCCTGCCTCTCTCATAATGTCTGCTCTGGATGCTGGTCTAAGTCACATGGGTTCTTCAGTATGCAGAACAAACTTTGACCCATTTATAGAACTTTGTTTATTGTATTCACGAGTTTGCAATCAAAAGCAATCAGTGCTAACAAATTAGTGTATTAAATTAAAATATATAAACATGCAGTAGCTAAAGTAGTGATTGATTGAACTCAAGTTATCTGTGTGTCTCAGGAGCTGCTGTCAAAAGCAAAACTGTGAGTGTGTTAGATGCAGAATGCATCTGTGGGGACATGGACAACAGATGACAGTATGCTGTACTTATTCATATACATTTGCATTTTGAATTCAATGGGTAATTTTGAAAACAGACTTTTTTTTCAGCTTTAGCATTATTGAAAAATCAGTATCTAATACATTACTGCTACATATGCTACTTGAATTACAGCCACAATAGCAAGCCAGTTAACTCTGGAGGGTGCTTAAGTGTGCTGCAGAGGGTTTTCATTTTCAACCAAAGCTGATGTTGCACCAGACTCCTCATCCTCAACAATCCCCCAGATATTCTTTACATTAATACAATAGCTCATCACACTGACTTAATCAATAAGTCCTCCTGTAACTGCAAGTGAAGGGGTTTTTGTTGCATTAGTTTAAAGATGGTACAGTAGTTCAAGGGGTTTGTGTGTGTAGGTAGGTAGGTTCATAGGTCTGTGTGTATATAGTCTATACTGCTGAGAAAACTGGGTCTGTTTCTAACCCAAGACTCTGAGTGGGTTGAAGTCATGAGAACCTCACCAAGACCACTGGGTCACTCCAAAATGGGATGGTCTCAAAATCTCATTTAGCCTCCTAAATCTTCTTTTGTCTCTTAACCAGACATACAGTACACACTAACACCCAGACTTTCACAAGATCATTGTTTACATGATCATTCCTCTTTTTGTCCCCTATAATTTGACCTTCACGAGAATAGTTCAGTGATTGAAATGGTCACCACAGCTCAGTATATCCAGACTTATACTGTACTCTGGTTATGGTTGCAGATTTGTGTGTCATATAAAAAAAGAGTGGACTATTTGCCTTGGTGCAGGTCTACACACACTGAGTGCAACTCTAGTTTATATCTGGTATGACTATAGAATTTTTTTTTAAGTAAGAATAGCCTATAACATTGGAGTACAGTAGCAAAATTATATATACGTATGTAACTCTTCTTGTGTCTCTCACTGATCACACTTCATCTAATATTAATAATGCTAATCATGCTCACCAATTTTTCTATTTAGTGTCATTCAGACTTGTTATTTGCTATAAGTGTGTTTCTTAAATGTTCTCAGTATAAGTAACATTCATACTTGTTCTGTGTAAACATGCATCTTGAAGTTCATCTAACGTTAATATGATTTATAACAGTAAGCCATCAACTATGAAGTCTAATTTAGACAAATCATTTTTTTTCACAGAAAATATTAATTCATAATTACCAGAAAGTTCCATATATGGCATTTTCAGACAAAACACTTCTAAGGTCTTTCTTGAGGGGAACTACCGCCCCAGAGAGTTTACCCCAGAACTAAATAGGTTCTAAGGCCTTTGATGTTTGCTTTCGCTCCGCTAATAGGAACTGTGAAATGATACACTACTGCCGGAGCAACGCTCTGCCACTTATTTCTCCAATTGAGGAAATACAGTTTTTAGTTCACTTGATCCGGTTAAAATTAATGTCGGCTACATATTTAACCTGTTTGAAGATCCAAAGTGTGTTTCATTCAAGAGAACCAATAAAAACAATTGGATCAGTCGAATTTCTCATAATTACATTTAAGATGTAGGCTATTACCTGAGTCACTTGAAGCCTTGTTAGGATCTGCTATTATTTGCGTTGTCAGTTTTACATTACGGGCCAATAAAAAGCCAACGCTTCCTGTATTTTTAAAATTAAAATCCCTATAGCCTTTTACAAGACAGAAACCCACCATAAAAAGGCTTTTATTGTGAAACATTTGCAGAGATGTGTTGTGCTTGAAGTCAGATGATCCCACTTTACATGAAAAAGCCACAACAACCTCTATGCTTCAAACAGCATCACACCTCTGTAGCAGCACATACACAGAGGGATTTCTGATATTTATCTTTTTTTTTAATTCAAAGTCACGCTGTATTTCCCCCAATGTGTCCAGATTTAATAAAGCCTGAACATTTGTTGTTGGCCCATTTCTCAGTGGTGTGTGCCTCTCTTTTGCTCTTTTAAAAGGTTTCGTTGGTTTACTGTTGGTAGCGGTCTTACTGTGTTTTAAACCGGGCAGTTGTCTGTGCTCCTGTGTGTGTCACGACAGTTCCTATTGTAATGGGGGAGGGTTACAAAACAGAGTTATAGGAACGAAAAAGGTTCGAAGTTCCCCGGGGCGGAGACACAAAAACGGAGGAAGCACTGTTCTTAGAACCGTGAAATAGTTCCTCCGGTCCAAAAACACCTATTGAAGGATATTGCTAAAAATGATTTCTCCATTGAATTGTTAAGGGAACGATCACATCTCTTTCTCATACATCAACCCTGAGGAAACAAATGCAATGAAATCCATGAATGGCTGCGTGAAGGAGTAGAAAAATCTCTGAAAATGTCATGGAAACAGATCACTGCTCAGTGGGGCGCATTATCTGCCATAGTGAGGAGATAGGGAAGGAGGTAGGGGGGGGTTGGTTTCAATAATGTGAATGTTGAAAGGGTGAATGGAGCGAGGGGGAAAAGATGGAGAAAGTTAAGAAAGCAGATAGTGGGAAGGAGGGAGGGAGGAAGGGAGAGTGTGTGATCAATATTCCCTCTGCATCACTGCTCACAGACCAGGACAATGATAAGATGCTGCACACTGTAGAAATGTGGAGGTTATAATGTTTCATACACGGGAGGAATTCATACGGTATGTAATAGATACAGAAGCCTTTCTTGTCACAGACATTGTGACCCTCAGATGTGTCCTATGGAGATTTGAGGGAGCCAGCAGTGGCAGGATGAATAGCTTCATCTCTTACAGAAAGAGTCTTATTGATGGGAAAGCCACTGGAATATTGATTTAGCTGCCTACAGTGCAGTGTGCTCTGGGCTGTGAAAAGCAAAAACATTGCAATGTGATAATAATTCAACTTTCATCACGTGTTATGCTCATTCTCCTCACCCTACAGATGGTACTTTAAATTGCATCATTAGAAATGCAACATGGTATACAGTGCCCTCTGAAAGTACATTAACAGTAGGTTTGATGTTCATGTTACCAGAAACTTTAAGTGTCAAATACTGAGGACTGAGTTTTTTTTTCTGTCTTGTTATTTTCATTTCCTGTTTTAGTTTGGTTACTTACCCTCTACTCTAGTTTCAGGTGTTTTGACTCACCTACCTCCTGATTGTTTCCACCTGTGTCCAATTGTCTTCTAGCCCTCTTGTGTATAAATGTGTGTTTCTGACAGTCTGTGCCAGTTTGTCATTTGAGATTTTAGTTTCAGGAGCAGGACCAGACCTTAAATAGTCCCCTTCCAGACATTCGTCTGTAAACATCTGTCCATCCCGCACACCTGTCTGTTCTCATTTTCATCCTCCACCCATTTACCTTAAACTCACTCTGCAAAATCAGCGTTCCACATTGTCTTGTTTTCACCGCACATGCCTTCAAAATCTCTTTGATTTTGTATTTTTTTGATGCAACTTCTGATGCAACACTCATCTCAGCTTCTAAAATGACCTGAGACTGATATTTTATTTTTTGACACAGATTGCAACCGCGTCTTTACATGCAATGAACTGGAAAAGATTGTTATCAAACAGGCATCTTTGGATGTTAGCCACAATAACTTTTAAAGGTGATGCCAGGATCTGTCAGGTCTTCTGCCTCATAGTGTCCAAATGTTATATAATGCATTAAAACATTTCTTAAAAGTTTCATAAAACTGAAACTGCTTAAGGTGATGTGACTTGAATATATATATAAGTTGGGTCTGAAAACTACAAGTTTAAACATGTAAACTAGAATTACTGCCTCGCAGAATAAAGGGGAGTCTGATGTTGTTTGACAGTGACTGATCGTAAGAGGACTTTGAAACTAGCTGGATTCTTTGTAGTGACCTGTTACATTACATTTACATTATACAGTACATTATAAATGACATCAGTTTAATTCTACATTTACCCACAATATCACCACATCCTACATGAATTAGATTCACTATTATTTACCCTTGGAATAACATTTCTCATTTTCTGGAGACCTTTGGAAGGCTATATAAATCTAATTAATGTAGCAGGTTTTGTGAGTTTCCATCCCCTCATGAGAATCACCTACATTTCCAGCAAAAAAAACCCATTTCCATTCCACACAGAGACAGAAAAAGGCAATTCCACAGCCAGCACAAAAGCAGGTGGAGAGGCCATTCCTCTTAAAAAGAGTTAGTGCTGCCATTAGTCTGTGAAGTTCCACATGCACTTGATTGCTTCTTTTTGCCTTTTGGGCCAACTGAGGGACTGGTGCCTGCATGGTAATATGTTGGGGGCATTTAGTCAATCACAGAGGTACCACAGAGAAGCTTTTCATCACAGTCTGAGTTCAGGTGACAGGATTGAAACAGTACAGTGTAATTCACCTCTCTGTGTTGCAGGAATGTCTGGTTTGCACTGAGAGCGCCCTTAGTCTGATCAGCGCCTGCCTAACAATGCACCTCAAAAGGCCCTAATTCGCTTGGAGAAGGAGCACCGAGGCCAGGATTGAGCTGTCAACTCATTGTCTGCTGCTTTCCTTCCCATCTCTGTGAAGGGTTTATGGTATAATGTATGAGACGGTTGGAGCATTATTGTACATGATGAGAGAGACAAGACAGATGCGAAATGAGAAAAGGCAGAAGGATAAATGGGAGGACGAGGAAAGAGCACTTAATCGGGATTAAGGGGGGACCAGGTGTGTGCTAGTCTGTGTGATAACACACAGAAGCTGATTTCCTGTGATATTTAGCTTCCTCTACCGTGTGTGGAGACTCACTCCCTTCTCATCCTGTGGGGGGTTTTCAGGATATCATGAGGATCCATAATCTTCCAGTCAGTGAGGTGTAAAGAGGACCTGCGGCGTGGCTTGTCGTCAGGGACAACATCATGCTCTGTTGAGACTGATGGGAGGCTTACTGTGGTAAAACATCTGAAGCAGGCATAGCTTTTATGTAACATCGAGCTTTCACTTTAATCTTCTCTGCACCTAAACCCCCCAAAACTGGAATTCACCGAGACTACTGTCAGAATTGTTACCATTTTCTAAGCACAGGTCTAACGATAGTTTCAGTGAATTACCACATAACAGTGTGGTTCATATCTTACATTGATTTAGTGGTGTGAACACAATATAAAATTTCATATTTTGTATTGTAAAATATTTAGTGAATTTCTTAAATTTATACAGCAGTTGAACAAAGTATTTGCAGCTCCCAGCTATTTGTGGCAAAACAAGTGTGACAACAGGGTTCCTACAGGGTTCCTAAGAAGCTTATACTGTTGATCATACATACTAACCCTAAGTTGGAACTGGAACATAGAAACACACAATCACAGATACACAACTTCATAAAGAAATGTATTCCGTCAAAACAACATAGTGTAAATACAAATATAACCCCCCAAAATATCTGCCATTACTGTCAAAACAGTCTTCTGTTACAAGAATAAATTCAGTTTTAAATAGGTGAGATCATAATTTATGACATCTGAGGGTAATTTGCTTGTGTTGTTTGCTTGTGATATCAATAAAAGCTGAAAGAATGTGAAAGGTTTAGAAAGATGTATATTTTTACGAAATGCAGATCGTTTTTCCTTACATCCCTTTAAGACCTTCTGCATCCTAATATATTAACTTTCATATAATTTCAAATATTCTGAATGAAATGAGCACACTCAACATCATTTTCGTTCCAGATGGTTTATCAGTGCACTCTGGACTGGTCCTTCAACAAATGAGGGAAAAAAGGGGAATGTGCAGAGACTGTGGAGCCAATTTGCAAATCTGTGTCAGATAAAAGTTAATAAAATGCATTTATGCATAAGCCAAATGGATATACATGATAAAACAAAACTAAACAATACATCTGAAACTGTAAAATGAACCATTGAATTTTAGAGAAATGTACCCACGCTGAGAGAAGCAGATCAAACTCATTTCATTGCAAACAAAGCCTCTTATCTTACGGATTTCTTCTGTCAGTCTTCACCAATCATCGAGCAGAGTCTGTTATTTGGGAAAGAACACATCAAAGTATTTAGCACAAACGTCAGCATCACATTCTCATCAGCATTCATTACTAAGATTACAGCAGAGCTCTTTAGCCTCCATACTTCCAAAAGGTCCCATCTGGCCCACTTTGCATCTTCCCAAATCTCCTCTGTGCGCCTGCGGCTCATGCATGCATCTGCTGATAAGGCGGCCGTTACTTTCTGGCTTGCTCAGTTCTGTATGGTACCAGCTTACCCATTTGATTTGTAGACATGAGGCGGAAAACAATCTGATTAGTTAGTGCTGAGTCCTTTCAAAATAAAACATGCAGATAAACATTTTTGTAACAGATTGCAGCCTTTACAGTGACAATTTTACCTTATCTTACCTAAGTAACGTACTTACCGTAAACTAAACCATCTTTTCCTAAACCTAAACAAGTAGGCCTAGTTGGTGCCCAAAGGGAGCATGATTTACACTGTACACTGCTATGATTGGTTGCTTCACTGTCAATCAACTGATCCCTAACGTTAATCACAAGGGACAACCAACAGTGGTGTTTGTGAACTGCCGTTATCGCTGATGTTATCATCTTTCTAGTTCAGAGAGGTTTGGAGCCAGAAGTCACCATATTTGGATGAGCTCAGGGGAAGCAAACAGTTGGTCTGCCTTGATCTGATTGGGAACCCAAGGACACTACACCCCGCCCACCAATAGTGGAAATCCCATAGTTTAAATGTCCTAATATTTAATCAATGAAGGGATTGTTTTTAGATAAACTGCCAGAGAACTAATAGGAAGGAGTGACTTTAGCGAATGACACCATAATTACTCTAAAATAATAGTTTTTGTCTTTGTATTTCATGAGACAAGTTGAATGGGAGACTTTAGAGGCGGAGGCTTTTTGAAACCAACCCCTAGTGACCCACAGCAGTATTACAGTTGAAGGCACTTCCGCATCTGCCTCATTATCAGATTTGGAAGCTACGCCCACTTTTATATACAGTCTCTAATTCTTAATCCTAACCCTAATCTTAACCCACCCACATCAAACCAATCAGTCGCAGGCAGAGCATCCCTCCTGCTAATCCATTGAGCACTAACCCAACATTGACCATGTGTTTATTATTGTTACCATGACAACAAAGGTCTGGTACATCTGTCCCTGCCAGCTACTCCCCAGCAGTCGTATACATCATTAAACACAGCCTCCTGAAGCTACCAGTAAATTGAATGTGCCCCGTTATATTTGAGACGGATGTGCTATGATAACCATCTATTCAATAGTCTGAAAACAGTCAAACTATGTGTGAAAGAAATATATTTTTCTTCTGGAAAGAAATAGCTTGACACGCTTTATTTTTTTCTGTATGGACAGTGAAGAGGAGGGAATCAGATATGATACACTCTTTTCTAAGTCCTCACATCTCCATTCCTCTCCAAAGGCTTTACATAAATCCACTTGGCTGAAGTGGAGTGAAGCCATCGGCTTTAGAAATGACACAAGTCCAAACCACGAAGTAGAACTCTAATAATGTGATCAACATGACATCCTCAAATTTCACTAATGAAATGTTTACAGAATGAGCAGAATAATAAGCAGAGCTCATCCTTTGCCTCAAGCACAAACAGTAGCGTTAACACCCCTCTGGCTGATTCTCAACTGTGTGTTTCATCAAAACAGAAATGGTTTTAACAGACCATTACTAATGTTGTTGACCTCTTTGGATAACAATGACTCCCACAGGGCAGGAGCTTCTACTTCTACTTGATCTTCTGCAGCTTCTACTGCAGATACAAATTCTAAATTTTTAAGACATGGCCTCAAAACATGAGAAAACAATTGAGATTATGAGTTTAGTCGTGTCAGTTGAACCCTTTGTTTTTCAAGGCAGCAACAAAAATGAAAGAATATTGTTACTGTATTATTCAGTTTGGTTTAAAGGAGTTATTAGTTTGACGAGTCATTATCTCTGTGATAAAATATTCTGTTATGCACCAACTTTGTCAAAATACAAGTTGAAGAAATTATGAAATGATAAACATCCTCTGTATGATGACACTAGTGCATCATTTAAAAATTATTGCATGTGTTACTGATAAACTCTGTAAAGAAAGACTCTTTGGGTTACTTGGGGACAGCAGAAACATGCTATAAACACAACACTGACATATTTGCTTTTTGTGTGTCAAAATTGAAAGAAAACCAGCAGACAGAGCAATAACATCAGTCTTTTGGTGTTTATTTTCTTTAAGGAATGTCTGTCATTTTGCCTTTTAGTTCCATTTTGCTCTCCCCCAAGTCCTGAGGAAAATAATGTTACCTGCTGTGAGAGAGAATTGCCGGTCAGTAAGACAACACACATTTGAAATGGATATTACAGCAGCAGAACATACAGGTAAAGTTTGACTTTCACCCATGAAATTGGTTGCTTTACTCTAGAAAGTTACAAAGGAAGAAGGCATGCTGGGAAATGCTCATTTAAATGTCTATGATCTCAATCCCCGTCTTTTGTGATGTTATGTGTATGGGGCATTTGAAGCAAGGAGAGATGGCAAAGTAAAATATTTGCACCAGGGCCGATCACAATTATGTTATGCTGCTGGATGGGGAATATGTTAGATGACATGTGAAGCCTGTCACATGATACAGAGCAGCTCGAGTTGACTGGCTGAGCTAACTTGCAAGCAATGCTCAATTTGTGGGCTGTAAAACCAAAACAAAGAGCTGAAAGATGGTATAAAGGTAAAACATTTTTTTTATATATAATTCAGAATAGACAGCAGGACAAATTACATAGTAAAGCTACGCATATAATGATTTGAATGCAGGTAATGATCTGATGGAGTCAGATTAAACAGATTAACAGTTAAACCATTATAGAATAACCAAGTAAATCAGAGAAATATACTTAACATTTTTGGCTCATGCTGCCCGTCTTCTTTTGCCTGGGAATGTCATCAGGCAGCAGTAAAAGAGAGAGATGAAGACAGACTTAAGTTTAGACTTTGGCGAGCTGACAGTTACACAACCAAATGTGACTTGTTAGCACATTAATGGCCAGCAGGCGATTTCCCTCTGCCGCATCCAACAGCTTACCTGTCAGCAACGCTATGAAATGGAAGGGGGACTACTACAAGATGAAAACGCCACTCATCCCATGCACACACATAGAGTATGTGTACACAGACACACAACACGGTCTCGGCCCGCTTTCTATGAGATGAAAAAAAATATATATATTCTAAGAGGCCAAATACATTTTAGTGGACAAAAACTATTAATATCAACGTTAATTTGTTCAATATTTGATTATGAGTATTGACAAGACAACGCATGGCTTGAGTACACCCTATTGACCCAGTTCTGTCTCTGTGGAAACACCTGAGCAGCCGACAATCCATCAGGAGCACAGAGAGAAATAAAAAAACTCCTCTTCCTGATTTTTTTAATGTTGGTAATAAATAGTTGTTCTTACGAATCCAAGAAGCATATCTCTTTTCAAGTTTCTATTTTAAGTAAGACTGAATACTTTGCTCATTACAAAGTTTATTTGAGCAGCCACATCGTAACTAAGTTGATGTTCCTCCTAGTTTGCAGTAATGTTTGGATAAACTAATGGAATCTGTCACCACATAAAATTTTAGGGAAAATATGATTCATTCTTTCGAGGAAAAAAAATAGTAAACATCCGGTTTTCTGAAAAAAAAATCCATTATAGTGGTGATGCAACTCTTTCATTGACCGTGCCATGCAGTCATTGCTGTGAGGGAAGCAATCCTCTATGATCACAGATACTTTACACAGTTGTGTATCTTGCTGTTCACATTTCCACTGAAAATACAAACAACTCTTTCTTTAAGTTTTACTGAAGGCACTGGAAAAAATGTAGATGGTCATGAATTAGTGTAAGAGAAGCAAATAAAAGAAATTATAGGAAACACAAAACAAACCAGTGAATAAGGCAAAAAACGAGAAGAGCTATCAAAATAACCCCGGAAAATACTGAATATGAGACAATGAAAAAAATTCATGGAAAATGTATTTTCTGTCTATTCCATAAACAACCGACTCTATGACATTTTCTGGTTAAAAAAAAAAAAGAACAAGAATACTTATCCCCCTTAACCATCACAACTAAATGCCTAACTTTACCACTTACCTAAACCCGAACTTAAACCAATTTCATACCGTAACCCTTAAATGAAGTCCTAACCCTCAAAAAGCGGACTCTACCCTTGAGGACTTAAATTTGTGCCTACAGTGACATGTCCCCATATGTACAGTGGTGTGAAAAAGTGTTTGCCTCCTTTCTGATTTCCAATTTTTTTGCATGTCAGTCACACTTAAATGTTTCAGATCATCAAACAAATTTAAATATTAGTCAAAGATAACACAAGTAAACACAAAATGCAGTTTTTAAGGGAGAAAAAAAATCCAAACCCACATGGCCCTGTGTGAAAAAGTGTTTGCCCCCTCCTGTTAAAACATAACTTAACTGTGGTTTATCACACCTGAGTTCAATTCCTCTAGCCACACCCAGGCCTGATTAATGCCACACCTGTTCTCAATCAAGAAATCACTTAAATAGGACCTGCCTGACAAAGTGAAGTAGACCAAAAGATCCTCAAAAGATAGACATCATGCCGAGATCCAAAGAAATTCAGGAACAAATGAGAAAGAAAGTAATTGAGATCTATCAGTCTGGAAAAGGTTCTAAAGCCATTTCTAAAGCTTTGGGACTCCAGAGAACCACAGTGAAAGCCATTATCCATAAATGGAGAAAACATGGAACAGTGGTGAACCTTCCCAGGAGTGTCCGGCTGACCAAAATTACCCCAAGAGTGCAGCGACGACTCATCCGAGAGGTCACAAAAGACCCCACAACAACATCCAAAGAACTGCAGGCCTCACTTGCCTCAGTTAAGGTCAGTGTTCATGACTCCACCATAAGAAAGAGACTGGGCAGAAATGGCCTGCATGGCAGAGTTCCAAGACGAAAACCACCGCTGAGCAAAAAGAACATTAAGGCTCGTCTCATTTTTGCCAGAAAACATCTTGATGATCCCCAAGACTTTTGGGAAAATACTCTGTGGACTGACGAGACAGAAGTTGAACTTTTTGGAAGGTGTGTGTCCCATTACATCTGGCGTAAAAGTAACACCGCATTTCAGAAAAAGAACATCATACCAACAGTAAAATATGGTGGTGGTAGTGTGATGGTCTGGGGCTGTTTTGCTGCTTCAGGACCTGGAAGACTTGCTGTGATAAATGGAACCATGAATTCTACCGTCTACCAAAAAATCCTGAAGGAGAATGTCCGGCCATCTGTTCGTGACCTCAAGCTGAAGCCAACTTGGGTTCTGCAGCAGGACAATGATCCAAAACACACCAGCAAGTCCACCTCTGAATGGCTGAAGAAAAACAAAATGAAGACTTTGGAGTGGCCTTGTCAAAGTCCTGACCTGAATCCTATTGAGATGCTGTGGCGTGACCTTAAAAAGGAGGTTCGTCCTGGAAAACCCTCCAATGTGGCTGAATTACAACAACTCTGCAAAGATGAGTCAAAATGGGCCAACATTCCTCCACAGCGCTGTAAAAGACTCATTGCAAGTTATCGCAAACGCTTGATTGCAGTTGTTGCTGCTAAGGGTGGCCCAACCAGTTATTAGGTTTAGGGGGCAAACACTTTTTCACACGGGGCCATGTGGGTTTGGATTTTTTTTTCTCCCATAATAACAAAAACCTTCATTTAAAAACTGCATTTTGTGTTTATTTGTTTTATCTTTGACTAATATTTAAATTTGTTTGATGATCTGAAACATTGAAGTGTGACAGATGCAAAAAAAACAAGAAATCAGGAAGGTGGCAAACACTTTTTCACACCACTGTATATAGACACACACACACACACACACACACACACACACACACACACACACACACACACACACACACACACACACACACACAGTTTGAATTGTTAGTGTCGGTGGATACAAGGTCTGCGCTCTCTCATCAGTTGTTGTGGCTAATTGGGTGTCCTCACACATTCAGGCTAACAAACATGTAACATATAGTGCCTGTGATTGATGTTGCTGTCAAAGAGGCTTTTTAAAATACATAAAAAAAACAGAATTAAATTATTTTTGTTTATTTACTCTGACCTGACTGTGTGCTTACAGTTCACCACCGATCTGTGTTCAAGAAGGACTTTCCTGCAGAGCAACAAACACACACACACACACATACACACACACACACACACACATTATATTGGTCTGTCACATGCTGAGATGAGAGGTAGCGTAACAAAAAATGTGTCGTGGAGCTCCTCATTAGCGCTGATTAAAATTAGCTATTCACAGCTCTCACCGTGCTCATTTATGATTATTAGTTAATGTATTGTTATTATTTCTGTCTTATAATGAGCTTGGTTAAATATCTTTGCCGACCATGCAGAGGCAGCTCAGTGTATCTGAGAGTCCTGCTGAGTGTGGCTCATGAGCACAGCAAGGGCCAAGGAGCTAAATGAAGGACAGCGAGACAGACAGGGGAAAGTGAACACTCTGACTCATACAATGAGCATGAAATACAAGCCTGCGAGCCACAAGATGACGTATTTTTTGAGGAAGTTGTCATCTCCAATATTCTTACTTACACTGAAATGTGTAAGCGGAGTTGACACCTCATACATAAAGAACAAGAGAAAGGCTTCTTATAATATCTCAAATTCTGTGGTATCAACAGAATTATTTATCAAAGCTTAACCATGACTCATCTGGGTTGTCTGGTTCTACAAGGGGATTTTAAAAAATACAGCATCTTTTACTTATGATGAAGAAAACGGCACAAAATATTAACAAGCAAAAAATATGATGGAAAATAACTTTTTACGAGACTGAAACTTAAAAATGGATAAGTTTGTGGAAAATATAGGAAAGTTTGCAAAGCACAGTACAACTTTATTTGTCCAATAGTGCATTAATGTGTTCATCACTTTAATGTGTTTGCTAAAATACGTTGACCTGATTTGAATTACTTTTGATAAAAATTACATCATAGTTTATCAGTTAATGTAGAGTAGAAGTTTAATGTATTAAAATTGTACTGAAGAACAGTGCTCGAGTAAACGCACTGATTAAAACAAGCTTGTCCACCTCTGGTACCACTAAAGGTGGCACCTGCAAGTCTGTATTTATATCTGACATATGACATGGTTAGAAATGATGTTAGCCTCGCAGCTCATAGCAATTCTCTATCTCAGGAGGTTCACAAACTTTTCAGACAATGCACCATGTATCTGATCAATTTTCCTGAGTGTCACATCCCACTGCAGATACCGACGATGTCCGACTGCGTCAAGCTAATGCTAGCGTTATGTCAAGCTTGACGTGGCTAAGCTCAGATACATTTTATTTCTTAAACATTTTAAATGATTTCCAACTCATTTTAAAGATCGTTGTCATGAGATTTGTAAATTTAGCAACTCTTGTCTGTAATGAAGCAACATTAAATGACCTTTTTTTTTTTTTTTACTTGGGCCATTTGGGGTGCAATTGTTCAGCCTTTCAGCAAGGCTTGAGTACCACCAGGTGGAGTCTCGCGTACCAGCCGTGGTAAACGTACCACAGTTTGGGAATCACTGCTTTACTTTATCAAGCATCACCATAGTGCACTGATACTGCGGTCATGAACGATGGTCACGTTACAAATTGATCTAATCACATCAACAGCCAAAATTGCTTTGGGGTTATTGTTTAGATCATGCTGTCAAAGAAGTGCAAGTAACAAGTCAACACATTGAAATATAATTACATACAAACAGGACATATGATTGCACTTGGCATGAGGTGATACAACGTTGAGTCATTTTGTCCCTGTCATCACAAGTTGACTGGCAGTGATGAAAGGCAGAGAGGGAGAAAAAGACTTTGATGTTCTCTTCTCCCACGTCAATCCAGAAAAATGGGTCACTGAATAACTTGGACTAGTCGGACAGGTAAGCTTGATGGATTACAGTCCACGTACCCACTCAGGATGGATGGAGGGTTGGATACATGGGTGGATAGTGGGTGGCTGTTTGTGTAGTCTGAACAGATGTGCTGCTTGTGTGACACCGCTGTTGCAGAAGTTAAGCCGTGAAGATCACATCTTCCTTCGGTTTACACCTTGTGATGCCTATCATCATGAAAAATAAGTCAAAATATTGCTTCCATGCACTTTTATTGGACCAACATTTTAAAATACTGAAACATGTCACTCATTCAAACAGAGCAATAAACATCAAAACTGAAATGCCAAATAAGAGGTAAGTAATGTGGAGCGAAACAGTTGTAGTGATGACTCACAGTTGATGACCTCACTGTAAATAAAAAGTAATATCCACTGTAAAGACAAAGCAACATTATGCCTTAGAGATGTCTCGATCATTGACTACCCAAAGTGGCAATTAAACGGCAATCACACAAATTTAACACTATAATAGTGTAATACAATGAACTCTAATGAGTCACCTCATCATGCCTCCATAATAGGATGCGAAAAATGAAGCTGCAATTAATATGTGGAAAATGGAGGGCTGCACATGACTCATCCATTTTTTGGGTTTCTGGGTCAGAGCTTCAGAATCACATATACATGATATTAACTTATCTACTTGAGGGAGGAAATATGTGGGTCACTCATAATACTGTTAGTTTGCTAAGGCAAAATTATGGCCAGTCTGAAAATGTTTATCATGAAGTGAGTGAAGAAGTGTTCACATTTCAAATTACTTAAAAAAAAGAAAAAAAAAAAAGATTTAAATCAAACACATTAGAATCTCCAGTTACATATGCAGGAATTTGCATATGTGTATTTCAAGTTTCGTAGCTTGATCAACATCAGCACCCGAGATCAGCACGCTTGTGTCAGCAGGTCTGGGCATGGACATGACCAGAGGACACATACAGAATTTAGTCAAACTCTGCAAATCAGCAAGAGAGACCCATAAAATGCTACAGGAAGCCTATGGCAACGAAGCAATGAGCCTAGAGAGGTGTTTTGAGTGTCAATGGTGTTTCCGAGGGGCTGAGCATCATTGTCCAAAATCAAAAAGGTGAATCGGGTCAGGAGATCAACCGGCTGGGTTTTCTTCAACATTTGTAGGGTTGTGTACTCTGAATTCTTCCCCCAGAGTCAGACTATCAACACTATTACAGTTCTACAGTGATGTTCTGGGGCATCTGAGGGAAAGTATTCAGTGTAAATGATCTGAACTGTGGTGCAATGGCACTAGGGTTCTCGAATATGAAAATGCTCCTGCTCACTGTGTGGGCAAACAAGTCTCTTGCTCGCTACAGCACAGTTGTTGCTCTGTTCCACCCCTAAACTTTGATGTAGGCTCAAGTTTTAGGTGCATGGTGAAATATCAGATATGCCCGCACCAGTGTGTAACTACAGACTGTAAATAAAAGTGGATGTGAAAAATGTGATCAATGCAGAAGTGCCTTAAACTGCAGTACCACTGAGGGCCATTAGGGTTTGGTTCCACAAAAGGCTCTCAATCCATTGGCTACCATACAACTTCTCTTAGAAAGTTATTGTGTCATTTGCTAAAGTTACTTCTTATTAGGTTTTTGGCAGGGTATCTAAAAATAGTCCTGTCATTAATTTGATATTTGGCTTTAAAAAGCAACATTTTTGACGCTGTGTTTGTTTGATTGACAGGTCAGTGGTGCAGTCAGGCTTCTGCTATCGGTGGGCCAGTGTAGTGTCCTCGTGTAGTGTCCTCGTGTAGTGTCCTCGTGTTTCCAATCAGATTCAAGGCTTCTCCCCGGCTCATCCAAATATGGTCACTGGCAAGATGGCAAAAATATTTAGGATGACCAAAATACCGTACTCAAGGCTTCAGAACCTTTGTTTAACCCGGGTGTTGAAACGTTTGAATATTTACCAAAGTTAGCTTGCTAACGAGCTAGCCCAGCTATCTATCTTGCAATACCACTTTGTACCACAAGATGATGTAGTGAGCCACTGTAACGCCAAGAGTTCCCTCAGTCCAACATGTAAGGAAAAAAAGGAAACACAACAATGGCTGACACTCTTGGCAAAACAGAAGCAGAATTAGAGTTCACATTTGCATTGCTTCTCACTGTTGGAGACAGCTCTTGGCGAGTAAAGGAAGTTTTGGGTAAGTAAATAGCTGTTAATGCTCGTAGGGGTTACGTAGCGACAACTTGACAGGTGCCTAATAGTATAACGTATGGTGTGTTCCGAGAATCAGGCATGTGGGGACAAATCCTAATGGACTACCAGATTTGCATTGACTGTAAATAACAAATCCCTGAAGTTTCTTTTTTAACAGTCCTCTGTGTTGGTTATTCACAGTGAACATGAGAACATGAAGCAATTGACAGGCAGATTGTGTCAGGTAAATTATTGTGACACAAAGTCGGGGTCTCAGGTACAACAAAAGCAACTGTTTATTCGAACAAATCCATTTGGGATCACAAGCATCACTTCAATAAAGCTCTGCTGAGTAGTGAACAACAATCTGTAGATTCTGTGTCTTTTCTATGCCTTCTCCTCTCCGCCCGCCCTCGGGTGAAAACTGCGCTTCTGCTTATCTTCATGTGAGCCAAAACACCTTCAGAAGGGGGAGATACTCCCCGAGACAGTCTGGGATTCTTTACAATGAGTCGGTCACCGTACCCAGCACATCCAGGTGGTGAAGGGGTAGTGAGAGATTGTTGTCAGTACACAGAGTTCTTTTGTCTAAGGTCTCTTACCACACATAGAAAATGGTAAATACATTGAAGAGAGGGATTTTTCTCCATCAGGTGTTCTAGCTGATGAACTCAGGCCTGAATTTTCATTACACAGTACACCTCCATAACTTCACTGCAATATTAATATGTTTAGTTTGCCGATACGCAGTTAAGAGGAGTTACACTAGCTGCATGTTAGGAGTTCAATTACCTAACAGTCTGAAGTTTGGCCAAAAACAAAACAAAAGGGGGAGTCGGGACAAACAAGACCGTCAGACCCGGAGCTTCCCCCCTAAACTAACCAAGACCGATGAACTAAACTAACAAAAACTGAAAACAGGAAGACTAGACCTGGATTTTCCAAAGGAAAAAAAAAACACCAGTGGGCAGAGCCATCCACTTATCACAGATCAGAAACACCTGAAGACAGAGAGAGTGAAAAAAGCACAGGCAGGGATTTTTCATAATGCTGAATTTTTTGCACTTCAACAATGACAGATTTAACATGAAATCACAAATCTTCATGATTTTGCCACAGTGATGTTTTATATGAGCCAAATATCAAGGTGCCTGACCAATATATGCCTATGTGCCTGTGTGCAAAGTCACACATGATGTACATTTTCATTTAAAAAAAATATAATACCAGGGAGTCATTTAACCTCAGACTTGTTGTATAAAGCATGACGGGTGGGAAAATGCCTCCAAGCACAGTCTGAGAAGAATAACTCGTTTGCACTGCTATACTTTGAAACAAATGAAAAAAATATAGAAATATGCTACCTTTAGTGGCTCATTAGCTGTATGTCAGTGAGCCCCAAGCTTCTCGACATTCACTTCATTTTCTTATTAAATATGTATGACAATGTCCAGGAAGCATCAATACAAATTCACATTTAGGGGCATTCACTGAATAGTTAGAGCAATAAGTGAGAAATGTGTAAAAGTCATCACGGTACTGTGTTGGTATATAAACAATTCCTTCTTCTCTCCACCAACCATTCACTTTGAAAATTTAAAAGACAACGACTCACTCTCCATCAAGTTAAGTGAAACTTCTTCTCGCTTACACACACAGCAGCAAATTACTAATCAGCTTGTCCTTCAATAATGCAATTATCCAGAGTGATAATGGCTGAAGGGATGTGCTGTCATGGTCCTTTTCAGAGTCTTATCTCCATTAACTAAGTCAGATATCTATACCAAAATTTTATTTCAATTTGACTGATAACACTACGTCCGCCGTCTCTCCTGTTGAACTCCATATGAGCCTCACACGATTTAGCACAGGCTGTAAAAATGAACCCAATGTATCTGTATCATTTACAGTTAAAATATGAATTTCTTCGGTGTCTGAATCTGTGTAACTTAACTGTCCTTGTCGTGTGTGTCATGTGAGCCTGCTGGGTGGATTTGGCACTGGTTGCCTGTCCTCTGTCAAACCACAAAACCATGACAGACTTTCAGATTAAGAGGTACATTTAAGATTAATCATCTCCAGCTATAAAAGAGCTGTGACTAAGTTTGCCCCTATACAGAATAAAGAAAAAAAAAATTATGACTGAACATGCATATACACACAAACACACTCATGTGTACAGTTTATCTAGGCAGCATGAACAAATGAAATCCGATTTTAAAATATTTTTAAAATTTTTACATCTTTTTTTTTCACATCTTTATTTCCATCTTGTGAAATCTTAGACCCTTGGAATTGTCACTGTGATGAATTTGACAGGATGTGGCATGACTGTTCACCCAGCTGTCACACTGTTGAGTCCTGTGCAAGCTGACAGGCCATCTGACTGCTTCTGACTCACACATGGACACATGCATGTACTCTCACACTGAGTGGGATAAAAATTTAAAAAAAAAAAACTGAAACCCAGGGCAATCAAGAAGCTCTTCGTCTCTGATAATAACAGGAAATTATTAAGGTCAGACAATCTGAACTTTATGTGAACTAAATCCAAGACTAAAGTTATGTGTACAATAAGGCTGAAATGTGCCCACAGATTTACATTGCCAGATTTATAAAGGGCCATGGAGCCTAATTTCTTTGATGTTGGTATGTTGCGAATTTGATTTCACATTTATTTTAAGAACTTGTGATGTTTGTTAAATGTGTTAAATCTTCCTGCTCACATAGGTGTTCTGACTTTAATTCTCTGACTGCCCCACTCTTTAAGAAAAATAATACTTTCCCCTTTCACATGTCTTCCTGGGTGTTTCTTTTCCTGTTTTCTGGAGTGATATTTGTCAGATCCAATTTTTATTTGTTTACCAATTTCACTAACAAAATGTATGTTTTGATAATGGTCTGATAGAAGATAAATTGTATTAATATTTCTGCAAAAGTAGAACTGAGGATCATGTGGCTCTAAATGAGGAAAAATGTATTCCACCTGGGTCACAGTGGCACTAATTGCAGAGACCCTCTCTAATTGGCCACACATTGCATGTGACAGGGTATAAAAGGCTTTGTAAGACAGCAAGCTGGTTGATTCAAAATGGAGAAGGGCAATGTTTTGTGTTTTTGTGGCTTGTGTGAATGCATTTTTCTGAAAAAAAAAAAAAAAAGGGACACTCAGTCCAACCTTTCCATGTTACCAACTGTACTCAAGTACAACACAGTGTATACCATGGTTGTGTTGTTAATCTTAGTCATTGTGTAGTTTCGTGCACATGCACAAGCCTGTTGTTCACTCACATAGTTTACCACAGACTGTATATGAACACCTCTGCTTTACTAGTCTGTCAAAAGTCTGGCCAGGAAAATCATAATGGCATGATTATCTAACAGCAAAGCGGGCATTTTACACCAGCAGAGGATGAACTGAGTTTCAAAAGGCTCTTTCCTGATTTAGTATTGCAATCCATAATATCAGCAGAGGGGTTGGTAAAGAGAAACTCACAAGGACTACGATGATGAAAATATGTAAAGTCTCAAATCAGACTCAATAGTCAGAGCTCTTCTGCCTCCGGAGCAGACGTCGCATTTACGCTGTTTTTGAAGCAATTACTGGATCGATTAAAAAAAAATTACAAAACGTTTGTACTCATAAACCTCCATATTCTCATAGAAATGCAACTTATATCTTTTTGTAATTTTCACACTTGGCAAAGTCATCCGGCAGGCCGAGCTGGACCCCCTGGCGGGCCGGATCCGACCCGCTGGCCATATGTTTGACACCCCTGGTCTAAAATAAGAAATGAGATCCACGCATTCTCACCAAATTTCAATAAATGTCCCAGTGTACATTGTTTGCAACAATTATTGATTAATATTAATATTATTTTTTGAAAGCAATTGGAGTACTTTTCACTGCCATCCTGGGCTGCTGTGAAATGCTACACTTTCTCTGACACACACACACATACACACACACATGCACGCAGTAAACATACCACATGTTCCATTGTTCTCATTTTCAGAAACATCTTGATACTGAGTCACTGCATCAGACTGATTATAGAACAGGATATATTTTGAAAATGAGTCATAGGGTTGAGCTACCTGCTTGAGTGGTTTCATTTACTTCCTGTTGACTCTCCATTCAGTGGGTTCATATTTGTGAGGATGAGAGATAACGTACCTAAATATTTGATCACGGGCCACTATTTGAGGTATTTATGTTTTGAACTGATGTAGGATGTGGCTTGCCGGATAAAGAGTGTATCGTTTTACTAAAATTCAATGAAGTTTTATTTGGCAGGAAGTTCTCGGTAGAAATAGGACCTGACAGCAGTTGCACCAAATAGTTTTAAATTTGAATATGGAGATGTATGTAACCCAATCAGCCTCTTCTCCAAACACTGCAAGTAGAAAAGTACCAAGTGATAGTTGTCTATAGATAAACAAGGTGAACAAGCATTTAAATTGATTAAAGGAATATTTCTCCAAAAATGCTTGGTAATCCCATTTTCATCTCTTGTGAAAAAAACTGCTCAACACTTAGAATTTATGGAAAAACACAAAACACTTGCAAGTCATTGACAAATAATTATAATCTCCTTCACGGGTGTTGGTTCCACACCATGTGAGTGTAGCGGAGGAAGGACGGGTGGGTTTGAGCTCCGCCCTTCATGAAACACACTATGAGAGAAATTCTCACACTGAGCAGAAAAGAAACAGGTGCTAATAAATTAGGTAAATAACATAAATGTAATATTTTTGGCTGGACCGCAACAGCAGAGCCTGAGCTATAAGGTGAATGTCTGTCACTGAGTTAGTGAGAGATCAAAGTTACATCACTGATCAGCTCATTTAAAATAAAAGCCTACAGAAAAAAGTATACACATGGTGTTGAATTTAAGCTGTTGTGATACAAAATGTGTGTGTTGAGTACCAACTTGTTGTTTACATAAAAGAAGCTTATTCAGCTGGTTTGGATTGAGCTCAGCTATGTGAATAAATGTTATTAACATGAGTAGGTCTCGGACACTTTTATTTAGTCAAAGAAGCTCTCATTGGAAAAAAGGTTGGAGACCCCTGCTATAAAGCACAACATGGAGACAGTCCTCAAACTATCTTAAGCTTAAAACAGAAAAGCTTGAGCTTTTATAGCGTACAGTTATACAAAAAAGCATCATTTAACTGGTCAATTCAAAATAGTTTGATAACTTCAAGCCAATTATGGATTCTTCTCTCGTTGAACGAATGCTCAAATGCTCAACATAGCATACCAATAAGCAGACTAAAACCTTGCAGGAGGAGCATTGCTCTAATTTACAACCTGGGCCTTTGAATTTTGACCTCTGACCCAAGTTCATGTTTTAAAAGATTTTCACCTGTACAACATAGTTGTGAATTATAAGTCTTTAATGTGAGAGGAAAATGCTGAAGTAGTTCTCTCCACTGTATGAGCTATTTCATTTGTATGAGGATTGACACACCTGCCTGTCATGGTACTTATTTCAGACACACCTGTCTACATATTCCATTTTATCCATAAAACACCTGTGCTGGTATGGCGTCGCTGGTTGTTCTCCATCTTTGTTACAGTGTTTGGACTAATTTATTGGCAGGGCAGCCAGAGCTCTGCATGTTGCCCCGTCAGTTCGAAAAAGACATATATTGTTCAAATAATTGAATCTTGTATTCCCATTTTTGTCCAAGTCCCCTTCCTTCACTACCATCTATTTACCACCTGAGCTTGTTTCTTTGAGAATCAGTCTTCTAAAATTGTAGTTTATGGAAAACCATACATAAAAATAATGCCTATGAGTCATTTTTTTTTCACGCTTTTTTTTTTTTTTTTTTTTTCAGGCTTACATACCATATAGCCACATGTGCTGCTCACACTGAATACCAATTTGCATAACTTAGGGACATGAATTTTTCTTATTTTCTTGTTGATTCAGAGGATGCTACCATATGACTGTGGTATGTATTAGTTATTATACCCAAGAGATGCATGTAATGCAGTTAGGGATGACGGAGGGCAAACGCAAGTGATGTTAGTTTTGAAGAGGTTTGACTGCAACAGCAGACGTCTTTCTCCTCTGTTTAGTGATTTAAAAAACCAAGCTGTTTGCAACACCTCTTTTACCAAAGCCTTCTCTTGGTTTCGCTGGTTTTCTCTTAGCTTTGTCTTAATTCAAAGTCATGATGGAGTAAGCACATAACACGATCACGTAGTCTCCCCTGATGTGTTTGTCAGGAATGAGACAGGGTGGGACTTTTTTTTAATCTCTTTCACGGCCTAGTGTTTGATAACCATTATCTCTCAGCATATCTATCTGCACAATGACTAGGTGCTAAGCCAGACAGGTGATTCAACTGCTGACGTGTAGTATCCTGGCAGAGATCCTGCCAGTCCATCAATGAGAATTATACTACAATTGTACTATAGTACTTGTATACAAAGAGAATGCTAGATTGTCTGACATGATGATACAAAAGATTTTTGTTTTCTCACCTATTTGGGCTTATGACTTTCCAAATGAAGCATCTCTCCTCAAAAATTTTAAAGGAAATAAATATGTACAATGATTCGTTTTTACTTAAGGAAGTCATGAAGTAAATGGCACAGGCACAAAAGCCAGCTGTGCAACCATAAAGTCGGACCACAACCATAAAGGTGGTATAATTTCTACCATTAACATTTACTACTCACTATTTACTCGCCCACTGAACATGCACAGAGCCAATTTTCTTCAACAAGGCTATAATCTGAATGACCAATGCTGGCAGACTGGAAAGGCAGTTTGGAATATGCCCAAGCACCACATCAATACATTATTACAGCTACAGAGAGAAGATTTTACAGTGTTGACAGAAGGCTGTCATGACATGAATCAGGACTGGAAAATAACTCTCACCTAGTCTGTCGTATCTGCTCAGTCAAACCGTTCTCATTCCCACAGTGTCAAATCCTGACATTTTGTTTAAGCCATTGGCATCAGAGAGATATGGACAAGATGATCTTTGGCAGCAGCACTGTGACGAGCCGGGTCGAATAAGGCCATGTTGAGGGAGAGAGAAATATCATAGGGAGGAGGTCGGGATAAAGGTATTTATTTATTTTAACCTAAATCATTACCTTTTTCAAACCCTAGCCAAGACGTTTTGATGCCTAAATAGTGACAAATTGCAACTGTGTCACTTTTAACCCCACCATGATATTTTATTAACCTGACCACATTGTTTTTGGTGCCGACACCTATAAGTCACCTTGTGCTTATCTCTGAGACACCAGCTGGCTGTGTCAAAATGGCAGTAATTGACGCCCTAGGATGACAATGGTTTGGCTCAGCATTACCACATTGTCAATCCCAAAAGGCAAAGTCTGCGGTTATTACATGAGCATCAATTATATTGTGTGATTGTGTAATCAAAACCAGAGAGCATAAGCATCAGACAGCCCTGTTGCCTGCCACCTGGCAGCTTGACTAACAACCAGAGCATAAAGGATGATATTCAGTATGTGTGGGAAATAGCATGGAGGTGTCCAGTTTTTCCTAAAGAATAAAGCAAAGACTATTTTACAGGTTCTTCTTTTGAACACAAAAGCCACAAAAAGACCAACAAAACAACAATGAATTATAGTTTATTCCCCTGACCAGTGGCCCCCACTCACCTGTGAGCCCCACTGTAAAATGTTCAATCAATTTTTACTCAATATAATTTCTACAGGAACAGCGTTGGGGACTGTTTTCATTAATGGGTTACACAGTTTTACTGCATGTGTGAGTATTTATGGCTGCAGGTCAGTGCATTGTACTGATTTACAGGAAACTGCAGTGCCCAGCTCGAAGAGACTTTTCCAGATATATTTTCTCAGTAGGAAAGAATTAGCCTGGTGCGAGCCAGAATCCAATTTCACTCCCTGAATATACAGTATGGGTCTGGGGATGCTCCATAGAGAATCCTTTGCAGACGTTCGTTCCTACTGGGCGTATACCTCTGGTTAATTTTAACCAATCAGCTTGCGCCAACACCGACCGACCGCCTCAACTACGTACCGTTTGATTTGATCAACCATCAGTTGATTTTAATGAACGGCATCAGCATTGACGAGGTGCTGATTGTTTCAGTTCAGCGTTTTTTTTCCGGTCACCGAGAGTTGCCCTTGTCACGGTCACCAGCCGTTCAAACACAGTGAAGGAGGGGCGGGACAAACGGGGTTAACCACCGAAACAGGTCACGAATTGGTCTGCCCTTCAGAGTGGCTATGCAAACGCTAATACGGGCCGAGAACCCAGATGTGTTATTCACAGCGAAGAGAAACTGAAGCTATGAGTCACAGTTGGTGCAGCCAGGCTGGAAAAGAATGGGCTTCAATCCAGACAGTGGGGAAGTCTGAAAGTATTGAGAGAACAACGGACATATTTGTGTAAGACTTTTCTTAGAACAATGTAATGGTTTGGGGGTGAAAAAATACAAA
Organism: Brachyistius frenatus; assembly: GCF_029030835.1. Classification (NCBI taxonomy): domain Eukaryota; kingdom Metazoa; phylum Chordata; class Actinopteri; family Embiotocidae; genus Brachyistius; species Brachyistius frenatus. Next base: position 909,527 of record NW_027210622.1, read on the forward strand.
TATAAAGGTTGTAGTGCTTCAGTAGTGTTTCTTGGATGTAGGGGAAGAACATACGAGCAGCAGTGAAGGTCAACTACCTCATGAGGCAACATTTATTTTTGGCATCTGTCAGATTTCAACACCATCATCTCGTCTTATCATTTTGACAGGATGCCACGGCAGCACGCACGTTTCGCACAAGAGTGTCGATGCAGATGATCAGACCAGGAGGTCAAGACACAGGACACCGTCCATCAACATACACAGACAAAGCTCTTCCTCTTCGACAATACGCAAGGGGCTCATAGCCTGAAAACTGTTTCTATTAAACACACATAAAACTAATAATAATCTTTTTGTTTTTGAACAATGGATCTTGGACCTTAGACATTTTTTTTTAGATTTGTTTTTAAGTTAAAGCAAAATCACACAGTGACAGTAAAACAAGAGGAAATTAACACCAAAAGAATATTTTTTTGGAGGAGCTGCGAAGAACCAGGTTGGGAGCAACAGGAGAGGAATTAAAAAAAAAAAACTCTGACAGAGCAGGGTTGCATGTGTTAAAAGGACACCCACACTGAGGCACAATGGTACATTCAGTGCAATGGTGTCATGACACAGGCCATTTAAAGAGAGCGACCTGCTGAGTGTGAACTGAAAACTAAACAAAGCAGATAAGCTAGCTATTGTTGTACGAAACATAATTTAAAGAAGCCGTGACCAGAAGTAAATAAAGTTTGGAAATAAACGTCTTTTGGTGGAATCGATAGCATTGAATTGAATAGCCATGAAATCATTATGATGTACAATGGCATACAACAGTGTTTGTTGTTAACACACATCAGAGCTGAACATTTGTTTCAGTCCAACAGGAAACACCATCTGGTCATTATCATTTCCACAGGGCAACATGATCATCAATTGAAAAATGCCTGTGATACGAGACATAATGGCACATGGAGTACACTAGAAAACATCCACAGGATACAGATGGGAGGACTGCTTTTTTTTTTTATTGTAAGCGCTTAATGGTGTTGATTTTTGGGTTGTATCGGTGGTTCTATTCCTATTTTACAAATTTCTATAGTTGGAAATCAGAGTATGCAGGATGCTAACAGCATCTCTATGATTAATGGCACTTTTATTCACACTTCAAGAAAAACTGTAATGACTGACAGCGTTATTTATCTTCTCTTTTTATGGTGCATTTCCCTTGACTTGCCTCATGTGCGGCTACTTCAGTTGGCCATTTCCCTACATTTCCCAAAATACCTCTTTAGATTTCATCAGTTTAAATGTAGTAGAGACATGGTTTTACAGAGAAACGGATGGCATGAGTAGTTTGTTTTTTTGGGGGGTGTGGGGGGTGGGGGGGTTGAAATATAGTCAAAATGGGAGGCGCTATTTGTGATTGTGGAGGACAGCAAAGATAATGAAGGGTTTTTTTTTTACTCACTGATAACAACAACACAATGACATAATAATAAATAAACAGAAAAGTCCAACAAAAGGCATTCATTACTAAATGTTCTTGGCTGTGAAAACCTAGAGTATTTTCACAATCATCTAACAATAGCAATAAGATATAACATAAATTATTCTGTTAAATTTGATCGAATTAAACATTTTCCTCTGGATTTTGAGAAACACTTTTTTGTCTGTGCACTGGTTTGAAGTGATGGTGGGGTAACAAATCTCGTACGAGTCAAAATATAGCGTTATAGTGTTGTCGGCTTTCTTTGCCTGGTGGCCACTTTCAATCACATCTGATCAAGTCACACAAACACAGTCCTGATGAAGCAGACTGTTATCTAGTTTCCTCAACTTTAGTAATTCAAATTCAGTGTTAAAATACTTGAAACCACTTTTCAGGAAATTAAAATATTAAAGGATTGTTCGTGCAGATTGGTCCTTTTCGCACCTTATGACTATAAAACGTATTGTTGCTTTATTATTACTGAGAACATTTGTAAGGTGCATTCAAATGTAGCACCTGGTTTGGGTAAAGCTAATTTTAACTAGCCTATATTGCTATTACTCAGTTTAACATATCAAAATACATAACATTCGAACAAATATATGCTAATCATGTGTTTTAAATGAGGAATAATAATCTGCAAAGTAACCACCTACTAGAATAAAATTTGGATATTACACATTACCATTCCTTCCACTGTGTAAGGACAAGGAAGTCGCGGCTAATATCCCCACAGTACTCAGCTCTGCTCTGCTGCCCTGCACAGGTACAGCATTCCCCAGGAACTATGGATGAATGTATAGCAATATGTTTGTGCTAGCAGGATGGTGGCCGGGGTTACAGTGCTTCCTGGGGCTCATCGTGGTTCCACGCTGCTTCATAACCTAACAAGGCGGGCAGAGTCATCGTCTGTGAGACGTCGCCAGTCTCAGTGGGGGGGGGGGGGGGGGGGGGGGGGGGGGGGGGGGGGGGGGGGGGGGGGGGGGGGGGGGGGGGGGGGGGGGGGGGGGGGGGGGAAATTTAGGAGGATCACGAGTCAGACTCAGTTGTGTAAACTCTGACAAACCGTGTGCAGGGAGGATATGTTCCCAGACAGCTCCAGGTGATGCATCACGTCTAATTGGACACCAAGGACAGCTGAAGGTGATACCAAGAATCATGCATTGCCATGTGTGACTGATCTATAAGCAGCTCTACCGAGAATATACATAAGTACAATGTCATCAGCTGAAGGACAGAAGAATTCAGCAACTTCACAGGGTGCCAATCATTTTGTTTTAGCTCAGGCGTTTGATTTTTTTTTTATTTCCTTGAGAAATTAAGCCACAAACAGAGAAAGCTAGATGCTATATGCATACAGATGGGTGTTTCTGGAGAAAGAGTGAAAAACAATATTTTGCTGATTATTACAGTATGAACAGCTAATTCACTGAAAGCTTTTAGTGACCAAAAGTTTGCCTTTTGGAAGAGGAAGAATACTACTGTTGATTCATAAAATACTGAATAATTCAAGATCGAAATACTTTACTGAACTGCTATGCCAACCACCCAAAACTGTCAGCTCAGAAAGCACAAAATATGGAAAAGCAGCATTTAGTTTCTTTGCTTCATGCAATTAGAGGAAACTAAACCAACTCTTGGTTCATTTGAGGCGTCAAACCTTTGCCTCCCCTTGCATTTCACTAAATATAGGACCCTTCATTAGTTTCCTTTAGTGAACTAGTTGTATTCTGCCTTAAATTAATTTATGTTGTCTTAATGCCTTTTTATGTAAAGCTCTTCGAATTGCCTTTTAGAAAGATGCTCTAAGATTAAACTTTCTTTTGCGATAATTTATATTTAGAGCCCATTTTAATGGTACTACAACTGTCTAATTGTACACACTGTGAACAAAAATATAAACAGGATCGCAGAATTCTATCATGTATTTGTCAAACAGAAAACTGATCTTTAGAATAATTCAAGCAGGATTTAAATAAACCAATATTTCCCCAATCCATACAATTGAAGATCGGGTTTGATTTCTTCAAAAATTGGATCATTTGATCATTATGTAAATATCAATTTGTGTCCAACAAGTAATTCATTTTCCACCTGATAGGTTACATAGCATTCCTGTCATCATCAGATATTTTACTGCAAATTAATTTCTGGCTGTAGAACATTGCAAATACTAAGATGTCAGAGGTAACATCATTACAATTTATGATGTGGTTGTATAACATAGAGTTGTTTGTTTATGGAGTGATTCTGTCTAATACAGAGAAACTCTAACACACAGTACTCAAACAAACATAACAGGCAGGATGGAAAACACTCCAACATCAGTAAAAGCACTTATTAAAGTTCAACAGATTTTCTGATATTTGAATCAATGTCTTTGTTTTATTATCAAAGCTGAGGCATAAGAATGTCTTTTCTCTGGACTTATCTGAAACTAGAATTGCAATCACGACTCACAAAGTGCTCACACTGTATTTTCTGTGCACTTGCCCTGTGTTTACTATATCACCTCCTTTATTTTCCAAAAGTGGCCTTGCACACTGATTTGCATGCTCTGTCATCATTGGTTGCCTTCAACAGGCTGCCCTCTGCTGATTGGTTGTGACCGCAGAGGGCATGGAAGATTGCTCACCAAAACAGGCATAAAAGGCGGTGTGTGGGAATACAGGCACAGTGGAGCACCCAATAAGCAACTCCAGGATCATCGACAAGGAGCCACTGCCAGCTTAGAAATCTGGCAGGTGAAAAAAAGCTGAAGTGGAAGAGTCAGTTTGCCAAAATTGCGGATGGAGAGATATTGATTGAAACAATTTAGAAAAGTAAAAGTGTTGAAATTTGCAGCTGTTGTAACTGCTGAGAAGAAGTGAGTGAACTTGCTTTTTGGGACATTTTTTTTTACCCATTTTGGCCAAAAAGAAAAAAACAAAAACATGTCTCTAGAGGTGAAGGAGAAGACCCAGGTGCGTCTGGTGTTTCTGGGGGCAGCAGGGGTCGGCAAGACAGCCCTGATCAGACGCTTCCTTCAGGACACCTTTGAGCCCAAACACCGGCGCACTGTGGAGGAGATGCACAGCAAGGAGTACGATATCGGCGGGGTCAAGGTCACCGTGGAGATCCTGGACACCAGTGGCAGCTACTCCTTCCCTGCCATGCGCAAGCTGTCCATCCAAAACAGTGACGCCTTCGCACTGGTGTACGCCGTGGACGACCCCGAGTCACTGGAGGCTGTCAAGAGTCTCCGAGATGAGATTCTGGAGATCAAGGAGGACAAGTACACACCGATCGTGGTGGTGGGGAACAAGGTGGACCTCGAGCAAGAGCGTCAAGTGTCCAGCAAGGACGTACTGTCAACTGTGGAGATGGATTGGAACAACAGCTATGTGGACGCATCAGCGAAGGAGAACACTAACGTGGTGGAGGTGTTCAAGGAGCTCCTGCAGCAGGTGAACCTTCCCAGCCGTCTCAGCCCGGCGCTACGTAGACGCAGGGAGACGTTTCCAAAAGACACCGACTTCCGGCCACCCATGAACAAGACCAACAGCTGTATTTTGTCTTAATGAAAGACAGAAGACTCATTGTTCTTTCCATTAAGGGACAAGTTGGATGAGATTATGGAGGGTTTGTGCAACTCAGTGTTGCTGGAGAAAGAGAAAAAAGAGAGAGAAGCTTCAGTCACTGCTGGTGTAAAGTGAAGAGCTGTGATTCTGGACTGACAAAGACGCTTGAGGGTTCCCCATTGAGAGGAAAAGAAGCTGAAGAGCAGACAGAAACATAGACTGAACTTGAACAGGCTGAATATTCATGATGCTTAATGAAATTGACAGCGATGATGCATTTATTACTCGGTTGTTTACTTGCTGTAATGTTATTGCTGCTTGTTTTGTGACATGCTGCTAGTGTTTAGATATTTGGACTGTTGCTGACCGATTGTTTACTGAGGGGGAGTGTATATACTGTACGTCGTGGTTTGAGTAAAAGTTGTATTTCACATGTAATTTGTATTACTAATTCACCCGTAGCACATCTTAATGTTTACAATTTTTCCTAATTTAATTAAAATTTGCTTTGATGCATGACCTATGTTAAAAAAAAAGTGGTGAAATGCAAATAAAAACTGTAAATGCACTTTTCATTTGGAAATGACTGTTCAAAATTATGTATTAGGCTGTTTTTTTTTTAACATATAATTTTTTTATCATAATTATCATAACATAACTTTATTTAGCTGTTTATTTAACATATGTAAGTGGAATGTGGATCTAAATGTGTAATAAAAAGGTAAAAGCACAAACACGTTTGCGGTGAGATATGTTGCATTTCATGTAGATAAATGTTTACATTTTTATAAACTGCTGGAAAGCCAGCGCACATGAATACGGGAAAAATGATTTCAAGGAGGTAATAATAGATTAAATGAAACATGAATTACATTAAATCATGCCATTGCTGTCACAAATTACAATATATAGAAATAAATGAGCAAACAGAACATAGATAAGGTACAGCTTAACAGTACAGTAGTATGCAAAGGACTGCTGTCATTTTGACTATTTCTTTTCATATACTTTGATTTGACAGGCAACTGAAAAAGGTATGATCGTTGTCTACCGACAATAGAGAAATGCATTTTATCAAATGTATTTGAGAGGTGCTGTTGGCTACCATCACATAATTTGTTCGGGCAACAACATCTTTCCAAACCAGTTATTTTAATCTCTCTTTTGATAAGAATCATGATCCAAAAATCGGAACCAGTGATTTTGAAATCTTTTGAACAGTGAAGATTTGAAGCATCTAATTGCAAATCCAAATACAAGCATTACAGGACCAGGAACGCTGACTATTTTTTTGGGGCGTGGTCCCAGCATGTTTAACTGTCACTTCACCGGTTTAAAAAAATATGCCAACAATAAGTAAAGAATATATTGTTTATGTTCATCATAGTACTTATTTTATTATAATAAGTGACTTAAACTAGCCAATTAATGTGTGCAGTGAACTGATATCTGATGCATGCAAGCGTCTGAGCTGCACCCTGCAGTATTTTAAGATCTCTGTTGTCATCTGCTGGTGAAAAACACACATTACAATCACTCAAATTTGCATGTGTGTTTAAGTCCAGATCTTAAATGCATATTTAAGGTATTATATATTATTTACGGTAACCTTTATATTCCATTGAGTGAGACGTTGACATAACTACACTGGGTTCCTCATCTTTTCAGTTTGATCAGTATTCTGACAACCACAGAAATATATTGTTATATTATTATCCATCATCTGATCGGTCTGGAGTGACAGGACTGACAGTGTGCAAATGCATTATCTATTATCTATCACACCTGTCTTTTCTGAACCACAACACACTTTAATTTCATGTAAAACAACTGAAACAGCATAATCACAAACACTTCTTTCCATCTCATGAAACTTTTACAACTTTTTTGAACGCAAGTGTGACAGCAGTTAATGAGGCAGTGTAAGCACAACTAACTGGCTCAAGCTTGAGGGGACAGCAGGCAAAGTCAAGCAACACAAACTAAGCTGTCCTTGAGCATAACAACATTTGAATACTGAGCAGTGCAGCAGTGCTCTTGTTTCACCGGTTGACAAAACGGATCATTATACAGTTCCTGAAATAGCTGTGCACGGTTCCTTTAAACTCAACCTGGAGAGCGGAAGCGGTTGTAGTGCTCAGGTCCAAGCACCCCTCCACTCCCTCCCACTCCATCAGATTAGACAGAACAAAGTTTCCTGTTTTAATTTGAGGAAGTGGCAGGGTAAACGTTTGCCGGCAGTTCCTCTTTCAGTCCCCATTTAAACATTCTTCCGCACTCTGCTCTTGCTCATTTGTGAAGGAAGGGAAGGCCGAGCAGCTTCACAGTCACGCAGGTGTGTGCATTTGTCATATTGTTATATATGAAGCTCTACTTTAAAGTACATATTTGAGGATTTTTAAATGGTCATTTTGCACAGCTGTAGTAATGCTTTATGTGCATTTATTGCTCAGATTTTAGCTGCAGAGAAAGTGATCATTCATACAGTTTAGACTCAATTTCTCAGATGTCTCCGCTCCTGGACTTGGTCAAAGCTCCTCAGCAGAATGAAACAACTCTGAGGCGTTTAGAACAAGTTCAGGGTCCTGGACAGAAACACAGCAAGTGTATCAAATAGAGTGTAATGAAATGTCTGTGTCTTGCCTGCATATACAACAAAGTAGTAGGTAGGGCCTCTTCAGATCACTACAATGCAGGTTTCATGGGTTTGTTTCTGCCTCTGCAGAAGAGTAAAAATAACTATAGAGTCTGTCACATGCCTATATTTACTCTAACTGAGTCACTGTCTTGTGTGTCACTGAGTAAAAACACAGTTGTACATTATTCCCCTATTGAAATCATGGCTGGGAAAAAAAAGGGAATCAATAATTTTACATCAGAATTTAGATTTAAACTTTATCACTCAAAATCTAAATTCAACATAGGAGAGTACATAAATGGTTACATTTGACTTTACACGTTAAACTTGATCTATCGTCTAGTTTATTTTAGATGATATATATATAAAAAAAGATTTGTGCTCGATATTTCACATGGCGCAGAATTGAATTATTTTAAATCCCAGCGCCCTGCCTGTATAACACCACTTCTTTTTCCATGTCCCCAAATCATTTCATGTATTTCCCGATAAGTGCTGTAATGTGTTATGTACTGTAACCAGAAAATAACAACATTTTCATTCAACTGCAGCGTCAGTCTGTGGTGTGACATGTCAAGCTTTTCCATGCTTCATAAAGCAGGCAGCCTGAGCTGTGACTGAAACTGCTACTGAAAGTACATTTTCAGGAGTGAAGCAGCTGTACTGATGTTCTCTGGTAGTTACAGAAATTTCTTCACACTTCTACAGCAAAATGCAGATATGCACGTGCTGCATTTAACCAGTTATTAATTGTATATGTTAGCATTCAGAATTCAAAAACTTTGTGGTTAAAAAAGACAGAGCAACACTCTCCAGAGAAGAGCTTTATTAGACAAGTGCTGCTGATGTACAGTATTTGTTCCATGTGTATTTTCAGTTGGTAGGAAGCATGTTAGTGAAGTGAAACCATATGTCATGTGTGTACGGTCCTTTAGTGCAACAGATAAAGAGAAATAAAGCAGAATTTCTGTTGCTGCATATGTAACGTACAGTAAATACAGCCAATCACTGCCAACCACAAATGGAAACGATATCTTAAAACAGAGATTGGGGTGAACTGGATCCTTCGTCCAGTATATGTGCTCGGAAATGTTTGCCGTGTCTAAGCCGGAATGTAAACGCGTGTGTGTGTGTGTGTGTGTGTGTGTGTGTGTGTGTGTGTGTGTGTGTGTGTGTGTGTGTGTGTGTGTGTGTGTGTGTGTGTGTGTGTGTGTGTTCTCTCAGTCATCCACAGCAATGTTGCGGAACAGATAGGCCATGGACTCGCCATTGTGGATGCGCCGGATAGCCTCAGCCAGGATCATGCTGACATCCACAGTTTTGATTTTTGGACACTGTAGCTTCTGCACCTCATGAGGAACAGTGTTGGTCACCACCACCTGGAGGCAAAATACAATAGCCTCAGTCCATTTGTTTCAGCCATTTTCCATGTCTATAGAATTCACTGAAAACAACAACTTCTTCTCATCTTCTTCTTTGAAACTGGCAGATAACAAAACATTGAGGCTCATTCTGAACCTGGTTTTTCCATACTTTTATAAATCTGTTTCTAAAAACCTGAACATTTGATTAATAAAGCTTGATTGCCTGTGAATAATCACTGTATTATCAATTTCACACAGAAAACAGCTATTTTTACACTGTGTCTTACTTATACAGATGCTGAAAGGAGAAAAGTGCCCTAATCATTTAGGTCTTTAATAAATGAGCACTGACAAAAATCAGTGCATAATGGAGAAAATAATTCACATTTAAAGTTCCAGTCCTCCAATAGGCTTATCAATCTTACTAAAATACTTAGTTTCATTCGTTATTAACACAAATTCTTACAACATAGTCTCTCTCCAGCTTCATTCCTCTTTGAGACATTATTCAAAGCATGAACAACATGCATTAAAGTCTCCCAAAAAAACTCATGTATATCAAAAACGGTTATATTTTTCATTTACTTTCATTTTTTGAGGAGGGTGGAAGGTAAAATTTGGTTTATTGGCCATTTGTACATGCATGTTGTAGAATGTGATTACTTAAACCCTTCTATTGTGGTGGTTCTCATTTTCTACCATTTTCACAGAATACTGAACTGGCTTATAAAAGTAGTTTTAGGTCAGGTTTTCTGACATTTAGCACATTTAACATACAATTTGTCTTACACAACTGAATATGAACTTGAGTAACAGAGGATATGATGAAGCACACACATAATTCTGCCAACCTCACTTGATTTTACCTCGTCAATAGCAGACTCCTCTATTAGTCTTGGTGCATCTGCAGACAACAAGCCATGTGTAGCCATGATGTAGATCTTGTAGGCTCCCCTCTCTTTCAGGATTTCTGCTGTTGCAACAAAATCCTCCACATCATCTATGATGTCATCCTGAGAAAGTGAACACAGGGTTAAGAAGGGAAAGGGAAAAAAAGGGAAACACTTATACTTGTATTGCTGGAAAACTAAATCTCAACCATTTAGGTTTGAATTTTGGGGGTCATTTTACAGTTTATACAAAACGTTGGACAAAAGCTCTGACTTGGGAAGTAGAATGACTAATAAGTACCTGCCTGAGCATAAACAGCACCAAAAATGTTTGGCCTCTCTGATATCTTCTTTATGATAAATATTATCAATGAACCATGAATGAGCATGGAAAATGTACTATCACATACATTTCCATATAAAATATGCCCCCAACTATTTTACTTTATCACCTTCATATGTTCAAGCTTCAACATCTTGGCATAGAATTACTCCAAAGACCACAAAAGAGTTCTTACAATGATGATGGCGATTCTGCCTCCGACATCTCCAACAACAGTGATAGGTGGCTTCTCCTTTGCCATCATCACTGAAAGTGACAGTTAAAGAAACATGACTTTCAGGAAAAAATAATTGAGGTCTGCCCTGTAACTCCACTCAGGAGCAGCTTATTGGAATGAAGTAAAGTTCAGAGAGATTTGGTGAGAAGGGATTTGGTTAAAACCTGCAAACATCATGCAAAACAGCTCTAACCCAACAAGCGTTCAGCTACCACCAAACCTATTCAATTTCTGCAGGACATTCAAGGATTTTGAGATTTTGGCAAATCATACCAAGTTATCAAGTAGGACACATTTGTTCTCCCACTGAATACATGCTGCGAGTACAAATAAGTGCTTTAGGCCTTGTGGTAGATAGACAAGTGGGTGTAGAACTGAGCCTCTTAGAAACCACAGACCTGGATCAATCATTATTTGGATCAACGCTACTTTTAACAGTGAACAGCAACCTTACAAAAAGTGTCACTTATCTAAAGCCATTCAAATTAATGTCTCTTAACCAGAACAGGCATATTAAAATGTTAAAGATACCAGATGGAATTTGCAGTAATAATTGATCCAGGTCAAGAACCCACCACATCTCACTTGTAAAGTCCCCCGAACGGAACCCCTGACCATTCCAACAACCAGAGGTTCAGAGATCCTCCAGATTTCAAAAATCAAAAATGTGATTATATGTTTTCTTGGTTGGGAAGAAATCCATGAAACAAAAATCTATCTACCATTGTCAAGTTTGTTTGTTTTTTAAATCAGAAAAAAAAAAAAATCAAGCAGTTTCTGATCCCACAACTCAAAACAGACATTCCAAGCAAAATAATGCAATGATGGACCCAGATTCAATACAAGCAATTAATGAACTACAATTTGTAGTGCGTATACAGCATGATGCTTTTAGTGCTACTCGTGTCTCGGTTAAGTGTTGAGGCTTTAGGAGCCTGAGGATTTGACATCAGATCTTTCATGTCAGTTTCTCGCTCCAGTAATAATTCCTGATTTCACTAGAACCAAAATCATTTCAGCAGAGAGGATGTGAAACTGAAGGCTTCCAACAATCATCATGAACACTAGGAGGCTGTGATCCGGCTGTGCCTCAAACCAGGAAGGCTGTTATCAGACTATTGAATAGGAGTTATCATCATACATCTGTCCCACCTATACAGGCTAGTAGTGGCTTACTAAACCTGCGACTACGTTCAGGAATCTGTCACACGTGTAATGTTATGTAACTTTAAAAAACGACACAAGTTAACCTAAGAACTTAAAATAAGTCAACATAGACATTTGATTTTCACACAGGAAACAAACAAGTCTCTGAGGTGAAAGTCCTGTTTTTAGATCCATCTGACCACCTCCAGCCCACCTCCCTACTTCACCTCACCTGACTTTGTCCTTTTTTCATGTGATAATTACTACGGCCACAAGAGGTCACATTAAAGAGTGTAAACTTCTGGCCTACTAGCCGGTTCAGTTGGTCCAGTAGGCCCCTACTAGCCTACTTATTTGGAACAGATGCGTGATGATCAACACCTTCCCAGTATTATGTTTGTATGTAGTGTTGGGAAATAACTCTCCTCATTAGTTACATAAACAGCGGTTCAAAATATAATCAAAGAGGCGAGCATGATGCGCTGTATATATTTTCATTACAACATTTTGTGAGTAAAGAAAAGTATCCAACCAATCCTAAGAAAGGAAGCATCCATCAGTCAGTCTATAACAGTAACAAATGCAGTTATTTGGAGGTCTTAAGACTAATTTAAAATCAGATCCTGCTCAACCTTTGGGTCATTTGTAGCACTAGCACCAATGGAGGTTTATTTGACAGGTCCACTGTCACTTGTATGTCCAGATGTGAAGTGGAAGCCCTCAGTAACTCACTGTCATTCCATGCAGGGAGACATAAATAATCAGCAAGAAGTATGAATGGATTTCAAGCATTATGGTCATACTTGGGAGCTCTATCCCAGGGAACGGGACATGTCTGTTGCTTGCTGTGGAAAAAGACAGGATGGTACAAAAAATAGAAGTACAACAAGCACAGAACAAACATTACAGGTTAGTCTGACGTCCAAAACTAATAGTTTTCCTCTGGTCTCGAAATCCCAGAGCAGCTGGCTTCAGAGATAGAAAGCTGTTCTGAACAATGAACTGACATTTAAATGCATGTGTATGAAGAGAGAGATGACTGGAATGTGGGTGATTCTGGAGAGGAAGATATAGCTGACCCATCTCCAAGCCTAGAGGGAGAAGGAGGGAGATTCAACTGAGAGGAGAGCAGACGGTATGAGATGAGGAGGGAAATAAATCTGACTGAGGTAGGAGAAGGGGCAAATGACAGTTACTGCGAACAGTATATCACAGCTGGCTACAACAACACCTGAGGCCAGGCTGGCCTAAAACAGTGTGTGTATGTGTGTGGAGTCAGCGTGGTCATTACTCTTGTCTTTAAATCTATTAACTATTTCTAGAACTGCTGATAATACAGCAGACTGCCAGTGAATGCCAATATGCATAGCTTAACACAAATGCTGAATGAAATCAAAACATATTTCACTTTCGATGCTTTATATCCATAAAGATGTAGATGTCTTTCATGGTGAATACGTTTAAAAAACAAAACAAAACATCATCCTCTTAAGTGAAAGAGGTTTTTGACGGAGCAGGAATCTTTTAGACCTGACAGTCAACATTGTACTTTTGGCAAAAACAAATGGGAGAGTCCCTTTGTGAAGCTATTGCCCGTGCAGGTTTATCGGGAGAGCTCTCTTGGCTGTCATGCACATTAATTAATGAGGTATGAGGAACTCAAACACCCAGAGCACATTGCTGGTGTCTTGGTGAGGCACCGAACCAGGAAAAGCAGCCTTGAGGAAGAAGTGCAAATGAACTGTAGCAAACACAGAATCAGACACAAAACTAACTTGTTTTTAATAATACTGTAACAAATATCTGTAAATGAAACAACAGGAGTACAGACACAGAAGTTTGTGAATGCACATGTAACTGCGTCGTGTGTCTTACATGGCAGCTCCAGGCCGGTGTGTCCTGTGGTGGTACGGGACAAAGGCGGGGACTGTCGACCGTCGGCCATATCTGACTCTGAATGGTTGGCCTCCCCGTGCATCACGGCCAATCCGAGTCGCAGCCTCTCGGCGTAGGACTGAGCTCTGAGACAGACGAACACGCAGACACACAAGAGTCAAAGAAACTGACAAACACAACACATACAAACGGATACATGGGCAAAAGAGAGCAGAAAGAAGATTGCAAAGGGGAGTGCCTAGACCTACAAAGAAAAATAGAACTATGAAAATGCAATAGCACTACAAGAATCCACTGGGACAGAAAGGGACTCTGTATTGAATCATAATTCATGTCTGATATGTTATATTTTTCATTAAAAATAAAAAAATTACCTGGATAGAAATTCTTACAATTACATCTACATCTCCGCCCTCACTAAGACATCCCCAATCTATGAATATACAAATAAAGTTTTAAATTAAAAATGTAAAAGTTGAATTACTGGATACAAGATGTTTCCAGGTTACACTTGTGGAATGTAAGTTTCCTATTGGATGGAGACTGGATTCCAAACTAATAGTGTTGTTTTAAATCCTTTTCGGAAATTAGGTGAGCACAAAGAAAGTTCCTACTTTCAGCAAAAAAATTTGCAAATGCTATTCTAGTATCAAACTCTGTATACACATCATTCTGTACGAGGAAGGTAAAACACAAAAGAGAAAGAGCACTGACTGAGACATGAGTGGAGAAGTGTCCCTGCTTTTTAGTTACCTTTTAGCAGCTGAAGGGGTCTTTGCAACAATGATGGCATTCCTGTAGTCTGGGATCTGAGGGAAGAGAAATATTCTTTTTAGAGCTAGAATATTAAAAAAGACCTTTGCTTTTACATATTATTATAAAACAAAAAAAAACAAAAAATGAATTCCTTGATTTTCAGTAGAACTGCATCCTTTTTGTGACACTGAGCCTGTGTGACAAAGAAGCACAACAATGTTGAGCCCACAGTATTTAGTAACCTAACCTCCTCCTGGATGTACTGGATGAGGAAGGGGGAAGCTCTCAGGTTGTCAACAGGGAAGTTGAAGAAGCCCTGGATTTCTTTCTGGTGGAGGTCCATGGTGATGATGTGAGTTAACCCTGCAACACCACAGACATGACACACATACACAAGTTTGTGTGGCCTCAGAGCAAATTTCTGCAATATCTGAAGTACACAATGACAGATTTCCCAGACAACACATGGGAGAAAAAATAAATATATTGACACAACAATTCGTGCACAGCTTGATAAACTGCATGAACAGATTAATAAGACATTAACACGACTGAAAATCCAGCAAGAATGGCAACTGTTCCTTCTTTGTACCTAAACAAACATGGATGGCAACGAGGAGCTTCCACTGTTTATATGCAACTGGTTTTGTGCCTTAAATACCCAAAAAAGGCAGGTAAAATGAGAGATGTTAAAGAGGTTTACGGATGAGGAGGTGTGCGCAACACTGAGTGTTTAGCCTGCAGAGACACTCGGTGGAATTGGGAAATTTTAAAATTTAAAATTCATCACCTTCTTGCGACATAAGTGATGTCATCAGTCGCCGATGTCACATACAAATTTCAAACATGCTTAAAATAAAAACATCTTTATAAGAACAACTGGCAGCAACTGGATCTGGAGATGTAAATTAGAGGTTTTACATTTCACACTATATCATTTTCTCAGTACACTCAATATCAACTGACCCATACTGGAGCAGGCATGCCCCAGGTTGGTCTGATGAACCGTTTTTCTGATTTTGAAATGTGCTTCCATATATAACAAATCCATAATGACAACGTGAATGACAACAGGGTATATACCAGCTTTAGCCAACATGGATGCTAGCAGCTTGCAGACGACAGATCCTCTCTTCCTCATCTTGCACTGCTTGCTGTAAGGAAAGTACGGAATGACTCCGATGATGTTCTTGGCACAGGACGTCTTCAGGGCATAAGCCATAACCAGCAGCTCCATGATGGCTGTGTTGACATCTCTGAGCATCCATAAGTTAAAACAAAGAGACAGTATCCGATGTCATGAAGTGCAAAAGAGCAGTGCAGGTATGGTTTAAAATCTACAACCCATTAAATATGTTATTTATGTTTGATGAGCTGAGAGGGGATGTTGAGTCAGAAGTTTAACATTTGTTTACAAGATCATCATCTCCACTGAAAATGGATCGATTGACTGATTTCATGCAGCCTGTTTCAGACTCCACCTCAACAGGCCTTTCCTCTGTCCCAAGGCAAAAATAACTTCAAAAATCTACTGCTTGTTATAACTGATACTATTGTAACAGAAGAAACAGCGTTCACTGCATAACTAAATCATAAACATTAAGTTATGTTCAGGAAAAACACATTTCAGTAAGAAAAGTCTTCTCCCAGGACATTTTTAAATCCCCTCTAACATCAAATCAAAACTCCGTGCTGAGGGGAGGTTATGATTAGCTGCCATGATGGTTTATATTTTGATGACGAGTACAGTTTCATGACGTTAGGAATAAGAAGAGATGTTGGTATAACGGCATGAGACACAGACATTCTGGCTTTGACAGTAATCCCATTCAGGAATTTGAGTGGCCTGTTGGATTTGTGTACTATCAATCCAGAAAGCTAAAAAAAAATACGATGCCCCCTCCTGTGACCTTTGGTTGGTTTTCAAAGTCTACCTCCTCGTCATAGCAAATAACTGATAAGCAAGTTCAAGTCAATTTCATCTGGACTTCTGAAGGATTCTGAGAAGAAAACCTTATCTGAGGTACAGCACATGAAAAGATATGTTTGAACTGGTTTTAATTCACACCACGATAATCATAAAGGCAATATACTTCAATAGAGTCTGGGATTATTAGAAAAAATACATAGCTTTTTATGTCTTCGAACATCAGGTTTTAAGTCATGTGGCTGAGCTCATAAGTACAAGTTTAAAAGCTGGTCACACTCGTGTCATTTAAAAGACACTTTTGCTTCTGTCATAGAAAGGTTTGAGGGAATAGAGATTTTGGTCATCCATACAGTAAATTAGAAACAACAGCAGAGTGCAGACATATTTGTCATTTCATTATCTTATAAAGTGGCTGACGCATTAGCAATTAGCAATTTTTTGCTGAATATTGCTGCCTGTTGCTGCTGGAAAAGAGGCTGATAAGGCTAAACATTGTCTCCAATTACACTTTGTGATATGATTCTTAGTTATATATACATAAAAAAATAAATAAAAAAAATTACATCTGTTAAGTTTAAAGCATTAAGACCATCTGTCTGTCTCACCTGGGAATGGTCTGAATGATAAAGATATCTTGTCCACGAACAGATTCTTTCACATCAACTCTAGTCTCTGAAGAAAAAACAATCATTGAGTGTTTGAGTGCAAAGTCAAGTGAGACAAGAATAAATCAGTTCATTAATATTAAGACTTTATATATGGAAATTAGGGCTCTGTACATATTGCTGAGGCTTACCTGTATTTGGCTCCTGATATACCACTGACTTGCCCAACTCCACACCCAAGCGTCTGGAAGATAAAACAGGACACAACATGTAAAAAACACACCATAATCCTTTCACTTATTGAAGTGTGCAAATATTCTAGCATGTGAAACTATTTGTTTTCATTATGGCGACTGGCTGCTTGACTGATGCCCATTCAGAGGCACTAACTAAACAACATAAGGATTAAAACGACTAGATTATAAGAAAAGAAAACGGAGAATTTAAATAATCCACAGTATATTTCACTGGTTCAATCAATACAAACCTTTTAGATTTTTTTTCTTATTTATGATTAGCCACAGTAGGTAAGGCTTCACTTTGATAAGTTTGAGGTCCTGACAGCACTGACAGAGTATAAAAACAGTGAATTTAAGTAATTGGTAGGTGTGATTTGGGACAAAATGTTGCAGCCATTAAGGAAGCAATTTAAGGTTTTGTTAAGTTCAGTGGTGGCTTAGAGCCCAAACTGCTTCAAAGGGGAAAAATAACAAAAAAATTACAAAATGTTCAAACAAACAAACATAGACTAAGTCGATATCTTAATATTGATGTTTAGAGTGCAGCATTCTCTTTGCTTTAAGTCAAAGTCTGAACAAGTCCAACATAAAAACAGCTGAGACTTGAGCAAAATATTATGCAGTTCATTTTTTAAAGTGAACAGCCATGTAACAGTGCCAATTACACCAAATGAACTTGACTGCTCTTTAAAGCATGGCAGACAAGCAAGGGCTTGGCTGGGTGTCAGTGGGAGGCTGTGCCAGTAGTCAGCATGGAACCCACTCGACAAAAAAGGCCTCAGTGGCTGTGCCATCTCACCCCATTTACAAACCTAAACCTTATTCCAACGTTTGTGACGGTGCCATCTTATATTGTGACCAAAAAAATCATTAAAGCAGACAAATAAAAAAGGATGCTCAAACATGTGAGACATGCACCTAAAGTTTCTATTTATGAAAGTTTCAAGAATATTTAAAATGCAACCCAGTTTGCAGCCTTATGAACTGTTTTCTATTTGTCACATTCAGTGAAGAATTACATGGTTATAAAAAATAAAGCTGGCTTTAGTCCCAGGGCCATTCAAACACAGCCCGGTCACCACACGCAGCTCAGTAAATATTGAAAGCAGCATTAATTAGCATTTTCTGTGTGCTCATTCCTGTTATTTAACCTTTGCTCCACAAGGAAACTCTACTCAGCACTAAAAGGGCGCCATAATCTCCCTAATAATGTTCTGTAATGGGGCCAAACAATGTAAACCGAGTAGGCTGAGCTCCTTTTCACTGTGTGGGCAGTACAACTTCTGCTTGGCTGCCTGACAAGTCTGCAGGGCCAGGAAAAACACGGCTGCTCCCTGATTCCAGTGAGAGAAGAGACTGGTGTTTTTATGTCATGACCCTTTACCCATTTAAATGCCTCATGAATCATGGCCTATTAAATAATGTGTGCTACAGTGACATCCAGTGTACAGTATCTGTGTTCAGCCTATTCCCCAGACAGAAATGCATCCGCAGAGTACTCTGCTTTCGTCACAATGATTCCTACTGACAGGTTATTCACATTTTCCAGACCAGAAGACAAAAACACAGGTTAATAACCTAATAAAACACATCTTTCATCTTCACAGTGCTGCTGTGTTGTGCTCAGAGTGTTGTTAATCTGTAGTGACACTTATAAAGAAGAAAAGAAAAAAGACAGAACTACAGAAAAAGCTTTGTTTCCCTTCCACTTTCAATGACTGTTGGATAGTGATTATGCCAAGAAACACACATTTTTGACTGGAAAAGCCACTGAAAGAGATACACCAACTCAAACCAGGGTTATTGAACATTAGGAGAACTGTTGTGTTAATTTAAACCTATGAATTCAAACCGAGATGCATGTAAGAAACCAGATAAGCAGTAGCCTATAATCAAAGTTTTGCAACACAAGCATCCATACGGGAATTTTCTTTTAACAACACTGACTGCTGAAGTATAAGTTTATTTTTTTCCCTTAGTATAAACTGTCACTCTTTTTCTGTTAGTTCAGTCTATTAAGGCATTAATATTTACCATTAAACCTGCTGTTCAGTGTGTTTAATTATTTTCCCTTTCAGATGTCTGTAAAGCACAACACATGCATAATAGCGAACAAATGCATGTACAGTGTACGATCTAAAACGTGTTTCAGTCATTCTATCGTCATTATAGAAGTACACAGTATGTGGGACATGCTTCTTTTACACCGACTCCACAATATGTTGGGTATAACAATGCGTTCTGCCATCACGTCATCATCTTGTGGACAGCATTTGGTTTTCGTTTCATGAGCTACCCAATGATTTCCAAAGTATGCAGTGTGTGTTTGTACAGCCAAATGTAAATGCATTAAATCCAAACAATACACAGTCAGCCACTAGCCTGAGGTAACGTGCAGGAGTCATGGCAGGTAACAAAGACAATTTTCATTCTCAACATAACACTGTATATTACATCACTATTGCCTGGTATAAATACACGTATACAAGACTATTATATGAATAGTTAAACCTCACTTACTCTGTGATCTTCTTGGCCAACTCGGTGCAGGCGGTGGTGGAATTGGCAGAAAAAACACGGTAGCCGCTTCGTGAAATATTCATTTTCCTGTAACCATACGAAAGCTTTGGAGTTTGAGAGTGAGAAACCGGCGACTTGTGACCCCCAAAACGCCTAATAGGCATGTTTCTTTGGACCCAATGTGGTATTTAGCTACGTTTCCCCAAAACAATTCGTTGTTTATCTGAAGAACTGCACCTCCTGTAAAATCTAAAATGCAAGCACTTCCACCGTGCACACGCCTCTTACTGAAAGAAAAACACAACACTGAAATTGCCAACACGGTATATGACCTAAAACAACATAAAGCACATGCTCCACATGTAGCGTGGAAGTGAGTCAACGAACACCTTCCAGCCGACTAATACCGCAAACACCTCGGTTTACCGCATGTTTCTTTGCGGTGACTGGGTCTTTTGATGGATCAAGAACGCACGGACTGGGTTTTGTTACCATGAAGTGAACTGAACAGTCTCGTGTGCAGCTCCGATGTGCTAAAAAGCCAAACTCCGATGGGAAGATTCAAATGTGGCTACTGTAAAGTTTGTAGCAATTCTGTCGCAGCAGGGGAAAACGCCACGAGCAGCGCGAGTTCATTGGCTGGATGAAGAGCGCGACTGACGTTCAAGAGAGCCTATCAGAGAGGATATCTAAACAACAGGGCGTGGAAGCTAGTTATGGCCAATCAGATCGCGGGATTTCTATGACGTAATAATAAAGCGCAACGACCATTGACTGTATATATAGCAACAACCGAAGCTGTGGGAATGTCCACAACCACAACAATGCGCGGTATGTAGTGGATTCGTGCGCAAAGACAAGGATTGTTGTTGTTTTTTGTGCCATAAATCCTATCAGATAGCGCTGTAGTAAAGTAAAGGTGATCATGGGTTGTTTGGCCTCCAACCGATTTGAAGTAATACCGTGGCTTGCATTACCAATAGACATGTTTTTAAGGCAGTGGTGGAATAAGTGCTCAGTATACTGTACGGTCTGATTTCTTTATCAAAGTGCATTAAAGTTAAAAGTAGATGGTGATGATTATGATAAATCCACACAAACTCTGCTCACCATTCGTTTTATTTTCAGAATAGAAATCCTCAAATGTTCTTCACAAGTTTGATTTTTTTTTTTTTTTTTGTAACATTGGCTTTTGGGTGGTAAGGTAAAACCACATTTGTATTCAAAGCTTTTTTTTTTTTTTTTAATGAACAATGAACCTAAGGTTGCACCAACTGTCATGTAATAAAAGCCAGATCATTTAATAACTTGAGCAGACAAAAAAACAACCTGTAAATCAGCAGAACGTGTATAAACAGGCTCAATGGCTTGTTTTAGTGTGAATGTTTGCAGTACAAAAGTGCTTACCAGTCAAAATACAACAATTTACTCAGTAAAATATAGTTTTACTACTATTCTAATCAAAATGCTTGACTAGAAAGTGGCTGAATAAGGCATGTGTAAAGTCATTAACATGGTAATTGCTACAGGCTTTGCAAAAGTGTGAGCTGCCTTACAACTTAATTCCCTAAATAAACGGGTTTTCTTGGTTGTTCTATAATTATTATTCCCCAAGCTGGCACAACAAAGACTTGCATTCTTTATGCTGTGAACAGGACTCACACTGTTGCTGGTGTCACACGAGGAAAGGCATATATCAAGTTGGCACTCTGTGATCCGGTCTGTCAGTTTTGGCTCAGTGGATCACCACACCTAAGACACCCCACCACACCCATTCCTGCATTCCATCTTTGAGTTGACACTCGAGTAATTCTAGTGTTTTCAAATCCACACACAGACTGTGCGTCGAGGAATAAAACAAGTGTCATTTAACATATGAATCAACTTTGAGCAGTTGGCTTCTACAAATATCAATGCTGTCACCTGTTCTAGGTCAGTTCTACAGTCCTTCAGAAGATGATCAAACCCCCTTGCATTTTGCAGAGTTAATTTTGAATGACTAAAAATGCCTTTTCTTTTACCATATCTACACTTAAAACCCATTATGAGAAATTTAAAATTTGTTTTTAGAAATGTTTTCAAATATATTAAAAGGTAAAATCTGAAATGTCTTATTTATAAAAGTATTCAGACCTTTAATTCAGCACAAGATAAGCCACTTCGACAGCAACAACAGCTTCAAGTGTTCTTGGGGACGTCACTACAAGCTTTTCACACTTGGATTTGGACAGTTTGTCCCATTCTTTCAGGTAGATTCTATAAAGCTTCATTAGATTTGGATGGAAAGCTTCTGTCAACTGCCATCTTCAGATCTCTTCAAAGATGTGCTGTGCAGTTTACGGCTTTGATCAGTCCACATTTAAAGACTTGTCCCGAAACCATTTCAGTATTGTCCTGGTTGTATGCTTTGGTTCACTGTCATGTTGATAGGTGAACAACCATCCTCGCCTCAGGTCATTGCACTCTGGGCCGGTCGTATTTAAAGACATCTCTGTATATGGCTGCATTAATTTTCCCTTCAGTTCTGAAGAGTCTCCCTGCAACCGAGAAGCAACCCACAAAGCATAATGCTGCCACCACCATTTTTCATTATAGGGATTGTATTAGCAGGAGACAAGTGAATTGCTCTTGGAGTCCATCATTGTGGAGGTCTACAGAGTGTAAACTGTGGCACTTTATATACACAGGTGAGCTAGTCAGTTTGTCTCCGGTGGGCTCCAGTCAATTTCTGGACACATTTCAAGGAGTATTAAAGCAAACAGGATCCACCTGACAACAGTTTGGAGTGCCACAGCAAGATGTCTGAATGCTTTTGTAAGTGAAAGATTTCAGTTTGTGATTTTTCTTAAAAAGTTTAAATACATGGTTCCACTTTGTCAGTGTGGATTATTCAGTGTAGGTTGATGGGAAAATGCTGATTTCTTTCCATTCAAAATAAAATCTACAACACAAAAAACTGAATACTTTGTGAGGGAACTGTATGTACTTGTCTGAGTAACCAGTATCTGACACTCACATTACCTATTTCAACTGCTAACAAAGACATGAGTGCCCTCCATTTTAAATTTCACTTCACTGTTTCTCGCTTTCATCTTCCAGCTTTGTTGTCTTCCTTCCTCTTTTTAAAAGTTAATGACGCGCTTCAGACCACAAGTCCACACACACTGTCAAAGATAGCACTAAAATGCAGGTGATACATTTTTTCTCTGTCAGCCTTTCAGCACCTTCTCTTTTAACAGGTCCAAGATGACCTGCCTCTCTTGACTCTCGAGCTCAAACCTCCGCTCCCTTTCTTTTCTCTCAGCTCCCAGACGTTCTCTCTCCAGAGCGATCTTACCTGAGACAGCACAAGCATAAATGAGGACAGCACAACAGTCTGCATATAATTATTTCCTCCTGAATTTTAAGATAAGGTTTTTTTTTAGAGAAATTTGTTTTCAGCTGACTTTTATTCACAGATATGTCAAGTCTCTCATATCATTATTATTCGACTACATGTGATATGTTCATTCTTAAGGATAATGGTTCATATTTCCTGGTCTTATATTGTTTCAGCCTGGTTTCAGGCATCTGAATCACTGCCCACATCTCAGAATCTTAAAATAAATTCAGAAATGTTGAATGATTAAGGAGCCACACGATTTGATTGTAATCAGTCAATTAAATGGTCACTGTCAATTGTCATCGGGATCATAGATATGGGTGGTAGAACCATTGTCCACCTCCCATTTGGCTCCTATTTGACCATTATCAATGACATAATATATGACAGCTGGAGAGTACCAGGGACATGTACACTAGACTTTTCTCATCATGGTAACAGTAATAAACAGGTGGTTAACATTGTGACAAACTTTGTTTGATTTCTAGCACCAAACCTACTTGGTTAAAGTTTGGAAAAAGATCATGGTTTGGGATTAAATAACTAGTATTACTTGGGTAAGTAAATACGTTGCATTAATTAACTTACGTACATAAAGTAAAACCATTTAATGTCGGCTTTTGTTCACACGGGACACAAACAGTGAGCTCCTGAGTAAACGTCCCATGTTTGAACCAACCACTCCAACCAATAGGAAGTATCTAACATCAGTCATGAGGGTAAAAACATACATACTGTTCAAAAGTAATTTTTGTAATTTAAAAGAAAAAGGCGGTTTCTAAAACTGACGGAAGAAACTGAAATATCCACAGAACTAGGAACCTACTGTATAACAGAATAATTTATATAGAGTAGGATATAAAATGACTATTCTGTTCTATGAAAATCTTACTCCTCTGAATTTCCAGTTCCTCTCGGCGGAGGGCAAGTTCTTCCTCCCGAAGCCGTTGCTCTGCCTCTGAGCGTTTCTCCAGAAAGCTCAGAATCTCAGAGTAGGTCTGGCAGCAACACTGGCACGGCCGCTTGGCTGTGGGTGCTGCTGACATCTCTGCCATCTCCTCACGGGCTTCTTCTGGGTCTGTAATTATATACAAATTTACTGGTTCTTGAAGAGTACAGTGAGAAACAAAGCAAAACTCCTGGAGTTGGCCGTGTTTAATCACAGGCAAATACTTTCAATACTTGCACAGAATTTAAAATGAACGTTTGGAGTTGGAATATTTTACTTAGGCTCCACAATTTTTTACAAATTCCCCACCAGTTTTGTTGTTTTCTGGAAAAGGAAAACCAACAAAAAAATAACAACAACAAAAACATCATAATTTATGTTTGATGTTTCCTAGTTGTTGCCAATAACTGCTGGAACAGTAACTTTTTGCCATTGAATTGGCTTAGTAACTGAAAGGACGTACAGGAGCATCTGAGTTTGGAGAACGACCAGCAAGAATGTCTTCTTTCTGAAATGACATGTCAGTGGACTGAAGTCTTTGTCATGAGCTTGATTTTACACATTTTCTGTTGACTGTGCTGTGGGTATCAATTGACAGTCCTGCCCCGTCCCATGTTGTGAATGTGTTTTACCTTCAGAGGGTGTTTGTGTGATAGTGATGTTGGGTTTGTCCTGTTCTGGCATAGTTAGCTCTTCAATGGCTCGATTTCTCCTCTCATCATCCTAAGAAAGATAGGGACAAGACGACTTCTACAACAAGAACAATATAGAACATGAGAATAATAGGCAGAAATGGCAACTAATTTAGTTTAAGTAACACTCGCCAAAGAACAGCAAGAGTAGTAGTAGCAGGGGCAATAACAGCAGTGATACTGTAAAGCAAGAAGCAGATTTGGGTCTGCTGCTCCAATACCTACACTTTTTTTCATGAATCTACCTTGACAAAAAAATGGCAACACATCCAGTACTACAAAACTATGGCAGATCCTCCACAGTCATAGCATATTTTTAGCTCTCTCTTGATGGGACAAATTATATATTGAAAATCTGGCACAGTCAAGATCAAAATAATGTATCGTTTACTGAAAGAGTTTGAGATGATACATCTTTAAAAAAAAAACATAATCAGACAGAAACCATTCAAAATAATATTTGTTTTGTCTCTTTGTATACAGTTCCAGTGCTTAGAGATAAATTGGCTTTATTATGCACAATGTCAACTGATTGTACCTCTAATTCTATATTTTAATTCTGGTTAAGACATGTACACTTGCTGGCTTAATTGTGGCAAAGAGTGGACATATTTCACGCAAGTAGGCACTTGACTGCTCTTAAATATTGTGTATTTCAGTGCCGTGATGGATCCTATAAATTTACTTGTGACTGAAAGCCACCAAATGGAGGAACAAGGAAATACTCAAGTAATAACAGAATGTTAAAATATTTGTTATCTTGGATGTCCAATATCTTTGGCTAGCCTCAATTACTATCGCCATTCCCATCGGCAGCAAATACAGAGTCAATCTGACTTCCTAAACCAGCTCAAGGGCACTAAATCATGTTTGTAAAAATAAATTTCATGTGACATAAGTATGCCTACTGCTCTCTGCTGACACCATATCAATGACACTCACCTGGTACTTTGTGCCCTCACCGCTGGTCAGGAGCCCCTTCTCAGCCTCCAGCTCCAAAACCTCATGGAGCAGATCCTCCTTTTGGGCATACAACCTCTCTGTTCCAAACCTGAAGACACCAAAAGCACACACATGAATTTATACTAAATCTTCTAAGTGAAGCTAAGCACATCTACACGTCACCACATCCAGTTCAGAGCTATAATTTCTTCAGGAAACAGAACAGCTTGCTCTTCTTTTATCCAGAAGTACAGTTCTTGTTGCCTGAACCAACCTGCGCAGACTGGGGAAGTCTTGTTTCTTGTAGTAGTCGAGCAGCAACATGGTCCTCTCCCTACACCTTCTTGCATCCACCTCAAAGTTTTCCTCTTGGAGGGCGGTAGTGATGATTTCTCCCACTCTGGCCCAGATCCGTCCTGACAACATCAATGTGTTCATACACATATTAATACAAAAAGGAAGTTTGTTTCAATAGTGTGATGTGAAAATTGTACATTTCTACAATTAAAAGATCAAAAACAAAAATAGAATATTCAATGAAATGTTCTCCATGACAAATATTTTGATACCAAACAGTCACCAGGTATCATGCAAAAACTGCAGCTCTCTGCAATTGGACATCCTGTAAGCGTTTTTAAGTGGATTAGTCCTTTTTTAGGAAACACAAACCTGGCTCTTTGGAAGCAAATGGGTTCTGAGCGATAACTTCTCGCAGGAGGATGATGTCATGGCGTGCTGAAAAACGCACCTGACGCTTTCGTGGGGTTGTGGAGGGGCAGGCAAGGGAGAAACCTGAAGTTGGAAATATCTTATAATATTAAATATTATAATACAACTGGTCAAATACACACTCTTTGTTTTTTCAAAGACAGCAAGGTGACATCATGAATTGAAAAACGATTATTAACAAAGAGGGCATGGTTCATGGTTGCCCTGACCTCTGACCTTCTGGTTAACAAAAAACAAATAAAACTATATTCTACCCAATTACATTATAACTGCTATTAAATAGGATAATCTACTATTTTGATTAGAGTAAAACCATTACACTCTCTGGCATGAGACTGATAGTGGTGTAAAACTGATTTAAGCTACAAAAAAACAAACTTGAAATATAGTTTTTATTGGTCCATCCATATCATTTTGACTATAACTGACAAGCCATGATGGGGAATAAATGGGGCCTGTGTTTTGATGCAGAGGTTAAGTGGTGACAGCCTTCTGTCAGTTGCAGAGCTGCTATTTGACGGATGACAGCAGCTCTGTCACCACTGTCTCAGCCTCACACTGTGCACACAAGGGTAAGCAGCCAGTAGCCTGCAGCTACAGCAGTTTATCCACAGAAGCGAGACAAACAGCCTCTGAAGCACTGATAGCCCCACAGAGGCTACAGTTTAATGCCGAACCAAATGCGTCAGAGGAGGAGGAGAATATGTGCACGAATCGAGAGAAGCACTAAATGCGGTTCAGGAGATATTATTGTAAGTGGCTGAAATGCGTGTTAGACGTGGAGGTGGTAATGTATCTCACCGTTGTTGATCGGCACTTCCACCACTACCCGTTCCATGTTTCTGTTTGGTGCATCCGGGAACCGCCTGACGCGCACGGCACACGTCCAGTCACCAGTACAGGTTCCCTACTGACGTGTAGCTCAACTTGGCGGACAATCCCAGTGTTGCAAAAACGGAGGTACCGCACGTCTCTGTTAGTTGTGCTTACTCCGTATGACCACAAGATGAAGCCAAAGAACTGCTGTTCAACCATTCTTTAAGTGACTGTACCGAATGTAAATCAAATCCACGGCTTTCTTAAATAGTAACTCTGTGTGCTTCAATTGCTGTAATCACATTCCTCAAAAATGATGTGCATAAAAAAAAATGCTATTAAAGTTTGTTTTTTGTTGTTGTTGTTGTTTTTTACACTAGTGCAACACTGTACTTTCTTTTAATCGTCAATGAAAATACAGACTGCCATCACAAACGAATTCAGGTTTGTCACAGTATTAAATCAAGCTTTGGCTGCCCTAACAGCATCTCAGATGCCATCTATGGAGCAGAGCCATTGAGACAGAGGAGGCCGAACAAGGGCGTGTTAAGTAATAAAGCGTTGGCCCCAGCGCCATTGGTCTGTCTGTATGGCTGCGGTTCGCAGGCAGCGACAGCACCTCCTGGCGGATGACAACGACATGTTTTTTTTTTTTTTAATTAAATTTTGTTGTTGTTGTCATTTGTGTTGGTTTTGTTCATATTCTAATTATATTTTTGATTCCAGCGAGTGGTTAATTGAAGATCTTGATTTTCAAACTTTCCATCCGGTCGGAAATGATGTTTGAGGTCAGACAGTCATGTCAAAGGTCTACGATGACGTGACCATAAACAAGCACAACAGCAAAACAAAATGTCAGAGCAAGCTTTCAGATTTCTTTACAAAACCGTGTTATGGAGTAAAACCTTGCGGATTAGAATCAGCAGGACTGAAAATACTCCTGTATAAAACTGAAGGCATCCATCGGTACCAACCAGGTATTGCCAGCTAATTCAGAACGGGGCTGAATAACTTGATACACAGTGCTGAAGCTGAGCTCAAATTAATCAGCAGGCTCCCAGCTTTCAGGTGTTGTATACCACTTCTCTGCTATCTTAGTCCCAGTCAGTGTGTTTGCATATGTATGTAGATTCCTGAGACAACTGCTATAACTAAATGCTACCTCACTGTGGTTTGGTTTGACTTTGGGAACAGTATTTTACAGGCAAAGAAAGGGCATCTACAAACTATGTCAGTGGTCAATGCTCTTATCATCAAACTATTAATCTGGCTTTCATAACAGCTGGTGCATAGTTGCTGTTGTGTAAATGAAATTTTAATTTCCAAAAACTCATAGTAGTTTGGCGATAAATCATAAAAGCACCAAAGAGATGATGGATAACCCTTTTTCAACTTGTTGCTATAGAAATGTAAAAACACTTTTCTGTTTGGCATCATTAATATCAATTTTACACAGTTTGTAGTTAATACAACACAAGGGAAACTGCAGGTGTGTCACATATTTTTGTCATCATGAGATTCAAATTGTCTTAGAAGATTCTGACTGAGAACATCGTCGATGATTTAAAATGCTTGCATGTTTATTTGAAAGTGAAGAAAAAGAAGGAGAAGAGTGATGAGCCCAGGACTTTAATCCTTGACTTTTGCTACTAAGTGTCAAGGCTATTTGAAAAATATATCACAAATCAAACTTGAGGGAAATCTGTGCTACTCTCCTCCTGGTTTCCAGGGTCAGTGTTTGAACAATGTACTGTGTAAATGAAAAGCGTTTGAGGACCTGTAATCATTATTAACTGACCACTAGGTGTCCTCAGATGATTGTATATAACCCTTTCCTATCTTTCTTCGTTGGTCTGATGAACTTTTCAGCCACAAAACAGGAGGTTTGAGCCATGCTCCTGTAATATTGTATATTTAATTTCTTTCTGCAGTGCTGCTTTCAGCACTCGTCCATTATGGATTTAGGATGTGTTATTTATGCTGCTTGGAATTGGTAGAATGTACAGCTCATCCGCTGTTGCACAGTGCAAAGTGCAAACTAAAAACTAAACTGTGCAGTTGCTGTAGAAACTGTGGTGGGATTGCTGCAACTGTCGTTCTTTGTGTGTTGCTTGCTGCCAAAAAGTTAAAGATGAATATATGGCTTAATTTTGTTCAGAGGAGCAACTGAAAGAGTCAGAAGAGCTGCAAAGTTGATCCTGTGCCTTTGAAGTTTTACTTTGAAAATGAGTGTTTGTTTTTTCCTATACTATGAAGAAAAAGTTTAAGTAAATGTACAGTCTGACAGCTGCGTGCGTGTTGTCACCTGTACTAAATGTCAAGAGACAGAGACAAACTGAACTAGTGGCTATAGAGCAGCTGTTTACTGAATATTAACACAAGCGGACTACCTGACATTTGTTCACATCTTCTGTAATAACACACATCAAACCCACAACAGCGGTCAGTGATTGATTTCTAAAATAATCTCTTCGAGTGAATATTGTCAAATTGACTGAAGCTTGTCCTACCAAAGAAGTCCACAAATCTTGTGCTGGACAACTGTTTGCTCTTCCTCTATGGTAGTTTCCCCCATTGTGTTCATCAGTTTATTATTTAGGACAAAGATAATGTGCAGTATATTACACATTTATTTGCAGTTTTTCACAAATACCCCTGTGGTTAAAGAATAGCATTTAAGCCATGTAATCAAAGCTACCTAAACTATGATGAATGCCAAGACAAACATTAAATAAAAAATCAGGAGTCAGATTATTATTTTCTTCTTGAGCAATAATGTATTATAAACAAGTACAAAGTGAAGAACGAAGACCAAAAAGAACAGAAAAAAAAGAAAAGAATGAGTAAGCAAGAAAGATGTGATATTTTGTTAAAAACTTACTGGTCATACTTAAGAATATACTCACACATTCTGTATTTGCTACTTTTAAGCAAACCCAGACTTACATAACATTGCTGCTGACATAATGACAGGGAGGTAAGCAGGGAAATAGACCTGGCAACCTGCTGCATTGTAATCATTTGCTTATTTAGTTCAGAGAGTGTCCAGAAGACACTGTGCTAGTGAGGGATGGAAGAATGGAGACAGAAAGGCAGCTTGGAGGGAGGACTGACTGAAGCATGAGTCAGGGCTGCTTTTTTTTTTTTTTTTTTTAAAGAGAGGAAATCAGTTTTGTTTCCTCTATTAATGACTTCAGGAGGGAGTTACTGAAACATGGCAAACTTCTAAGTAAAGGCACCAGAACCACCCATGCTTTCATTACCTGTGACTGTGATGGTGAATGTTGCTGTCATTTAGAAACCCCTGGACTGCAGAGAGATGACACCAGGCGGGAATAAGAACCAGAAAACAATATGTTGCTCTAAAACATACTGTATGACACAGAGTGAAAGAAATAACTGGATGTTGTCAGAGTCATTTTCAACTACAACCTGTGATTTTACAGTACAAATCATCACCATGGTTATGCACATGAAAGAATAGAGAGCAGGCAGGCTCCAGCTGCTTCCACACCAGCAGCTGGTATCCTCAGTGTTCAGATGTCAGTGGACTGTTAATTAGCCAGGAGACACAATCCTGGTCCTGCTGGCATCAAAGTTCCTTTCCAGTAAAGGCTTCGGAGCAGATCGACCACCACAAGTACACCATGAAGAGTTTCTGGTCTGAACAGCAATCTGAACGCCCTCCACAGCGCGTCCTCTACTGTCCTCGTCTGTGTTTAATAATCAGGTTTCTGCCTTTAGTGTACATAAATGTGTCCATACTACCATTTTGCCATGCTATTATTTTGTGTATTATTATTACTGTGCTCAGTTGCAGTTATTTGTGTCAGTTTCAATACTTGGTTTATATATCCTCTGCTGTAACAACCTAGCCTTATTCGATAAATGATCAACAGAAATGTTTGTCATGCTCTCGTACAGTAAAGGGGCATGAAATATGAAATTGATCTCACTGAGCCACATATCTTGCCATCTGCCTTGTGAGTGAGGAATAAAGCATAATAACATATGGTCTTAGTCCTTATGGTATCCATGGCAACAAGTGGGTTGGCAAGGCATTTCCCATTTCCCCCCCTTTTTATTCATTGTCACTGTTCTGCATCCTTGGAAAGTCACACAGGTATCCTGAGCACTTCAGTCAATGTCAGATTACATAAAACTACCGTATGTGAGGGCTGAATATACAAGTTCGGATTTAGCGAGTGTCTTCTTAAAGGACAATTAAGCAGACAGAGCAGATGTTTATCTGACACAAAGCTTTTTCCCATCTAATTTGGAAAGAGGCTCTTCCCCCCAGGCCATTGTGTCCTTCTAAGCTTCAAATTCAGGTCTTAAAACTCTAAAGCAAAGGGTTTTCATTTATTTATTATTAATTCTATTTCAGTTTGTGCAGCCAGAAACTAGCATCTGCCGCTTTGTTAATAACCCACAAAGTTGACTATTAACAGCTTTTTTGCAACTGCAAAAAGCTTTGTGATGTGAGTATATTATCTCTGAATTATAGACAAAGAAAAAAAGAGCAAGTAAAAACAAACTAGTTTTAGGGAAATCGATGATAATTTTTCTTTTGTTATTATATATCCCAGAATTAAACCACTTTTTTAATATAGGGTTGAAGTACATTTTAAATTGACCTATTCTGTCTTGTAACTACGAGGAAGTCTTCGTCCTATAGAGGGCAGTTAAAATGCTATGTTTTGGGTGTGAGCGGATATCCACCTATTTTTGTTGTTTCGGTATGAGGATGAGTACATATACTGGTCAGTTAAAATCACTCTACCTAAAAGAATTTACCTACCGACACTGCTGGGAGCTAAAGTTTTACACTAATCTGGTGGCTGATCTATGTTGTCTTTCTCATAGGAGCCGCTGTCATTACTGCTGTGGAGGCGTGGAACTGAACACCTTTACATTTATGCTGAGAGCCAAGATGTTTGAATCAACTGTGGCCCATCCGACAGATGAAGGTAATCAAGTTGAAAAGCACTTGTCTGAAAGTGGTTCTGACTTTGGCTTTGTGAAAAAATAACAAACATAGAGCTTATGACCGAACTCCTGAGTCTGGAGCAAATGTTTTGAGGAATAACAGTTAAATTATTCAACCAAGTGGGAATAACTTTAAATAATCAAACTGAAGGAGATCTTGCAATGTAAAAAGAAGAAGAAATGCACCTTTCCTAAAAATCTGAATCATTTTGATTATAACCCTTCTAACGTGTAATGATGACTGTATTCTCAACGTACAATGCTGTTTACTTGATTTTCTAGACAGTTGTGGTGACAACGTCGAAACAATTTGATCCTTGTACAAACATGAAAGTGGTATCCTTTCTCATGGACAGGGACTTTAACAGCAGTGCACATGTAGACATGCTGTTCCATTTTATTTTCACTACTGCATTAGAAAAGGAACAGAAAGTGCCAATTTGTCGTTTCTTTAAAGTCTTTAAAAGTTGTTTGTCATTCTTGGAATTTACCAAGCACGTTTTTGTATTTTGCTTGACTGTCTTTTGAAACTCGACACTATGGAATGAAACAGGTCAGTATTGCATCTAAAAGGCTTGACATGAAAAGCTGACATGAGAATACTGTGCCCTGATCATTAGAGAAGCAGGTCCTCGTAGTCCTCCCCTAGCAATTTCAAAACGCATGCAGCCTTGCTTAAGATTCCAGGGGAGTTTGTTATATGAAACAAACAAATGAAAGAAGTTATAGTATACCATCAAGTCACAGTAACCATAGTACCAGAGCCGTGACAGCTACTGTACCTCTCATTATCACAATTGTGTTACTAGGCACAGAAACATGCACCGGTATACACACTGCACAGATACACTCACGCATTGTCCTCATTTAATTTGGACACACATATACTAACACATTTGTACTAGCTCCTCGAATACACATTGAGCTGTGCAGAAGGTGTACAAGATTAGGTCATTTGAATGACAGTCCTGCCCTTTTTTACATAGTATTCACTTAGAGCTGCCCTTGCTGGAGCTCACAGTGTCCACGAACGATGACTCAGTGAAGATTAGACCCCCACTAACTTGGTGCCCTCCTACTCTTTTCTTCATCTCCCCTGATTTCGGCCACTTAGACCTCTCTTCTTGTATTTTGTTTCTCTCTGTGGCTCCCTCCCCTGTGACACTGTGTCTTTCCTAAGAGGCTACGTGGTCTTTTCCACAGAATATTCTGGAATCCTTGCTTGACTCGGGCACAGCATAGTCAGGGGATGAAGCACACCATCCGAATGCTGTGATCATTGATTTTATTTCTGAATGTGAAAAATGAAGAATTAAAACATGCCACAAAACCAAGATCCATACACAAAAAATAACTACTGATAAATTGAAGGTCTTTGTCAGGGCAAAGTTTTGTTTATTCACTGTGCAACTCAACTGTAGGAACCAACTTAAAAAGGCAATGTCTCTATGAGAATCTTTTTATGATAGATTATTTTCCAAGATATTTGTATTTGTAAATTAGCACCTGATAAACTAACCATTACTGACTAAATCCATTAGTTCTGCTGTGGCAAAATGTGTCTTTAATATCATTTAACATTTCGAAAAACAAATGGTTATTAGATTAATCACCTCTTCTCATATATTACTGACACAAACAGTCGTACCTATAAATACACTTTTCTTGGAGCTTCATCTTTAGATTTTTCTGTCACGCATGTTACATACAGTATTTCAACAATATAGGCACACATCTAATTTCCCTGTATTATTCTGTTTCCTGCCTGCCTTTCATAAGGTGACCATGATATCAATAATATTTGATTTTGTCACAACTTTGAAAGCTCATATCTCCCATACATCCAACCCTCCTCATTGTCTCATTGTAAAGGTATGGGTTATACCAGGTTGCCATGGAGACTCTTCTTCTTGGCAACTCAAAAGACCTGCAATTGGCCTCTACATCCCTGCACCCCTTGTCGTGTACTGATGAGCTTTATCAACACCCTCTATAGGTACACATTAAGGCTATAAATATTTAATTTGGAGTTATAACAAATATATAAGGTTTATGCCTCGTGGAAATGGGCTGGGGCTTTGCCCTTGGGCAGGAGAGTGATAATTATTAGAGTGGTAATTGGAGTGTGTGATGTGTATGATGCCTGTCTTTACCTTGAGATGATTTATACTGCATATTAAGATTAGTGGTCGTAAGTGCCAGTTGAGTACTTAACCCTTTTATTTGTGGAAACATACAAATGGATGACAGAAAACTGAGAGCAGTGGGCTAATAGTGACCAATTCAATTAAAAGCTGTCAATATGTTGATATTTCAGCATGTACAGTGCCATATGACCACCTCTGTCCTGATAAAGGCTGGTTATCGTAAAAAAATATATTGATACGGACACTGACACCTAGACTTTAATACTGGCCCCTGAGCAATACCTTTTTCGATACCAATTTGATGAAATTTAAGAAAAGCTAAATAAAACGTACTCATTACAGCACAAATCAAAGCTATTGACAGTTTACCAATGTTCCCCTAACGCCTCAGAAGCTACTGCTAGACCCCACAATTTACTGATGTTCCCTTAATGCCTCTACTTACTGCAGCACATTAAAACTAGTATGCGGACAAAAATTTGTTTAAAAATATTGTAACAAAGTGTTTGAATGTAAGGTTCACCTAAGCTGAAACCTCGTGGTATTATCTACAGTATGTGAGTGGCCTACTAAAGTCGAGGCTATGTATGGGAAAAGCTTTGGCTCACTGTCACTGATGAGATTTACATCTGCATAAACAGAGCAAAAGTTATGCATTTTTAAAGCAAAAACATGTTAGTGTGCATGTAGCCTAAATAAAAAATGTGGTACTAAATGACGAGCAATTTTCTGATAATAGATATCAAAGCATTTCGGTCAGTGCCATAAAAGTAACAAAGTTTGGTATCCAGTCGTAGTCATAATGTAACACAGCACTGCAATGGTTAACGTTCCCTGTTGCTGTCAACTTGTTAATCGCCTCTGTACTTTCGTATTCTCATCAGTTATTTTGATAAAAGCAGACTGAATCTTGTCAAAAACTAAAACACCAGTGTTAGTGAGGATTAACATAAAACAACTTTTTTTTTTGCTGCAGAACATGGAAGTATGTTCAAGTGATTTACATTTTGTATCTTCAAAGGAAAATAGAGCATGATATAGCACTGGTTCTTCCTTCACAAAGCAACATTTTTCAAAGGTCATACCCATTTGAATCTGGAGTCAAATCACAAGCAACTTTGTCCAAGCAGCGCTCCCGATTAATGTCAGTTTCATTAGCGTTATCTCCTTAAAGCTAATTCTAAAGTTCCAGCAGTGCCTACACTGGCCCGCTGACTCCTACAAAACGGCTACTTTTATAATAAGGAGATGACACTTATCAAGGCTCAGTGAAGTCTTTATTACATATATATATGTATGTGTGTGTATATATATAGATATACTGTATATATAAGAATTTGTGGGTGAGTTGTGGAAGTTGAATCCAATTAATGTGTACACTATTCATGTGTGAGTTGTGGACAAAAAAAAAAAGTCAGATTTGAAGCTATGCACAAGAAACAGTTGGTTCTGGGGATGGAGAGTACATGGCATCATGTTTGCAACATTGCAAAATTCCCAACTGGTCCATGCTTCAATGTTTTTCTTAGACTGAAAAGCTGAAACTGGAAACACTGACTCCTGTTGAATGGCCATTTTGGTCTGTTGCCCCTTTGTCACCTCTTATTTTGGCTCTCATCTACATGATGGAGCACGTAAAACCACAGCACTCCTTTAAGAGGGTCAGGCCTGTCTTGGTGAAGGGTGAAGAGGTCTGCTGAGCCCTGGTTGGTGCTCTTCTGGTTGGTACACCTGCAACATAGAACATCACACTGTGAGGAAAGTGGATGGGAGGTGATTATATTAAGACTAGGGATTATATTTGATTGTATATTTCTCCTTGCCACATGGTAAAGCTGTTTCCTTGAGTTTGATCACAGTCTGAATACTACAAGAATTTATGGAGCTGAATTAGCTTTCGCATTTCTATTTGTCTTTGCACCTAACCTTACCAATATGCATTAAGGCAAGATAGATTAAAGCCAATCCTTCTGTTCTTATAATTGCAGATATTGGTCTTGAAAGGACTACTAGCATGATCAAAAATGCTGATATTCAGGTGTGACCATTTTTAAATACATCTTGATGGCTTTCTTTCAATGTTTATTGCACTTTTAATTGCATTTACAGTAAAGAAATGAGTATAGTTGTAGTCAACTGGAGTAACATTATTTATAAACATTTGCATAGACACTCTGAAGGGGCGGACCAAACACCGACCAGTGGGGGTGTCGAAGTGCAATGACATTGAAGTTGAGCAGTTTTTTTCTAAACGTAGTTGCAGTGGTGGTGGAGTTTAGCTGCATATGGTGTACAATGTCGATTTGTCA
Organism: Brachyistius frenatus; assembly: GCF_029030835.1. Lineage (NCBI taxonomy): Eukaryota > Metazoa > Chordata > Actinopteri > Embiotocidae > Brachyistius > Brachyistius frenatus. Next base: position 946,042 of record NW_027210622.1, read on the forward strand.
TAGGCTGCTCCAATAGTTTTAAAATGAACCTGAGCTCTACGCCCATAAGAATGCAATGACTGGAAATGATTGATGTGACATTGATGTGATATTTCCTCCTCATTTTCTACACCCTGCAGAGAACAAAGTTTTTTATGCTTAAATACCTGTTTTCTTCATATTTCTTGGAAATTTGGACCTCAGAAAATCTGCCATTTCTTTATCTTCTTCTTTCTCCCTGTGGAAATGAAGAAAGATTGATTTAAAATACAGGGATATACTGTACATGAATGCACAAAGGACTCAGACAAACATTTCAAATCCTCTATTGTTTTTATAAAAGAGAAGCTGTCTCTCTCCCTCTGTCTCTCCTTCTACTGATCAAAATTCTTTATGAAGATTTCAAAAATCCCCCCTAAGGTGTTTTGGGTACTCTTCATTCCCATTGCCTCTTTAATTTCAAGAAGGCTGATTTTACTAAAGTGGGAAGATGAAACACTTTCTCCAGACACCCAGTAGATAAGAGACCTAAGGTGCTTCTGGCAGTTAGTGCTTCTGGCAGAAGATTAGATGAACTCTGGGAGGGTCTATTGATGCATTCAATTAATGTGGTAGCTTAATTTTTCTATAAAGGGAGCTTTAGAGACATAATGCTTTTTGATCTGTGTAGAGCTTATTGAAGCACTATACTCTCCTACACATTGATATCTAATATAGGATGTTACAGGAAAAGGCAAGTTAACGTAATAGTGCTGGCTGTGTTTTGGGGTAAAAACCACTGACTTTTTGTCATGAAGGACAGTCATGATAAGAAATGAGAGAAATAACAAAAGAAAGATCCCCATATTCATCAGCATGGACAAAATGGCCTTAAGCATTGTCACATCCTTTCCTTTCTCCGATCCATTTCTGTACTACCGTTCTCTTGTTTCCTGCCTCTCACCTTCCCAGCAGCCCTTCAGCGCTTTCACGGCATGCTGTTAACTGCCAACACAGAAGTGTTGTTCACGCAAACTAACAATGTTTGATAGTGTCGGAGGATTGGAGCGGCGAGAGGATTAAACAGAATAATACGTTTTCTGTGCTCCATCTGGTTGTCCGCTGTCAGGTCACATTAGATGTCAGATTACAGAAATGGAGTGAGAAGTTAAAGAACCTTTTGAGGACGTCGTGTAGCTACAGCAGTAGTGCATTCACACCGAAAGCAACGGGGTAAGCGGAAGTCCATTTATTTCCTGCATAGATTACCAAGAAATGGGAGCAAAATGGACAACTGATTTGAAATTTAAGTTATCTCTAATTGTGAACAAAACATCTAAAAAAATAAATTTATGCGGCCATTGTTTCAATCAGCTTCGAGCTAGGTTAAACTCACTTAAAATTAATAAGTATTTGAAAATATTTTACAGTACATACATTTGACAGGTCTGCATTCAGTAAATATAATATGCAAGACAACTGCTTCCCTGTTTTCCTAAAATATCCTGAACTATTCAAAATGCAGTGAAGGGTTATCCGTTGTGACAGGAAGGGTTGAAAAGACCTTCAGAGGAACTGGTGCGTCTCAAAAGTGCTACAATAGATTGATGAAATGATGCCTGCGAGCAAGTTCAGACAGCCCAAATCCTGTCCACTCCTCCACTTAGATGACAAACTCCTGTCGCTGCAACACACATCCAACACCAAAGGGTGCCTTTTAGTCATGGCGGTGTATTTAAACCAACAGTGCTCCGCTCATTATTTTTGCTGCAACAATGCCGATACCACTCATCACCTGTAGAGTCTGAATCTAGCTTCCCCTGTGGAGGCAGGTTTGTAATGTCCCCGACACAATCAGAGCCACACATTAATGCAGTGCATGGTAAATTTATATAATAATCTAATCCACATGAGTTGATTGACTGAACTGTTTTTTTGTTTTTTGTTTTTTTTCAAATCGCTGGTAACTCCTCTTTCAGTGCTCACTGATGCACACTGACACATCTTTAATTGAAAGGGCTCTCTACTGTTCCCTCTGTGGTGCACTCTCTCACAGCTCTGTGCCTTAGGTGTCGTTCCGGTGTTTTCATTGAGAGCACTGGGGCAGCTTTGTGAAGGCCTGCATACAGTATGTATGACACTGAACTGAGAGTCAAATTTATCAGCTTCAGTGACTACCAAGGATCTAAAATTCTATGGCTTATCAGTATTAACAAAGATCTGTGCATGAAGAACAGATATCAGATCAACCTTTGTCCCGTTGGCTAATTCCATGACACTGAATGGATACTATATGTGCACTGCATTTCTATCTATTTGGTAACACTTTATTAGCAGCAGAATGACATATTACATTTTTTTTATGATTTATTCAAAATCCTCATGTACAGACAACTGGAGGATTCCTACTTTAGGTCGTCTTTGATTGAAAATGTGGAGCTGGAAGCACACCTGAGTCGTTCAAACTCTACGTCGTCCACCAGGAAATCTCTGGTCTCAACCAGCTTGTGGATCTGCTGCAGAAGTTCTTCTTCCTTCTGTCGGTCCTCGTTGGACTTGTCATTATCTGTAGCACAAAGGAAGAAGACAGTATCGAGAAAAATAATTTTTTTTAAAACATAGCACTTATTAAAGAAACATCTAGGCATTAATATATTGTTTAAAATATATAAAAGACAGACATGTAGAAGTATTATTAAAACAAAGATGAAAATAAATGTATGAAAATTTAATTGTGATACACATTCTATAAAATACCAGGATTGACACTCTTACGGGGAGTTAGATGAGAAGATCAATACCACTGTCAGTGAGTGTTTACATGCACATCAGTATCCTGGTTGTGTGTCTTATCCTGGTTTTGATCACATTCAGGATATGGTGTTTACATTGAACATGAGAAACCTGGTTGTCTATATTCCTGTATGGATAACTGTATTCAGGTTTCATCTGTTGGGCCTTAATTTATAACATTTCAGCCACAATTTTCTTTGCCAGCAGAGAATGTTCAGAAACTGTAATAACGTGTTTAGATTAAACTTTATCCAGGAGTTTCAAAATCCAGACATGTTTACAAATGAAACTCATAACCAGGATATCCCAAAAGTCCAGTCATAACCAGAATACTAATGCGTATGTAACTATACAACAACTCACCCCTCGCCAAATCCATCACACAACAATGACACCCTTGCACTGCTGTTTTGTTTGTTGTTTTGTTTTAATTCATTGCTCTGTTCTTTAGTTTATTTAATATTAGTCTATCTTATTTGAATGTATAGAATGTGCATTTTATTTTAAAGTATATTCAATATTTTTGCCCTGTATATGCTGCTGAACAGCTATCCATCCATCCACCCATCCATCCATCCATCCATCCATCCATCCATCCATCCATCCATCCATCCATCCATCCATCCATCCATCCATCCATCCATCCATCCATCCATCCATCCATCCATCCATCATCCATCCATCCATCCATCAGTGTAATGAATATAACTATGGAGGTGGAGCCTGGAGATGATTGGCCAAGCTTAGTATAAAGACCAGAAGCAAGGAAAACACCTAATCTAGCTCTCTTCAAAAAAAATGCACATTCCAACACTGCCTGATTTGCATATTGTACCATGTTTGTTTAATCTGTGCATTGCCAGAAACCTAAAAAAAAAAACAATGCATAGAAGTTGTTGGCCAACACTGTTGAATTGATGTTGTTTATTTTTTACATCCTTTATTGTCATATTTCTGTTTGTTTATGTACATATTATATATAATGAGTTTAGGGGGTTGCCTGGCTAGCTGTTTCCCCCATTTCCATTCTTTGTGGTATGTAGTTGTGTAATTGATCTGTTCATCCAACTCTGGGAAATAACTTTAATTAACTTATTCCCCAAAATGTCAAACTGTTTCTTTTTTCGTCTGATTTGATCCACTATTAACATTACCATTGGCATTGAAGGGACACCCACCTTGTATGGAAACTAATTTGCTCAGCTCCTTCTTCAGACGAGTAATCTCTTTGCACAGCTGAATGTCATCTATCCTGTTCAGCCATGATGGCACACAAAAAACACATGCAAACATAAACATACACACAAGCACTTATGTAAGTACTGCACATGATGCACATCAGATCACTTTCTTCAAAATTATTATGCAAGTGAGATTAAATAAATAAATTAAATGCATTCAAATAAAAGTTCCGTTTTTCAAGGAAAGTTTTTGAAAGCATTTGCTTATTTTATTTCCTACATCCTTTTAGAAAACTGGCATTTATCTCGGACAGGGTTGCTAATTAGTTTGGCAGGCAATCTTATTTAAAGAAATATCTATTTAAAGAGATTGTTCCTCTTAATTACCTCCAGCAAGGAGGTTATGTGTTCAGTGTTGTTGTTGTTGTTTTTTTGGTCAGTTGGAGTACATTGTCCTGATTTTCATGAAACTTGGTTAAAATGTGTAGCATGGGTTAAGGGAGAACCCGTCAGGTTTTGAAATTAATCTGAATGAGGGTGGCAAATCCATGAATTATTTTTCACTATAATTACCATTGCAAGATAGGTTCATACATCTTAAAATCCAGTAGATGACAGTAAAGTTCAATTGTGACAAAACATGTTCCGTTCTAAAAATATGATAATTCCATATCACAATCCACTTTCGCAGGTACCAGTTATCCTGTGTGATACACATATACTTGCTCACACTTAATACAGCCTGCAGTCATTAAGGAGCACCAGAGGTGTTCTGGGAGAGAAATTCAGCCTTGGACTTATCCGTTGGGATCAGACCACTCACAGCACGCTCTCATGCGCATCCTGAACGACAGCAAACAGAGAAGACAAACTGAGCTGGTAAAAGCTTTTAAGGATTTTGTGACGGTCCACCAGCTGACCGCTGCCGCAGCCCACCAGGATATGTCCCTGTATGCCTGATGGCCTGTCCAACTCTGTGGAGCACCAGGGGAAAGTGGTTTCATAAGGGAGGATAAGAGTCTGTACAATCATAGCATCTTCACAATTGTACATATATTTGGACATATAGAGTATAGTGGTTGCGGTTGAAGTGATGCATATCATAGTAGAATGGACTGTTGACCTTGGCGAAGGTCTGTGCTCTGAGATTTCATTTCTACTTTAGCAATTCTCAGTTCTATGCAAAATGGGAAGGATGATAAGTGATTTAGAGCACAGACAGATTCAGTCATATAAAGGCTTATTAAAGAAAGTTTCCATCAGACAAATTAAAAAGCCCCTGTTAGGCAGCCAACAGGTATCTGGAACTGCTGGTGTGTCTTTAGGCCCATGACCCTCTCGATTCAGGATCCTCCAGAGCCTGTGGACAATCTTTTAAAGGTAGATCAATGACGTTAGATGACAGTATACCTGGAAACAAGAGTGAAATCTTGACTCTCTTCTGAATGGAAAAAATGAAAGTCAAACACAGAATGGTTGATAGTGATCATATATTTCACACAGGAGATGGTATAATCTTTTCTGAACAGAAATCCTTGAGGCATGTCTGAGCCAGATAGGTTTCACACTGCCTCTGTCAGTATCATGATCTTCCTCTCTCAATGGCCCCTCGGGGAATTGGTGTCAGTGGATCCCTCTTTGCCCTCCTCGCCAAGTTAGAGGCCTTTACGTGAACCTTGCATCCCAGCAGCTGAATTTTTGTTCAAGAAACACACACATACAGGCTCACACAGGGTCAGACGCTTACTCACACACATTACACCCATTCATCATTGTCAGCAGAGGGAGAGCTTCACCACTGTGTGTGTGAGGAGTATATGAATAAATATCCATGCATTAGCTTGCTTAGTGGAAGCTAGGGTGAAGCCATTGGAATTTTAATAGGGACCAACCTGGGGTGTGATGGAGAGAAATGAGGGGAGTGAATAGAGGGCAGTCGTGCCAGTAGATATGTTTGTGATGGCGACGTGTCTTGAATGATTTGACCTACTTTTTGCTGGGAAAAATCAACTGCTGCAATTCTCAAGTGAAGTGCTGGTTTCTGTTCTGTGTTTTGTTCCCAGCTGATTGGTGCACTTTTTTTTTTTATCAACAGCTAATTAATTGAATCGAGGATTTTCATGTGTCATGTTTGTAACAGAAGCTATATTGTGCCCCATAACTGATGTAGATATCCTTAGCACACAGCTTCCCAAACTCTTCAGACCATGCAATATGTACCAAACCAAATCCCCCAATGATTACTTCCAACTGCAGAAACTGAAGTTCTTTTTCCTGAATTAAAATTCACAGATTTAACCATAAAATTAAACCAAAGAGGCTAAATCACTGCGACACAAGGCTACCGTTTCAAATACAAAGAATCAGTTTATTATTCAGACCAGAATAATTGTGATTTTATCCAGTAGTCGAGTGAACCGGCTACAAACAGCAGTCATGACACCAAGTGAAAGCAGTGTTGGTACTGTAATGTTTAGTCACTCACATGTATCTGAGCTCTGACTCCCTCCTGACCAGGACATCCCTGATCCTTTCAATCTTAAAGAGCTCCCCTTCAATGTCATCCACAGTGATGGTGGAGTCCGCCATTGACACCACGTCGTCCTCTGACAAAGAGAAAGACAAGGACAGCTTTTAGTCTTGCTGAATATTGTAAAAGATCATGTGTTGGACAAATAGGCAACATGTCTGGCAGTGTGTTTAGAATATTCTCATTATAAAAGGGAGTGTACATTTCTTGAACTGACTGACAAATACCATAGAGAGACAGGCAGACATGTTGGCACTGATGAGTTATTAAAACGATGCACCCTGCCACTGCAGAACAATAGCGACATATCAATCTGCATTTTAAACTCTATAAACATCTGCAGCAGATGTTGTTTGAAATTTCTGCTTGATAAAGAGCAGAGAAAGCATCACAGCCAAATTACCATGTGTCAGTGGTTGGCACATCTCACATGGTTGTCCCCTGACAACCACACACATACACAAACAGTTTAATTGCATAAACCAACGTTGGTGGGTCAGTCCAGGAATTAAACTGCACTGCTGTAGACAGACGTTCACTGTGTTGTATTTGATCGTCTGCCTGTTGGCAAAAAAAAATTATGTCTACACCGCATGACATGCCTTATGACATTTAAAGACTATTGGTACTTGTTTTATATAGATGCACACATTTATAATTTACTTGTGTACTTTGTAGGTGTGTCAATGTGTGATATTGTTTTGGGTTGTTTTTTTTTTTTTTTTGGGGGGGGGCATTTTAAGCAAAAATACTGTTTAACATTTGATGTTCATGCAAGCGCACACAAACACCCATACACGAGGGGAGAGAGACCCACTCGCACCCTGACCGGCTCAAAAACAAGAGATGTTGGCTGTTATTTGCTCTGTACATCTGACATCAAACTTATTTTGTATGGTGACATGGCTAGCCATTGATAGTTGATCTATGGGTGGAGCATCTCCTCAGTGCTTTGTTCTCAAATGACTTTGCAAAGTTGTGGTGGACTTATGATAAGATAGTTTTACTTGGGAGTATTTACCCTGCACCCCATCTTCATTTATTTTTTGAAAGGAGTTTTGCACAGAACTTTTTTTAATGGCTGTCTTAGCCTTTGCATGTTTCTCCTGTTTGTAACATTGCAACTAGTCTCACAGTGCCACATGTTTTACTGCAGCCTTGTATCAACGTCTTGTTCTTCTTATTATAGTGTTGTTTATTAGGGTTGGCTAAAAGCTTTTACGTGCATTTCCACCACCTCCAGGCAGTACTAACATGCTATCACCAGGTGGTAGTAAAAAGAATGGCAAATATATTTTTTAAGACAATAGTTTCATAAACAATGTTTTTATGATTTAATGACAATTCAATAATCATGACCAATCCTTAATATTCTTCTTTTGCAAGGATTAGAACACATGTACTGTATCTAAAATTTGTCTCAGGCATAATCAAAAGAGATTGAATAATTTAAAGGACCCGCCGTTGAATAATTTCTTTATATCAAATATTTAGAGCAGCAATAGTACAGTTTATTAATTAATTTTACAGAACAATGAAATGATACTAAGGGCACACAGCAGCTCAGCTTTCGAGTAATTAAATAATCACATCCTACATGGGGTACCGTATTGGCTTGATGAACAGTAATAATAAAAATGAGACCGTATTTATATCTATCTCATTCACACATCACTCCCTGTCTGCCTCCATTTAACTGTCCTGTTAAAATAAAGTCACATTGAATTGTGAAAATTCAATCAAAATACCCAAATAAAGCAAACAATATAAAAGCACAATGTGTGCTGAACGAATCTCAGCTACTTTTACAACGATGCGTGGGCTTGCTCCGCACAGCTCTGTAATACTTGTTAATGAATCTGTCCCAAGGTCCCTGGAAGTATTTGTGTGGTATGAAAGGACATCAAAGTCTTTCACACAGTGAAGCAGCAGTACACTTTGAGCAGCAGAAGCAGCTGCACTAGAAGCAAATAAACCAGCAAGCTGCTAAATCAAACATTGGACTACAGTCACCTTCTATTGAAATAGCTGTTTTAGCCATGTGCATCAAAATACATATATAGAATTAAAGTTACCCTGAGATCCACGTATGGTGGACGTCCTTGAAAGTATACGATTAAAGTCCCGTAACGACAGTCACCACTTTACAATTGAAGGAAATCACCTCTTCCTGCTCTCGAATTGTTCCATCTAGCTCTGCAGCGGTTGAGGATAACTGTCACTTCCCTGCGGAGAGCTGCACCATAACCAGGGAGATAACAATACCACCACTGACTGTCGGTCCCTCACTCCTCCTGGGGCCTTTAAATCCTTTCTTCACACACGTCATTACTTAGTAGCGTTCTAGTATGTAATCTGGTTTCTAGTCTCATTTAGCCTTGGGAAGGTGAAGCTAGGTTCAAAGTGCACTGAAGACGCATCTCGTGCAACAAAAGCAGAATAGAAATTGAGTGAATGATAGTCGTTCAAGTTCAGATTGTGTGACTCCAGGGTAGTAGTGAAAGCACCGTCAAAAGCTTCATGATAATTGCCGGTTTACATGGACTCGCATTCCTGCTGGCATTACAGCTTTGTTTGGGGGCCCGCAGCTGCAGTTTGCTTTGTATGACAGACACACAGGGATCCTGAAACATAGAGAGACGTCGTCACACAGACACTCTGTTACTATGACAAATCTGGCTGACGTCAGTGTATAGCGTCAAGACAACCTTGACACCTTAGAGGAGAAAGTAATGCTCTCGTGAATTTTAACTGTTAATGGGATTAAAACTGATAGATTAAAAAAAAAAGATAAAGTCACACCTTCACATTGCTTTCTAATGTGTTAATTAAACAATTTCAAAGTGCATTGCATAAAGTTACAAATAAACTTAATTTAAAATGATAAAGTATAAATATAATCTGTAGCTTAATAAAATGAAATTTGAAATTGTATTTAATCTTGTATTATGTAAGCAAAACACAATATTAACTCTAAACTTTTATTTCTTCTGCAAAGTCTGTTGTGCTATAGATCTTTCCTGTTGCTTAGCAATAAAACCTTTTTTTTTTTTCAAGCAATTTGTGGCTTCTGTCTGATTTTAAAAGAACACTGCAGTTCAACCTTTGGTATAAATATGCATATTTATGGTATTGCCATGAATTAGACTTGGAGATCAAGGCTTCTCTCTTGTCTATATCTTTAACTATGGAGAGGGAACCAGGAGACTATAGGTTATAAACACTTGAACTAAGAAGAATCAGCTCACCTGGCTCTGTCCTTATCTACAATGCAAGCTAACCATTCCACTTGGCAAACAACTGAATAGATCTTTTTCACAGCAGTACATTAAACTTCGTCAAACAGGTTTAACTTACAGTAACTTCTGTCCCAACTGTGCTTTTCCTGCAAAGAAAAGCCAAAATGTCAGCAGTAAAAACTAACTCCGGGTTTCTAACAAAGATATTTTGGAGTGTGTAATTGATGCTAAGCATTACGTTAAACTTGCAGAGTGGAACTTTAGCTTCCCCCTACTCCAGTGAGTAAAATTCCAATGACAAAATACTGTCAACACGTGTTTGCATATGCAAATAAATGATGGCCGCAAATGACTTGCAGAATAGCTGCAAGATAAAAATGTATTTATCCCCATTCAAGTTAACAGAGCAAAACCAGAAGTAAGCTGGCTCAGCCGGCAGAAGTATTTTTATTGCATGCTCTGACCACAGAGCAGTACTGTGTATGGGAAAGTTTCACCAAACGCAAGATATTAAAACTATATATACTGTGAAATACAGTAAATAATCTGACTGTGTGTGACAGACTTAATCAGCTTTGTGCACACACATTTCACAAGGCTTTGAATGTACCAAACATTCATTAATATGACAAAAGTCACAGACTATAGCTTAGACTTCCTTTCATGAGACCATGGTAACATTGTGCATTTTCCAAGTGTATAGTACAAGTGGGTGCCTTGGTGGCAGTGGAGTGAGGACATTTCTGCTTGTCACTTTGGGACAAATGCTCAAATGTTGGTTTTCGTGTTCATACGTGATTTGATAGCTCAGGTGAGACTTAGGTGTAGGTAAAAGTTGGGGTTTGGTGTGTGTTTGTGATGGTTAAGGTGAGGGTAACAGTTTAGGGACTTCATTATATCACCGAGGGTCGTATAAAACAGAACGAGCCACTCCTTTTTATATCAATCTCAATCTCCTCCTGCACTCTATACTTCACATTATGCATGTAAAGATGCTGAATTGTAATTTATCAGCAATAACCACTGATTTACAGAGCACATGAAAACAGGGTCCGCTGATATAACCTCACATCTCAGTCGCTACCAGCAAACAATAAATATTATTGGTGAATCATAACTTAAATCTGTACCAAAAACTGATTGGTGATTTCGATGTAGCCAAGTTAAATACTGGTCGTGACCTGGCTTCAGATCTGTCATTGCATACGTCATGCGCAACACAATTGTTGAGTTGTTGAATTGAGTATATTCCCACATTGCTGGACACAATATGTTTTGCTGCAGAGGCCCTCTAGGACAGGTTATTCTGCCACTGAGCAGTTATGACTCATCACCAGGCCCATGTGAAATGTTCCCTCCTCTACACCTTCTCACTCTCTCACAGTTTCTCATCTCCCTTAGCTTCTCATCATTTCACCCCACATTTCCCCTTCCCTGCCCTTTCTCTTTATCCAAGCCCACATACAGGTGAATTGCATTATGAGTTCAGTTTACACTCTTTCCTCTGAATCCAACCCTCACTTTTACACGGCCGCAATGTGCTTTCTGACTAATGAGGCAGATCAGACAGATCAGCCACATTCGAGACGAAAAGGCAATGGTGGAGGACAGAGGATAATAGATGAGGAGGATGAGCGCACAAAAGGTGAGGAAAAAGAAAAGTGAGAGTGAGATAAATAAAGAGAGTAGAGTCATTTAGGTGGAGAGGAAAATCAGAGATTTGGCATAACTTTGTACGACCTTCTTAGCTGATCACATCAACAGGCTTCATGCATGTAAGTAGCACCCGTTCAAAAAGACATGTTCTTATTCACACAGTTATAACATGGGGAAGAAGTGAAGAAATAGAGCTGTAATTACAAAACTAATTTTAGTTAATAACAGATTAATTATTAAAGTTACTTTCAACAAAGATGTCAGACATTTATTCAAGTGCAGGCTCTTCGGTCTTGGTTTTTGGATGGTTGTTTGGACAAATCAAGCAACCTGAAGACATCATCATCAAGGACTTTCAAAGACTGGGATAGACATTTTACAGACCAAACAATTTATAGAGAAATGTATGATTTAATATCGGTCGCTGTCCTACAAAGAAACACTAATAGTGGGGCTCACAATGAGATAAACAATTTCAGAGACTACTGGCAGATAGAACACTGAAGCTAGATGCTGTCAGTGTCTCGCATGTGGGCAATGATTTATTATTCCAATGTTTGGTCACCAGTCTCACTTTACTTTGACTCAGGAAGGACACATAAACACAGATGCACACTCTGACACTCAATAGACACCTGTGGATTCATGACATTTGCAGAACTGCTGCCTGTAGTGCCATGAGAAAAATACACGAGCTGGTTTGATCAACTATGAAAATGGCCCAAATAAACCTAGAACAAGTCAAAAAAGAACACACACCTACAAAGCCTTATCACATAGATTATAGGATATAGTGTAAAATTACATTGACGTCTCTATAAATTCATTTATTCACTAGACAGAGTAGACAGAAGACACTATAACTACCTGTGGTAATGTTATGGTAATAAGAAATGAAACATCAGCAAAATTTAGAGTGATATTTTAGGAGCTACATGGGAGATAGGATACAAGTACTAATATTGCAGTATTTGTTGGTTAGATTACCTGGTATGTTGGTGTCCCTGCTCCATTCAGTGCCCTCCAGTGAACCGTATTGATGAGACGATCCACGCTTCTTCTCCATCGGTCCAGCAGCTGCTCTTCTTTTCTTTCGCCGCTTCCAGTTGCAGAAGGTGGAAAAACAGCAAAAGACAGCTACAGAGGAGAGTCTTGCTGTCTCAGTTTATTGTATTTCATTGAGTCATCACTCGTCAGTCACCAGCCTGCCGAGGCAGAGGCAGCAAGATGCTCCACCAGCTCTGACAGGAGACGATGTGTGTGTGAGGCTCGCTGAAGGGTTCCTGTGTGGATACCAAAGCTGATTCGTTGTTAACTAAATATCCCCATCTGGTGGGCACTTAACAGCACAGGGGAGTTTTCTCCATATAGTGCTGTGATTCAAGCAGATTTTTGCCGCGATAATCATAAAACACAGACACTGTCTTACAAAACAAAATAGTTTATTTACACAATTACATTTTGACGTAATGGAATCTTTTATATTTATGACAATAGAAGAAAATAATGTGCAAAATATATCATGATTTTAAACTTATTATTTCACCCTGCCAGACCTACAGACACAGACATGCACGCACGATTGCTTTTGTCAATGAGAGCTTTCCTGTCTAACGTCATACCTGTATGAGGACGCACCACAATAAGCTGTTCTTCAGTGTGCAATATAATGTAGATACACAAGGCCATAAGCTCTGTCAACTGCACCAATCGCTATGTCAGATGTTGTATAGCCTTCCATAACTTAGAGGACATTATATGACTATAATTATAACATGTACAGTAAGATCATAATTCCCTTGTAGTCATAAGTTGCATCACATGCGTTACACTAATTTGCTCCACAGCTGCTTCACCTTCAAAGAAATGACCCACAGCTGTGCAGTTTGAGTGCAAACAGGTGCACGTAAGCACACTTTTACATCATCTAAAACAATTCAGTGAGTGGCCGAGAATCAATGAAGTGCCTTCACACCTCAGATTGACACATCAGAGGCATTTACTGGCATGTGTGCAACTTTCACTTTCAAGGGTCCACAAATTTGGCTGTTTAAATGATAAAGCATGCAAAACAAAATGTGGTGCCTCGCGTAGGTAGACAGTGGCTTGAAAGGCAGTCAGTTAGCAATCTAACAAGTCAAATAGCTTCCCTCTGTAAGCTATATTTGTGCATTATTAAAAGCTGTTTAAGGCCTGTCGTAATTCCTCCCATTGAAGATGATTCTAGCTTCGACAATGCACATAGTGGGGTTCTAGTAAATGTCTAGAATTTTTCCAAACATTAAACCCAAGTCAATCACTGATTTACACCTTATATAACAGCTTACATTCGATAACAGGTATAAGCGGAAATTTGTTATTTGAAGGATTTAGCAAAGACAACAGTGATAGTTAGCTGTCAGCGTACCTTCAAAAATCTGATTGTTTCAATAGCTAACCGGCTAGCTGAGTCTGTGTGCCTTCATTCTTGTGTGTGTACTGTGTGTGTTCGTGTGTGTTGAGGAGGCAGTAGAAGGTAGTGTATGTATGAAGGACAGTAACTTTTAAAATGAACCCTTTAAATCTGTTTTTACTAAGTGATGACTTTGTGACTTGGATTTTTCAAATTGCCTGCCGAGTTTTTAGCTGAGTTTATTGAAATGTGCCATGATTACTGCTTATCTGTAGTCCTAAAATCCTTCACGAAGAGAGGTACATACTTTTTAATACTTGATTGTCCGTGCTGATCTCGCAAGCGTCACAGGCAGTATTGTTCTTTGGCATTATTCCATTTGGCATATACTGACTGGTTGTCTTAAAGTAAACACAGCAGGTCCTTACTAAAGAGTGAAACACTGCTGAAGTTCAATCATAACCTGCAGTGTCATCAAAAATGTTTCCCGTTACTGCACAAGCAGCTGACTGGTTATTCCATCAACTTCATGATACCAGTATTAATCGTGTTGCTCAAGTTGCTTTTGAAATATAGTCTGTTTTTCCATTGCAAGTTCAGACTGTCAGAAGTGAAACTTTTTGGTTTCAGGAGCAGCTCATTGTGACTCAAAAGTGATGCATCTTTTCATGTGTCAGATTAGACTTCTTTTTTAAAGAGGCGACAACCATTCCAACTATCAAAAGCACGGATGGTCTTATTTCTTGTTTCTCTGTGAGGTCACTTCATCACGTCAGTTGATGATGCCAGCAAACGTGTTGATCGGCAGAGGAAGCCCTTTGCGCATGTATTTGCTCAGTCCAGCGTCTTTGTCCTTTCCCAACTTGAATTTGGACCTCATAGTTTTTTGGACGCAGTATCCAGGATCCAGACACGGGGAGATCTCAATGCTACAACAGAAACACATTCAACATAGAGATCAGTTTGTGTTACACAGAAACTGGGTCCAGATCTTGTAAATATGCAGAATTAATTTTTCATTAAATTTTTTTTAAGAAAGTGATGCAAATCAAAAAGCGGCACAAATTAAACCCTGATTTGAAATTCTAATTAGAGGGTTCCTCTTTCAAACCCAAAGTAGCCTTAATAATTGGAGCTCTTTTTGATCTGCAAGAGGTTTGATAGCAATCATGTCATCAAACATGATTTTCTAACCAATGAAACAGCAAACATTTAAATGACCATTATTTAGAGGTTTAAACTCGGGAAGGGTCATAGTTTTTGACTATTGGAAGTCAATAAAATATAAAAATTAAATTTGTTTATGCGACTATCACCTTCCGTATTTCCCGTTTTTACTGTCACGTGGTTGTAGCGTGTTGGCGATAAGGTAGTGGTAATGCATCTAGAAGCTGTCTGCTAAACAACATAAGGAGAAGAAGAACTGGTTGCTAACAGGCTCTGGAGCTTTGTCAGGTAAAACTGTGTCGCTGTGAGATTAGATGCCACGGTGCAAACATTCACAAGTTAATTGTGAAAAGAGGAGGTGCAGTCAAACTCTGCAGGAGAATCTGGCAGATCACCAGTCTGCCACAGCTATGCACAGTCATTAGAGTGAAGGACCGAGCAGACGATGTATCCAATAAGTTAATCATCAGACGAAGTGAGATTAATAGTCGATTAGTCGAATAGTAGTTTTGATTGAAATGATCACCCCTAGTGTAAACCTACAGTACAACGGAGACTAGACCCTTTTACCTCTGCACATTTGTGTAGGTCCGACGACAATCTTTGTCCAGTGTAACAGAGAAAGATCGACTCTCCAAAGTGCGAATTTTAATGTTGCTGGTCCGAATCTTTGACTCCTGCAAATTTCAAAATAAAAAAGTAAAGACATTTATTTTTGTAAAAAACATTTACATTGAGTAAGTTGTTTTAACGTTTACAACGTTTGTAACATATATTTATATATTTGTAACATAATTCCCAAAGCACTCGTCACTATGGCATTGCCTTGACTCACCACACTGTTGTTTTTAGTTTTTGCAGGGGTTTCATTCAATGTCAGTGTCAAACAGTTCAGATCTGTGAGATAAAGGATGAGAGACCATATGGAGCATAAGATTATGACACAAAAAAAATTGCAAGTTTGGATGAAAGCAGGAATTGCTGGATGTTAAGACAAAATACTGAACCTTCTGCTTCACTGGAAGGAATAGCACTGATCTGAGCACCTGACGTCCGGACTGAGATTCCTTTGTCAATGTCTCGGCCACTTAATGTCACCTGGACCCAAACATAGAAATACACACATAATAAAGTAAGCAACTGTCATAGGTCAAGTGTTCACACAAAGGCATGCACACAAACCTCAAAGTCTGGAAATGGATATCAAATAAGACATTTGGCAACACGCACCATGGTACTCTAATAAGGAAATAATGGATCTAAAAAAAAGCATCTTACCTTTCTGTAATTCATCGAGATTACAGCTCCACACAGCTCGCCTGAGCTCTTCTTTTGTTTATCTGTTGGTCAGAGGCATGTTGGTACACTTGGTTGTGCACAGATACAAAAAGGCTGACGTGTGTGCACACATTAGGCTCAATTATCAATGAAAGTACTGGGCAAAAAAATTACAAGTACACGCAATTCACCTCTAATTGACGCTGAGATCTGTCTGAATTCCGGAAACTCTATCTCCAGATGGGTAAGGAACACGTCTTCCAGAGGATCCCTTGTTATGTTGGTGAACGTGATCTAATGGAAATAAAGGGATTTTTAAAAAGATTAAATAGACATTTGAAAAATGTGACTGCGGATGAACAGATGCAAACAGAGGAGTACACTTTGATTTCATAGCAAGAAACAACAATCTACACATAAAATGTTTGGTGCTACCTTAACAAAGTAGATGGTGAAGTAGACAGGCTGCTGGGCACTACGGACGTAGTAGGAAATTACATCAGAGATGAAGGGCTCTTTTGGCCTTCCAGGGTTCGCTTGTTGCTGGAGAGGACAAATGTCGTGTAAAATGAATCTTCCTGCATGCATAATGTTGTAATCACACTCTTATTTTGGTCACACTGGGATTGTAACAAGAATACAGCGAGTCACTAAAAGGTCATCTGCTTGCTAAGTTATGTACATTTAACTGCTCAAACTCACTTTTTACATTTGTTACTTTTCTTGACGTTTTAAGTGATTTTAAATTGAAGGTTGTGCA
The DNA here is from genome assembly GCF_029030835.1 of Brachyistius frenatus. Taxonomy (NCBI): domain Eukaryota; kingdom Metazoa; phylum Chordata; class Actinopteri; family Embiotocidae; genus Brachyistius; species Brachyistius frenatus. The sequence continues at coordinate 962,996 of NW_027210622.1, forward strand.
TTATAATTTGAACTTTCCTTCATTCTTTGTGTTAAATATGAATAAACCTTCTAAAAGATGTAGCATTGAGCTTCGCATTACAAATCACATTAAATCTAGCTCTTTGAAGAAATGAAAGAAGGTCTCAGCCAGAGCGTGCTCATTATTTTCTAGAAACAAACAGCCTTTTCCATGAACTGAATGAAGAACTCACTTCAGGCATCGAAATAGAAATAGAACAGTATTTCATGTCATTTATAAATTACCACCTTCATTCTCATTTACAGTATTTCATTCTTTGCATTTATGTTCCAGTTTCGTGGTAGTTCTATTTCCTGTTTAAGCCTTCAGAGTCAGAGCAGAGTCAAAAGTTATTTGACTGCAGCTTACTTCCTTGGTGGTTTCAGCAGAATCAACTATGTTTTCCTCATAGTAAGTACGAGGTTATGCAACTTCCTGTGTTATAGCTTTCTTAAAAGACAGCTGCCACCTTGACAAAGTGGGATACAGTTGACATTTTCAAAGTGTGTCTGTAAGACGAACTACAACATAGTGCACACTATAAAAAATGTGCAAGTATTTAAACTAAAGAGCCCATTGTCTGTAATTATTCTTCGGTCTCAAACATAACGTATTTATCTAACATAGGTCTGCTTAAAAAAAATAACATTTCTTTCAAACTAGTTCATATTAAGTGTATCATACCATTTTAGCCAGTTTGGGAATCATGCAGCCCAAACTCTTGACGTTACAGTTGTACCATGGGTCCACGTTGCTCAAGTAGGAACCAATAGTGCAGGGATGGAGGTTTTCCTACAAATAAGGAACATTAAAGTGGAACCAAAAATAACACAAACTATGCAAGTCAGCAGGGGTGAAAGAACAAGGCAGTAGATTTTCCTTATAGCTACTATATGCTTTAGTTGTACCAAAAGAGAATTGCACCATTTCATGCATTCTCTGCCTGCAGTTATGCATGTTTAAGATAAAGCATCACAATGGGGAAAACATAATATAAAATTATAAGTTGCTGAATGTAAATTTGGCTGGATTTATCGGTTTTGCACACAAATGTTATACCTTCAATGAGCAGCAGTAGCTCAGATCCATCACAATGATGAAAAAAAAAATTCCTTTACACTTTTATTTTGGATAAATTGTTGAAATGATGTCATACAAGAAATGAAAGACACGAATAAAATGACTGCACTAACAGCAGATCCTCAGTCAGAAAAGTGACTAAAGAAATTGAATCTGACTATTTTATCATATCAGGAACAGCAGTTGTATATTCATCACCATTACATCACAAAAATGAAGAGAATGACAGCATTGTAATGGCTATTTTCACTGACTAATCTTCCTTACAACAAAGCCATTTGTTATATTTTGAGGTGTGCTGACTTTCACACCACAATTGATGGTGTGTTGACAAGAGGAAGTTGCCTTACCTTAGCAGTGGAAATTGGAGTTGGAGGCATGCAAACAGGAATGTAGTAAAACTGGATGTTGACTTTCATTGTAAGAAAAAGCCTCCGTGCTTCTCTTTTCCTGCAAAGGCCCAACCGAAGATTTGTGAGAAGTTCAAACTGGTGTGCGGCAGATTGATTATCCCAGCCCAAAGGTTTTCGATTTCAACAATTGACATTTGTGATAGAAGTAGTGTTTTGTTTTACAATCCAGAAATAATTTAAAACAAATTGTGTTGTTGTTTTTTTGTACCTGAATGTTAACCTTTATGGAAAAGTTTAGGGATTCATTTCGTATATGACACGAACATGCCTCATGGAAGTTTTGTTGCTGCATTAATAGGAAGCTTCCAATATACATAAAATTCCTCATTGTTAGCATAGATGCAAAATGACTCCTCAAAGTAAAATATGTTCCTTAAACTACACAGTTGTTATCATCATAGTGGAACCAGCATATACTTATGTCTATCACTTCTTTATACAAACTGTTTTACAGTCATTTCAGTTTTTTATGCAAAAAGATGCTCCAAAATATGAGATTACCCATCAAAGAGGGAAAACCTCTTTGATGTAAGGCCTTGCTCATTTTATTGCAATATAGAGCAGTTTAATTCATGAACATGGCCAAAGCACATGATTACATGTAGATGTCAGCTGCAAGACAATATTTCCCCTAAGCTTCTATTTACACAATCTTCGATTTGTTGGTTTAGCTTGAAACCATGTCTGTAAAACTACCACATTACAGTTTGATAAATAAATAGAAATCATTATGAGGTGTCCCAATTTACAGTAACAAACAATTAAAAGCAATATATTTAGTCACACAACAACCCTGCCTGTAAACTAAACTATCCGACGGCTGTCGAAGAAGCTTCATCAGGATGTGTATGTGCCATGTGTAATATTAAGAGTCCCTCACCTGAAGAAGTAGTAGGTTTTCGCCAGGCGCCCCAGTACCCTGTCATCCCCCATGGCGACTATCTTGGCAGTGAAGTGTCTCTGCTGCTTGGGGAAGGGGTTCTGCATAGAGCTGCTTCCTGCCTGCCTCTGCAGCGTGTCCCCTCTTCTTCCTCCTCTTCCTCCATTTCCTCCGCCTCCTCCGAGGCTTGCGTGGTCCTCCAGGGTGTCCTGCATCAGCACCATGTTGTCCTTCACGGATGGTTTCATCTTGACGCATCCACGTCGTGACAGCTTCCCTGACTCTTGCTCACTGGGAGAGATAGATTAAATGTCATACTCCAAGCTCTGATCAATTTTAAACAATGTAAGGCTTGATCAGCAAAACAAGTGATGCAAGAGATCCCATGATGAGCATCACTGACATTTTTTAACTTAGTAAATACGTCTTAAATCTTAGTGTAAGTTTCTTACAGTAAAAGCTCTTTGTGAGGATTACTGTCTTTATTTGAGGTGCCTTTAAGGTGATTTACATGGCTTACAAAGCTAATAACTTACAGTATGTTTTGAAAAATTGAAGGCAGTTTCACATTTTTACTTCAAGGACAACATATTATTATGCCAAACCAGAAGTAAACCTTTAATTATAGTAAGATAAGTAGTCATTGTACATTTTGCATTGTTCCCATGCTGCACTCATGCTGGCCGCGTCCAGAGATGACGATGGGGAGGGGTCAGTGCTGGGGGGCAGGTCCCTTTCAATACCGCTGTCGTTGGACATCACGGAGAAGCGAGGAGATGGCATTAGGTCGCCAGGCGATTCACCCAGCTCAAGGTCCTCCTGTTCTTGGCCGAGGGAGAACTGCTCTGACGTGGAACTGGATCGAAACCACTTGGCCAGCTCTCGCCCTGTCAATTCAGACAATTCAGCAATTCAGACACTCACATGGAGCAACAGGGAACAATTCTTAATCCTTTGTCCAAGCTGGTCTCTCTGTTTACTTACTGACAGCAGGAATAGTTCATCTGCACATAGGACACAAAGGCATGTATACTTCACATGCAGCCTTATGCCTCATCATAAGCGGACCACAAACATGAATTTTGTGCAACGTGTAACTGTTTTGTTATGGAGCTACAGAGTACACATGCCAGCTCTTCCGAGGTAGGAAACTCTAAATCGTGCCTTAATCTAAGGAATCTATTCACTACCCTGCTGAGATGGAGTACGCACATTTATCAAGTGCCTGCCTTGTGATCCCTCAGCATTTAATGCTTGTTAATGCACATATACAGCACACAGGAAACAATCACTGTCCTTTACTTACAGAAAAAAATAGTGTGTGCTATTATACAGTCATCTTACCGAAGATACAATGCAGCCCAGGGCATATCCTCGTTTATTCAAGCATCATATAAAGTTGTCAATGCTTCCACCAAGTACATTGTTTTACTGATTTACAGTTACAGCCTGTTTGCACTCAGGATATGAAGAGTATACTGCAAATGTACACTGTACTCAGTTCCACTGATTCCATCCAATACTGTTTGGGATAAATCAGTTTGTTACATTAAGTCAGCTCTAAAACACTTTGCAAATTAAAGGAACAACCAATTCTCAGATATATTCACACTCTGGAGAGTGTTATACTTCAACATCTTTTGATTAGGTTCAAGTCCTGTGTCACATTCGAGCCACTTTAATGAGGTTTCTGTGGGCGTATAAACTTTGATTTAGAAAGGATGTCCCTGTATGATTGTTGAACAGTAGTGCAAAAGGCACTTCTCAGGAAATAACCTTTTATTACAAAACTTCAATTCCAAGTGAGTTGGTTTATCCATTTTCAGTAAATCAGCCCAGCTCTCAGCCTAATCCATTTCAGATGACTGGTAATAACAACATCCTGTAGACCCCCCACAGAGCCACTCACAGATATCCAGATCCTCAGTCCACAGGTGGAAGCTCATCTCTGGGTTAGGAAGAGGGCAATCACTCAGAGGTCCACCAGACAATGGCTCTGCAGCATCTGTGGAGGAAGAGACCAAAACTGTCACAATGGCAATCAAAACAAAGACGCATACACACATACCACCACCTCCAAAACTTCCTCTCTGTGAACACTCCTTTCTGGCTTTTAGTCTTCCCGCTGGGATGAAGGTAGAGCAGGCTCATCGGATAGATCGCTGACACAATAATAGTGCGGAAAAGAGTGGATGTCATGGAAATAGATATCCGGAAATTTTAATATAGACAACTGACAAGACAGATTTCGCCATGGAGGAAACCGCTAGACAGACGCAAGGTCACATTTTTGATTTGAGCAGCAGGCAGTGTTTGTGAACATAAAAAAACATGTCCATCACCAGCAGTATGTGCTTAAACAGCACATTGAACACCACTGAACTGACTTACAGAGTAGCAGCAGCTTAAATGGACTCAGGATGAGCTCAAGAAAATGTAGAGATTTCATACCAAATCTAGTGCCTGTGACATCATTATATTTACGCCATTAAAATTGTAGGGATATCATTTCCTCTCCCAATGATTTGGATGATTCACTTATCAAGAAAACTGCCACACATACAACCCATTCATGAGCAAGCTAAAACCCTGACGACTTTCAAAAGCTCTACAATTTGCAGCCATTTGTGATGTAAGCACATCTCCCAAATAAATCTTGTGCAACAGGCCACAGGATTGGTTTTAAAGATTTTTCAGAATAAAAAAAATGCTACACAAACTATTAAAATGGCAAACCTGAATGCCAAATAAGCAGTCTGATACAATACTTAACCCTCCCATTGTCCCAGGGTCAAAATGACCCACAGCTGTGTTCAACCAAGTTCTATTTTATTTCTGTATTTTTATATTTTTTGGGATCATTGGTGATCATTCTTTAAAGAAACCCTCACAGCCTCCTTGTCACCAATGATCCCAAAAAATATGAAAATAAAATAGAACTTGGTTGAACACAGCTGCGGATCATTTGGACCCAAGGACAACGGGAGGGTTAAGATAGAACACGATAAAGCTACGAAAACTCCTACAAATTGTGCACAACTGAAGCAGACGTAATTTCATGTTTGGTCCCCTTAATGCAGATAATTTTGTACGAATACAAGGTTTTTGTCAGTCAATATCAAGACTGTTGGTACTTTAGGTAATCCGATAACATCCTCATCTTATCTCTTCTCTGTTGTTTTCTTTCCATTTGTCTTCATTCTGTTACATAACCAGATGTGGCTGTAGTTCTTGTGGTTTCCCCCTTCGCATTAATGTCTTGCGAAACCAGTAAGTTGATTTATAACTCCGGCAGAGCAGCTGAGCCTCACAGGCACCCTGCCTTGCATGGTTTTGTATTTCTTTGTCAGAGAGCGCCTTACCTGACTCTGTGTCTGCGACAATATCGCTGTACAGTTGGTGGAGACGGCTCCTCAGCGCTCCCCCCTTCCCTCTGTCGCCCTCCTCCACACTCTGCTCAAGAGTCGCTAACACTTCCTGAAAGTACGGCTGAATGTCTTGACCCATGCCCTGTCCCAAAACACACACAAACACGTGGTTGAACGGACACACATATGCTCGCAGGAAGATAAACACATACAGAGCATGTATTCATAGCAAAGATGTCAGGGGTCAGAAATGTGTGTATGTCTGCCGTTGTGTGTGTCCTGTTGAGGTGTTATGTAAGGACCTGTGCCAGGAGACATTTCCACCACACAGCTCAGAAACAACAGACCTTTCATTCAGGATGTTTCACATGACACATAAAACAAGGACGGACTCAAAACTATTTTTAATCCCAAATTTTTTTAAATTTACTGCCATTACTAAACATCTAGTCAGACAATCATTAATGCTACTTTCACCCTCATGAGTCATTCTGGGAAGTATTTGCACTCACTTAAAACTGCTGAATATGTAGTGACCACAGAGGCTATGCACATGATTTATCGGTACACAGAGGTTATTCACTTCCCCCACCTACAGTGGCAACAATCACGCCTTGACATCTGAAAAATATGGAAAGTTTCTATAATTAGCTAGATTTTGCAATAACCTGAACAAAAATCTGAAATATTTTTAAAGGACTTGCAAAGACTAAAGAGAGGAAGTGTTTAATATATTGTAAAAAAAAAAACATCCCCATAAGTTCTTACATTCTGTCCTGTTTTGAAACAAATAATGTGTTCAGCATAACACTGCTTCCTCAGAGCAAAGCTACATGGTAATACATACAGTACTACAATATGTAGCTCAGGAAACATACAGACAATGCATACTATAAAAGCAGTGAAGAAAGTCAATTGGAAAACTGAAAAACGGCAACAACTGAGCACAATTATACTGACCTTGAGGGCCTTAGCCAGCCTTGACCCATTACACTGCTCTGTTCCTAAAGCAGCCTGTATGGAGTGTTGGACTACACTCCGCATGTGATCCAGAGGACTTAGAAACCTTCCTGAAGCTGAAGCGGACGCCTCAAAATCCCCCGTAAGGGCATGTATCAAGGAACCAGTGAAGACGTCAGGATCAGCCAAAACAAAAACCCTGCAGATATTTACATGACAGACTTGATTGATGATGTTTCACAACATGCAGTGCTACGAGGAAATAAAAACATGCCTTTTTAAATTGTCAGTTCCGGGAGGCTACTGATTGTACTTCCAGGGAAGCATTACAATTACGTGACTCACCTCTCCTGAAAGGGATGGTGCTCATTTTTTAGTCTCTGCTCAACTGTGACCATTCTCTGGTACATCAGACCTGTGGATCAAAGTAGTATTTAATAATAGTATGCTGTTGCAAATCCTCAGACAATGTATCTTTACACATGCTTGAGGAACGTCAAATGTCAAAGTAGGCATGAAGTGTTTTTTCATGGTCTTATGGCCTTTACTGCTTGCCTGCCTGCAGCCTCTGCCTACAAGACCCAAAAGGGTGGTTTCAATGGAGAGATTGTCTCACCTGGTCTAACTGGCTGCTGAAACTCTGTTGTATAAACAGGTGTCAGTCAGTAAACCTGTCTAAGGCTATGTTCAGACTGCAGGCAAATCCTATTTGTATCTCAGATCAGATCTTTAGGACAGATTGCCTGCAATGTTATTGCCAAGGTTGCTTTGGTAATGACATATGTGTAGCTACACTGGTGTTTCGGCTTTCCAACGTGGAAGCAAAGTGCCAGCCCAATTTTTTTTTCCGGAGGACTGTTGTTCTTGTTGTCCTCCATAGCACCAAAAATCTACGCTCACTGTTAGTGCTCTGCTAGTGGTAGCATAGATTCTGCTCACGTCACTCTGAAAATGACATCGTCATTGTGTGTGTTGTGAGTGACGCAAAAAAATCCAATCTGAGCCTCCAGAGCGTCGGAACTGATACACATCCGTGGAAATCTAATTGAAATCACATTTCAAACCACCTCCAGACATGGTTTGGATTTATTTAGCAATTTATTTACAGTTCATTTATTTTTTTGCTGTCCAGACTTTTTAAAAATCAAACCGAATACAATCTGTAAATGACAAAAAACAAATTCAGGCCTTTTCTATTCATGTATTGGCGTACCTGTCTAAGGAATAGATTTTTGTAGGAAATGGCACACAATTTTAACATCATGGTGAAAGGCCACTAACAAATAGCTTTGTCATTGATGCCCTGCTTTTTGTGTTATAAATATTGAATTTCTCAAAGACGACCATGATCTAGCAGCTGGAGCTCCTCAAGCAGGTTGCTGTAGACTTGCTGTTAAGTCTACAGGCCGTGATCAAAAGTAACTAATCAACTCTTATTTAAAATTGTGTCAGCAAATGAAGGTGATGAATAATACCTGGAATGAAGCGCTCAGTTTTTATTTGTCTTGTGTAGCTGAGGCCTACTGTGCAGTAGGGATGAGGATAGGTTAGTAGTCGCTTACAAAAGTCATAAACCCGCTTGTAGAGTTCATCTGGAATGAAGGCTGTCTGGAATATCACCAAGCACACACACACACACAAACAAAACAAATACCATTTGTGGTTAGAAATGATGATTATCATGGTGATTGGGCTTAAGTATGAAGAAAAACAATATGCACAGAAATATGTGCCACCATTTTAGGTTTTAACTTCCTTGATGACATTTGTTCCTGGAATTACAAGACAACCATCCTCTGATTACCTGTCCTAAAACTGCCACATTACGTACATTAAAAGCAATGTGCAGAGTAATTTTATTGCATGCCAATGCGTCATTTAAAAAAAATGTTCAGTCAATAAACAAACCTATTGGTTCTACGTATTGGGAGGTTTATCTTACAAAGCAGTGTGGCTTTGTTTCTGGTGTCAGTAAGGCTAATTAGATATATTCAGTCATTATAGAATTAAGTGAACATTCATACATCTATGCATGCAACAAATAGTGTGAAAAAAATTAGAAGGACTGAGGCAGTTTTTCACAGAGCACCAGTGTGGCTGTACCTGAATGATGGCAAACATCAGAGTGTGGAGCAAAGGGATGATGCATCTGCGAGAGTCCCATCTCTCTGCCTGCAGAGAAAACACACTCTATACAGCATCTCCTTGACAAACACGTTGATAATATAGTGACATTTCAGTTACTGTGAGGTGACTATAGCGGCCTCCCACTTTAAAGGGAAAGGTAGGAACTAATTTCAGAGCCTACCAGAAGCCATCAAAAATACACGTTTGTGGTGAAATCAAGTACAGAGATCAAGTACCTTCTCCAGCTGCTTTATTAGAACCCACACTAGAGATAGGCTGTTGACAGGATTGTTTTGAACCTTTTTGTGAAGCGTCCATCTCAGCATTCCTGCACGCACACGCACACACACACAAGCAGACCATTAACAGATGCAAGATTTCCACAGCACTAAACACACTTGCTAAATGTGTCACACTTGTCTCCATTACAGTGCTAATCCAAAATTAATGCTATGTAGCTGGCTTCACTAAATATCTGCTCAGGGCGGAAAAGTTGACAAAGTGGAAAATCTTTGCATACAGAAAAACACAGAAACAAAGGAAGTCTTCAGGAGAAGATAGTTTTGTGACATCCTCCTTTTAGATACACTGAACTCGTGTGAATATATGGTGACCTTGCTGTTGCTTTTTTTTATACAATGTACTGCTAAGATAAATGAAGACTCAGTGATATAACTAGAGTGAACAGCAAAGACAGGTAAAAGCTCATCACCGCGTCTTAGTGGCGTGGTGAAATAGATGATGTTGTACCTTTGTTGAAACAGTCCGGAGGCTGCTGCTTGTCTGTTGCTCTGGGCAGCACAGCCTGGACACTGCGGTACAGCTCTGGCTCTGGAACAGTAGGGGAGCAGCCAGCTGACAATAAAGTGGAGAGGTCAGCAGTTAAAGGCTGAATATAAAATGTTTTTGTTTGAAGTTAAACATGCTATCAAATCTTCTTTTGAAATGAAGAATGACCAGCTGTAGAAAAGTAATCCATTCTACTTCTCTGACAGAGAATACACATTTCAAAGCCAGACAGATGTTACCAAAAGTAACTCTGTATGTATCAAAGATGAAATTATTTCCTTTTTTCTGCACATATTTGTATCATTGAGTTCAGTGTGTAAACACACATCTGAGTGTGTGTGCTGTCTGTACCTGCTGTCTCCATGCTGTACGTATTGCTCGAGCTATCCCAGTGGGCCTTGTTGGTCATGGCTCACACGCATTCTTGGTCTATCAACTGCAGTTAGGAGGAAGACGTAGAAAGGAAGTGTCACTTATGTTACGACATAACCGTGATCAAACACCGAGTGCGTAGAAAGACTTCGCTTGACTTCAGGCGGCTGACATTTTTTTAAATTTTATGTCTGCTTGTAAAATTACACACGTGTTCAGTGGAGTTATTTTAAAACTCTCTTTCTCTGTTTACATGCGGACGGACAATAATATTATCACTGTCTCCGTGACACGAGACACTTTTTGCATTTGTGTGAAATACAGAGTCTCTAGTTGACATTTCTGTTTCGGTAGTTACTGCTGAGGAGGTAGATCAAGTCTTAAGTGTTTAACCCCTCCAACCTGGAGTAATAGAGATTTCCAATTGCAGCATGTTCACTAAAGAGGCCGCATAATACTACTCTGACAAAAATGGATGTGCCATTTGTTATACTTTATTTTGGATGCATTAAATATGCGTTTTTTTAAGCAGGGACAATAACATCAGTGTTTACTGTCTCTTTACTGACTGCAGGGACAAACATCTTAATAAACCCTTTTGTAGTTAATTTTTCCCTTCTGGGTTTAGGTTAGGTTAGGTTAGGTAGTTACTTTATTAATACCCGAGGGGAAATGTTTTCGCTACAGCAGCATACAGAAGCGATAAGATAATAATATAATTTTTAAGGGGGAACTACTTTAGTGTCGTCGCCACCATGTCTTCAGGCTGAGTTGACACAAGACTCGATCTGAGGTTCTGTCCATTTCAGCTTCATAAGATGACCTGATTAATCTAAACTCAGTTATTTGACGTGATTCCTTACAGACAAAGTGCCCAGCAGAAACTTTAATAACAATGTGCAAATCACATGAGAATGAGAAGTTTTTTTTAGAGCCTTCCACCCTGGAGGTCCCTGTGCTAGAACCAGGCTGTATCCATTATAATAATGCCACCAGCATCATTTTATAAAGGTTACAAAGCATGACGAAGAGTATTCGTTGTACTGCTATAATTAAAATGGGTGCAGCATTTGTTGTGCTTAATTTCTATTATATCAAATTTCATTGATTTCTAGCTGAGAATATTTAAAGCCTGATGAAAAGGAAAAGGAGATGTTTTGAATTTAAAATTCTTCCAATTGTCATTTCTTCACAGAATTGTTTATTTGGACCTCAATGTTTAGCAGCTGACCAAATTTCAGATTTGTTCAAAAATAAAACCTAAAATTGAGGTGTTAAAGTGTACCCACGCAAAAACCTACACACATGCATACACACCTCCCAACACTTACTGATGGTTAACAGATAAAGAATGTGCAGTGTTCCCACGCTAACTCTCCTCAATAGTGTAAAAAGGGTTCTTATTAATAACACAACCTACTTAAGCCACTTACTTTATTTGAAGTCCCACAGGTTTATGAGTCATTTCTTAAACCCCCACAACACAAACTAAATGTGGTATTTGGCCAAATTTAGCAAAACATAAATCACCCATTGTGGCACCTTGTTGGTTTAATTTCAGATCATTTTATGATTCAATCAATGCATATGTAAATGAAACATACATATGCATACATGCAGAAATGACATATGGCCCCAACAAAAAACACAACAAACACTAATTGGACAGGACCTTAAGCAATTTCCCGTGGCTTTTACATATTCACAGACTGCTTCTTATAAATACCGAGAGGGATGGATAAGATGTTTATTTATTTTCAAGCTTTGCTCCTTTTTTGCCAATATTTTTAAAAAGCTCTACAGCTATGCTCTCAATTTATTGACCATAAATCATCCTGATCTGAACACTTTTGCATAATTACAGAGAAGTCATTTTTTTCACTTTATAGAACAAGTTCAATGTAGTAATTTGAATCAAAATGTCCAAACACATACTTATGCTGGCACAGGAGGCAACAAAACGACCAAAACCCTTCTATTCCCGTGCTAAAAGTGAGCAATTTAAAGTGTAAAATCGAGATAATATCATGTAAACTTACCCTGTTCCATAAGACCAAACTGCCCTCCAAGACTTTCACATTCACACTCGACTCAGGCTGCACTGAAACTAACATGTGTCCGACTAAGTGACAGAGAGCGAGTTAGAGAGCGAGAGAGCAAGAGAGCGAGTCGCAGGCAAGTGAGGACAGTGATCCATTGGCTGTTGTGTTTCCTCTTGTGAGAAAGAATGAGTGAAGTAGTGACAGGGATAAACCCGTTTGTGTGTCAGCAGCACGAAGAGGGGGAGTAGCAAGGAAAACAAGGGGGGAACAGTGTTGGTGGGTGCAGGTGTTGGTAGTTGTCAAAACATTTAGTTGGTTCAAGGCTGAATGTATCTGGATTTGTTTTGGCCCTCTGACGACTGACACGTTTCCTCATATTTCTACATTAACTCACTGAGTTTTGCTGTCTTTCATAATGATTTCTCTTATCGCTTATTCATTAATTTCTCTTTCTCCCTCACACACACACACACACACACACAAACCACATTGGAGGTCATTCCAAAGGCCATATGTCTGCGATGAAAAGACTTAGTGTGATGGATTTAGCCTTGATCCCTCTGAGAAAAGCAACACTTTAAAAAACGGAGTTAACAGCGCTGCCTCAGCAGCTGAGCACTGCCTGTTTCACCACAAGTTTCCGGTCGTCTCACCGTTTGTCATTCCCCCTCCTCTCGCCCCGCTTTTGTCTGTTTGCATCTTCAGTCATCTATCTGGTTCCTTCGGTGCACACAAACAGAGGTTTTCTTTTTCTTTCCCCTGTTTGTCTTTGATGGAAACATTGTACTATGTATGAACTAGCCAAACATGCACATGCATAAAGAATATCATGCACATGCATCAACTCTGGCACAGACAGAGGTGCAGATCTTCTCTATGTGATATGCAGACTTTTTATTCTGAAATACGCACTTCCTTTCTGTCAAAATGAGTGGGCGGATGACATGCTATATTTAGACAGACAGAGAGAGAGATATGCTGAAACAGAGAGACAAAAGGAACCAGAGTTCAGTTTCTTTTCTAAAAAAGATTGAAAATATGGGCACCACGTCATCCACAACATTTCAAAATAACTAGTTTGGAAGTTAATGTGCAGAAAATGTGCTGCAATAGGTCAGCCTCTTAAAACAAAAAACAAAAACATTGTAGCTTCTTAAGTGTATGTCGTTTATTTTAAAAGTGTTATTCAAATAGAAATTTTATTGTTCAACCATTACACTGCATTTAAGATGTTTTAGGCATGACTTTCTGCCAATTTAATTTATCCCAGCATATACTTACAAGTAGACTTGATCTTGTCTGGACTTTAAAGGCATTTTCAGTGGGTTTGATCAACATTTGTCCTCACAAAACAAGTAAGTAATGACATACCCACATAGCCTAGGGATCTACAAAATGCATGAAGCTTTTGCTCAAAGTCCACATACTTCTCTGTGTAATTCGTATACATAGAAAATATCTAATCTCAAAATAAACTCTTCTTTCAGCAAACATAGGACGTTTTAGATGTTGAAGCTACATCGAATAATCAAACGAAATCAAGTTGGACACACTGTACATGCATGATAGCAATGTGATTTATTGTGCTCACGCAAATCACTTTGTTTTAGTTGTGCACAGAATCAAAGAGAAATAATATAATAATAGTGATACACACAATAATATAACACCATGGTGGTGCTAAACACTGCAGCACATTAGTTAATACGTTAGATTACAACTCTAAATATCAGAGTAAACCTTTTGACCAGTATTAAACTTTTGAAACCCAAAACTGGGCACTTCACAGCAAAAGCCCTTTTTTTCAGAAACATCTTCTACCATTTCACTAAATCACACCTGATTGGTTCAGAAGAGAGCAACATCCCAAAAATGTTTTTACTAACTTCATGACTTTCTATTATATTGTTTCTTTTGCCATTACTGCCAGTAATATCACCCAAATGACCCAGAAAACTATTAATAAGTAGAAAATAGACCATAATGCTAGTACAGGTGCCAAGGCCAAATGCCAGTCAAACAAACTTCCTCTATGACTGTTGCCTATTTACGTATAATATGAATCAGTTCCTGATCTGAGTTTCAGTGACAACCTGCATCCATCTACACCTTCCCTACACAAGCACGGCGGTGGTCAGACAATGTGACCAAATAGAAAACAGGAGTGACCATTTCCGTTCAGGCACGTCGCAGACATCTCAGAAAACAGGAAGGATCTGACAGCGATGTGTAGAAGTGTGTTCATAGAGAACGAGAGAGGTGGTGTTGAGGTGAAGCATTGGTGGGTGGTGTGTATGTACTGTATGTGTGTTTTCTTGAGTGGAAATCCCCAACTTAGGATAGCACAGAGTCTGTAGACACAGATGTGCTTCACATACTGACCTGGACAAAGATTCCTTAAGGTTTTTTTTTCTTACTAAAATAAACATGATGCAAATTGAATGCAAACAGCCTATTTGACCTTTATGATTGTAGCTCAGTGCTATGAGAAAGCCTACCAAATAAATCCCTTAAACAGACTACCTTTCTATTCAGTTAAAGCCAAGGGGGATATCAATCAAAGTGATTTCCTGCATCAACATACTGAACAATATGAGGAAGTCCTCTTGGACTGCTGTGTGTGAGTCTATGTCTATAAACCTGCCTGGCCTGAATGACCAGAGATTATCTCCTTCTCAGGGCAATAATGCAACAATTATGCAACAAACAGGTGAATATGTCACTAAAAAAAACAGAAAAAGTTGCTGATGGTTACAGTTGGTGTCAGTACAAACAAAATTCAGTCATAAGGCTGCATGGACAAGGTGACACCGAGGGTTGTATGCTAGATCCATCAGGCAAGGGGAAGGCAGATAGGAAAAGGTAGCGATGCAAGGGGGTTTCCCAGAAGGCGTGTGCATGTGCGTGTGTGCGTGTGTGTGTGTGCGTGTGTGTGTGTGTGCGTGTGTGTGCTATGGTCCTTTCTGTGTGGCCTTTGTTGGGGAGAAATGGGTCAGTTAGTACATTAGGGGTCAGTTGAGGATGTAGCATTAAAGCTGGATTAGACATCAGGCAGCAGCCAGGCAGCTCTGTACAAATACTACACTGAATCACAAAAGCAGATGTAAGCAGACACACATCCTACACAGCAAATTTCTGGAGTGAAATATCCTGGAGTTAAACAAAGAGTTTGATTCTGGGAGTTTATTTTCTAAGTTAGACTACAACTTGTATTCAGTGTTACTCTCTGGTGGGTAATATTCTGGTGTTCATTCGCTCAGTGTTAAGGAACATGATTCAACACTACTCCCGGTTTTGACTGCACAGCTTTGTTGCGTATTAGCATTTCAAAGGATGCCTTAGTTATTTCTTCCTAACTTTTGAGAATAAAGCAACCAAATGAAATCAAAGTGATGGGTAGAAATTACATTTAGTTTTGTTAAAGCATGCTGTTTATTAATATTTCAATGAAGACATAATGATAAATTAAACTTGTTACACAAAGTTTTCACGCAACATTAATTGCTGCACACTGCATATAATTATCTTGTAGTCAGTCTTACCTAAAACCTTTATAGTGTGATGAAATTGTAATCCATGAATGTCAAACAATAGACACTTTTAAGTGTTAACTGTTAACACTGTGAAAAAGTTCACATTCAAACAACTCAAGGTTAAAGTAAAATGTACTCTTCATGGGAGTCGAGTTTTAACTTCAGGTTCAACTCCTGAAAAGTGTTAAAAATCCACTCCAAGAAAAGAGTTACTTTCACTCTGCTTGAGAGTGAATTCGATGGTCTCACATGTACAAGCAAAAAGAGGTGATTTGAACTCAGAGAGTTTATTCCAAAGATGTGAATTTGCTGTGCATGTCTGAAACAATGTTTGTTCTTCCACATACGTCAATATCAGAATATCTAGAGTATCTGGTTAGAGTGTCATAATTGCAGCAGACATACTACACCCTGTGCTTACTCAAGTCAACAGTGAGGTCCAATGTTTAAAAGATAAAGGAAGAATAGATAGGAACATTTGAGATGCATTACACTTAATTAAACAGGTAGACTAACTGCAGGGATACCTCAAAAGTAGATTTGAATCCATCTCATTTGTTTAAACATTGACAGGCTTGCAAACCATAACAAAAAAGAGCCACACTAATTCCTTAAAAAGCTTAAGACATAATCCATAAAGTATTGTCTAAATAAGCCGACAGTGCAGTAGGCAACAAAAATAAATTCATAACTTCCTCCTTCCCCAAGTTATCTTTAGAAACGAGCAAGGAACTGTAAGCCGAAACTGCAGGAAAAGATTGAGTAAGTGATATTGTGGCAGCTACGTAACAAAAAATAGCGTGTTATCCATTAGGAGTTTGAGTGAAAACATACATAATTCATACTCAATGGTCCCCACTCTTCACTGGTGATCAACGGGCCTTCTGCCTGAGGCCACAGCTCTGTCTATAGGAACAATGCTGTCTTTGTTCACAGCTATCCATCCTCAATAAGCATGAATTTAGAAAATGAATTTAATCACTGTTGAAAATCACTGATGGAAATCTCGGTGGTAACAGGTCATACAGCGTCACTGCACTGCAAGTGCAAAGCTGAAGGAAAGCAGAAGAGCTATTGTAAACTAATTGTAAAAGTTTCTGAGGTTGTAGAAAACCGACTCGTATCCTATTTATGCTAAGATTTACGAACGTGTCAGTCAGTGGGAGTTGCATCTGTTTCAAGTTCTAAACCTCGTATATGTCATATAACAGATGTTCATGTATGACCACACAAAAGTATGTACATAGCAAATTCACATCTTTGGAGTTCAAATCACCTCTTTTTGCTTGTACATGTGAGACCATCGAATTCACTCTCAAGCAGAGTGAGAGTAACTCTTTTCTTGGAGTTTATTTTTTTTAACACTTTTCAGGAGTTGAACCTTGAACTCTTTGGGAGTTAAAACTCGACTCCCATGAAGAGCACATTTTACTTTAACCTTGAGTTGTTTGAATGTGAACTTATTCAGTGTTAACAGTCAACACTTAAAAGTGTGTATAGTTTGACATTCATGGAGTTAAAATTTCTAGGAACTATAAAGGTTTTAGGTAAGACTAGCTACAAGATAACAACATATTCCTCACAAATGTATATTTAACAATTATATGCAGTGTGATTATATGCAGTTTGCAACAATTAATGCTCCGTGAAAACTTTGAGTAAAAAGCTGCAAACTAACCAATGTGTTAGTTGCACTGTGATTGGTA
This sequence comes from Brachyistius frenatus, assembly GCF_029030835.1. Taxonomy (NCBI): domain Eukaryota; kingdom Metazoa; phylum Chordata; class Actinopteri; family Embiotocidae; genus Brachyistius; species Brachyistius frenatus. The sequence continues at coordinate 980,266 of NW_027210622.1, forward strand.
TACATGTTACGTTCCTTCTTTGTACACTTATGGTTTTCAATGATAGCCCCATTTTATTTATCATTATATCTTCATTGAAATATTAATAAACAGCATGTTTTAACAAAACTAAATGTAATTTCTGCCCATCACTTTGATTTCATTTGGTTGCTTTATTCTCAAAAGTTAGGAAGAAATAACTAAGGCATCCTTTGAAATGCTAATATGCAACAAAGCTGTGCAGTAGTGTTGAATCATGTTCCTTAACACTGAGCGAATGAACACCAGAATATTACCCACCAGAGAGTAACACTGAACACAAATTGTAGTCTAACTTAGAAAATAAACTCCCAGAATCAAACTCTTTGTTTAACTCCAGGATATTTCACCCCAGAAATGTTTCTGTGTGCTGAGGAAAAAGTAATAAAGTGTGTAGACAAATGTGAGGATTCCTGTGGATCGCCTCAAGTCTCGCCACACAGCAGACCTTATTTAGCCACTCTGGGCATGATGAGGCAACGCTGCACCAGAGCAGCAAACTTTCATAGGAGGTCATTGGGTATGAAGTGATCCAACAAGCACAGGATGTTCCAAGTGCGTCACATAGACATGATCAGCAGCACAAATAGATCCTCACACACTTGGCCACGATGGAGCCACTTCTCTCCAAGGAGCCCACAGGCACGTGGCCATGCCAAGAAGTGCTGCCATTTGTTTTTATGTTCCTGACAACACAAACAAGAGGGTGGCGTCTCAAACTGAAGAAAGTCTGCGGCTGTCTGCATTTTGGTATTTATAGTATGTTGAATGAAGGGAGTTTGGTAATAATTTTGGGCAACATTGTGATTTTTCATGTTGGGTCAGTTCTTTTTCCAGGAAATTGCAATGGTTGTGTGGGCTCACGAAGGCCTGGCACTCAAAGGCAACACATCTGCATAAAGTGGCAAACAAAATCTACAGGTTTTAATACAAAGCTTTCAGCATAAAACTAATAATTGCAATTAATGAATCTGAAAACTTTGTTCTCTTTAAATATTTGCCGTTTCCTTCATCTTCCAATTATTAATATACAAACTAATTCATATTTTTAATATAAAAACTAATAATTAACCATTATTAAGACTATTTGTCGTTTTGTTTTCTGTCCATTGACTAGTTGACACTTTAAGACCTTGGCTATTTTTTTAAATTACAATTTGAACAAATATCCCCAAATGTAGTCAGCAACAGCTACACGATTGTGAGGCCAAAATAAACAACCATGGGCTTTATGGATAAGACTTAGGGACTTAGGAGCATTTTAAAATACAATAAGTCTCCTTAAGTTAAAAAGTTAAGTCTCCTTGAGTTAAAAAACTGAAGCAAAAAATACCTTTTTACAAACTGTAATTTAGAGAGCAAATAACAGCCTTATAACAATGAGTCACTGATGTTATCAATCCTGTTCTAAATTTTTTCAGCTGGAAATCAATTCAATTTTGTAAAATATAAATGGAGCACAACAAATGCTGCACCCACCCTAATCATAGTCGTACAAGGCAGCCTCTTCCGTCAATGTCATGCTTTGTAACCTTTATAAAATGATGCCACTGGGATTTTTGTAATGGTTACAGCCCGGTCCTAGTATAGGGACTTCCAAAGTGGAAGGGACTGTTTTATCTAAAAAAATAAAAAAAACTCCACTGAAATAACGACTGACGGAGTGCACTGTGAACGCCCAATGTGGTTTGTACATTGGTATTAAAGTTTCTGCCGGGCACTTTGTTTGGAAGGCATCATGTCAAGTAACCAAGCTTGAATTAATCAGGTCATCTGACTAAATTGAAACTGCCAAAACCTCAGATCAAGCCTAGAGTCTCGTGTCAACAGCCCATAGACTTGTTGGAGACTCGACTGAAGTAGTCCCCGTCTTATACCCTAAAGGCAAAAAAGAACTATAAAAGAGTTTATTAAGTTGTTTGTCCCTGCAGTCAGTATAACAACTTAGCAAGTGCTCCTTTCTATCAGTTCTTTATGTTTGGAGTATCTTCAGAAGATGTCATAAGTCAGCTCAGTGTGTTTGCTGACGTTGGATTAAAAACTAATGAATGAGTGTTGACATTTGCAGGACTCAAAGGTCTTTGTAAAGAAAGTTCACTATATATGGACCCTCACGGGATGGAGTCATGCCCTGTTCGTCCGCCTGTCCATCGATCTAGTTTTAACAAACCATGAAGTCACTCTGAAATCTTAACAGGGGTTTGCCGTATTCTATCATTCATGATAATATCGGTATGATCTATAAAACGGGAAAAAAAAAAAAGAACTATTCCAATTTATTGATGTAATGACTTCATTTTTATGTAAAACTGAGGGAGACAGCAATAAGAAAGACAACTGAAAGCAACTAATCGAGGAGGTAGTTTCATAAAAGGGAGCGATTTCAGTCGCGTTGAAGTGGTTTGGTGGCCTATCACCCACCCCTAACTCTTGACATACGGTCTCTGTGTTATTTTTAGAGTTTGTATGTGCTACATAAATTCCACCAACCGGATACTTTACACTGAAATTACTGGCCACAAGAGATGGCAGAAAAAACGAATAGCTGCAGCACTTGTTAAAAAGGTTCCCTCTAGATGCTGTCGTTCATTTTACCAGGTAAATACAATAATTATATAATAATAATAATACAATAAAAACAATAATTTTCCTTATTGTTACTGGAAGAAGAAAGGGAAATAATACAGTATTTTCTTTTGTGTTGTGAGAAGTATTATGTAATGACAGTACTCATGATCATTATTACAAACCAGTGGTGTCAATAATGACAACAGGTCAATTAACCTTGTTATTTATACAGTAGGTCATTTTTTTGCAGCTTTAATTGCAGCTCTGTGGCTCATGGTGCACCTGCTGCAGTTCTCAAAACATGTTGTTTGGCTGCATCCTCTCAAGTGTTTGTTTTTGAGTGTGTCATCACAAGTTATTTCAACATGGTGACTACAGTGGTCAACATCACCATGGAGATCAGATTTAACACCATGTGGGCAGTAACTTATTTTCCTCGTGTATTTGATTTACGACGTTTGATTTTGTTATGATTTCCCTTTGAACCCTGTCCAAGACGAGATTAGAGATTAGTGGCTTTGAGCTAATACCCTAAATATTTTAAGCAGCCATTGGAGAGCCTCACCCAGCAGCTGACATCACTCCTTAGATATTTTTTAACTGCGCGTTGTAGGGTGTCAACACTTTTATGGTCGTCCGTCTTTAAGATTTACAAACAACCTTTAACGATGTTGCCAAGGACAATCTGTGTATCATGACCACTTGCTTATTTTAAGAACAACAAAATCAATTCCAGGATTCTAACATGGACACACACACACCCACCCACCCACACACACACACACACACACACACACACACACACACACACACACACACACTGAAGCCACCGAGCATCCACTTCACCCCAAAGTGGTACCAGGAAGCTCAGATCCAAAACAAGGAAACAGGAGGAAACCCAGCAGTGCTTTTAGACTCAAACAGACACAACAGAGGGTTGGTGGCTTCAATGAGATCAAGCACTGTTATCAAACCTTTGTTATTATCTCCGGATGGAAAAAATAAACCTCCCACCGCCCACTCCCGTGTCTTCCCGTGTCATAGGCCATGATTTGTGGAAGTTTTTTTTTTAAAGACTTGCACGTACAAGAGGATAAACAAAAAAACAAAAAAAGGATTGGGGGTTGGGGGGAGGGAAGGGGAGGAGTCTGTGCGCTGCAGAAGAGCAGCTGACGTGAGCAGCAACACCGGAACCTGCCCGGTGTTATCAGTAACCTACGGTCATATCTTATCTGCGCGGTGCAGTATGCGGTATGTTTGTTTCGCTGTTAGCAGTTTACAGTTATAAACCTTAGATTATAACTGTAAACTGCTAACAGTGCCTGTTCCTACGGCTCACCGGTGCGAAACATAAACATCCAGACCAAAAAAACAAACAACAAAACACGCCTCAAACATAAACAGTTCAAATTAGCAGAGACGAGCAGTAAGAACAAATTGCGCATTCCCAGACAGCAGATCTATCTACAATATCAGCAAACTCCAAATTGCAGTCTTCCACGTGAACTTTGTATGCGCGTAAATTCGCAGAAAACTGTTAAGTAAAAATGTAAATATGTCTACATTAGTTAAACAGCGATATATTTCTGTTTGAGAAAACTTACCTCATGTAAAATTGTTCATAACAGCTCCATTTGCCGGAGTTGAATTGGCTTAACTTTAGGTATCAGCTCTCCCCGAGTGCCGGTGACAGTTTGCTGCAGTCATCTGTCTGACAGTGTCCGATCTGACCACGCCCACTGCCGCACGAGAACCAATCAGAGCTCGTTTCTACGTAAACCATAATTCACGGCAAGAGTGTTTCAACAAGTTGTTTAGACAGATAGATGGACGCTGTTGGTCATTTTATGCAGTGGTGGAAAAAGTAGCAATGTAAAAATACTTATTACAAGTAGAAGTCCTGCATCAAAAATCCCACAAGTTGAAATACAACGTACACAAGTAGTTAAAAACATGAAATAGGCCTGAGAAAAACTGCTGATTGGGTCCCTCTGACAAGTTTATTATAAATTAAGTCATTACATAATTAATAGTGAAGAATTAGTGTTTAAGCAGCATGTTACTGTTGTAGCTGCTGCAGGCTGAGCTAGTTTAAACTACTTTACATCCAGTGGGGTAGAAAGTACAATATGTCCCATCTTAAATGTGGATTGAACGTGAATTATAAAATACAAACACTCAAGAGAGAGTCCCTAAGAGTGGTGCTTTGTTGAGTAAATGCAACCAGTACCTGTAGATAGTTACAGAATAAGACTAAGTAGACTCCTGGTCTGCGTGGACATAATAATTGTTGGTCATGTGTAAAAACACCTCTTCAAAGTAGGGCACACATCAACATAAATAAATCAATTAAACTACATTGAAGACATATTTTTAATGAAGACTGAATTTGAGATTTATCAGTTGCATCTGTGATACACATACATATATACTGTGATTATAAAACAAATATTATATTTGCAATATTTCCATTCCAGGAGGCATGCAGGGGCGACAAGGCCTTTGTGTCAGGCATTTATCTGAACATTAAAGTACCTAATTTAATCATTTATGTCATTTCAAGTTCAAGTGCCTCAATGCCATGAAAATAATCTTACCCAGCATTACAAAAAATAGTATCAGTCAAGTAATCATAACCTTGTCCCCTTATAGCAACAAAACAACAAAATGTTTAATGTCATAGTTAAACCTTTTGGAAAGTGCATTGAATCAGTTTCTCTTTTTTTTTTGTACAAGAAGATGGTCAACCAAATTAGCACCAACCTTTACATGTGTTGTCAATTAAATTAAGATTATTACTTTATAAAATCAGAATATCGTTTAAGCATTAAATATATAACAGATGTTACAAAAAGACTTAATTACAAGTATCATCTAGTCTGGATGGTTGTAAGTGAAGTCAGATTAATGTCATCAGAGCCTCCTGCTGGTCTTATTTATAATTACAGATACAACTCTGAACCAGTATAACTCCTCAGCTATAATTAACAAACCTAAAAAATGATGGTGCGATGTTAAATTTATAAAACACAATACAATATTTTACAAACATGACATTTACATATTGTATAAATCCATAGTGTCCATTCTCAGATATTAATATCTGATAGTCGCCCCTGATGGAGCCTTTACTATATGACAGCGTCCATGTCCATGCAGGTTGATCCAGAGAAAAGCATCCTATCTTTTTGTTGCCAGTTTGGACGTCATTTCACTCTGAGATTCTTCAGATTCACCCTGTTTTACCTAATTACATTCTTATGTCACACTGGGTTAAGTTGTTTTTCTCAACAAACAGCGGAACTGAAACCTGAAGAGTGAAACTTGAATGGTTCCCTTAGTTAAAGTGAATGATTGCTTTGTACAGTGAAAGTAGACAGAGCTTCACCGGAGCTCTTTTGTCTTTGCTCGTTCCTGTTTTTTTGTGACTTTTGTGTTAATATGAACGATGGCAGGACCAGCCAGGTCTGGAGTGGTCATAACTACAAAAGGTGCATTCGAGGCAGCCACCATGTAAACTTGACCACAGCAGCTTGAAGACGACAGCCAGAAAGGATTGAACGTCCTGTGTACTTTTCCCTCTGTGGTCAATGTGTTATTCACAGCAAATGGATAACAGTTTCAGTTTGGTTCACCCACACCAGAGGTCAGCAAGCATCTCAGGGAAGAGCCCCACTGAAAGTAACAATGGGCAGGCAGAGAAGGGAGCAAAAGGTGGGGTGGAGGGGCTGGATCTGAGCCGAGGTCCTGGATTGTTGTAGCCTCCAGTCAGTGGAGCCATCAGGTTTATAGCACACTGATATTTCACACCTTTATGAGACAGAAGGAGACACATGGGTTAGAGAAAAACACACCAGTTTTGAGCAGTGAGTGGGTGATGTGAGTTTGGGTGAAATTTGCACGTATTTTCCCTGAGAGGACAGAAGGTTGTGGCTACAGAGAAGACATGTAAGAAACTTTAGTAATAATACAACAAGACATAAGAAGCCTGTTCTTTATGACTTTGTAAGAAGAAAACCTTTCTGAAAAATGAAGCTCCTTAAAAATGGGGTTTTGATGTATGATCATGTTAACATAGGTTGCTTTTATGAAGATGAAGAAAGTGGAGGAATTTGTTCTGAACTGTAAAACAGGTTTTACTGGAAAACTTAGATAGCTGGTGGGGGAACTACTTCTTTCCAGACACTCTGCATGTCTACATCAATTGCTGTGTGTGTGTGTGTTTATCTTGATTGCACACCTGGTGATGCTCTGTAATATCTTCTTCTCATCTTGGTCCAGACACACAGCAAAAGTTGTGTTTCCAGCACCGCTGACCTGCACCTTGTCCACCTTCACCTCAGTCATGGTGAGCTGCTGCAAGGATAAATAAAAGCGGGCACTAAATGCAATTGAAAAACATTTTTCAAAAACGAAATTTAAAGGTTGATAAAAAAGCCTTAATGAAAATAAGTGTTTTACACAATGCACGTTGCTGTTACAGCTCTTACAGATGTGCTGTGAGCCTAAAGGGAGTCTTGTGCTGAAAATCCATTTAAATAGGTCCATAATCCCCCAATGAAAGCTCCAAATCCAAATTGGGTTAAGAAACCACATTTCAGTGTTGAGCAAACAATATGAGTGCTGAAGCAAACACAAGCTAAACAGATACGAGTCTTGTTTGTGTGTTGTGGCTTTTTTCCCCCATCAAACTGTCAGTCTAAAAAAACTGTTCTCATACGTGTTTGCATTTGTGAGAGGAGAGATTCGGTTGATAGGCTGAGATGCTATCAAAGATATGTTTTGATCTCCAATCTATGTATTTTTTATATAGAGAATGTGTTGCAGGGTTGTTTTTGAAAGCACACTGCTGCTGTGCTCTCTTTGCCACAAACCACCAAGACAGGCTGACACACTGAGCTCACCTGGTTGTAGCCCTTCTTGCTTTTACCGCTCTGTCTCTTCAGGACCTCAGTCATTGAGAGCTGCAGGCACTCCATTTTTGGGTCTGAAAGGTAAATTGTTGTTGTTTAGGTAAATCACAGTACAAATATACTTACACAATTTCTTCATCATCACCTAATGCAAGTAAGGAAATTTTGATCATTTAAACAATTAAATTGTTTTCATTAAATTCAAAAGCTATGTGAAATATTAACTTTTTAAATCCTGCCATAGACAATTATTAAGGAACAGCACACAATAAGACACACATGATGCGTGTTCTCTGACAGGCAAAATAAGTTTAATGCTTTAGCCATACAGCAAGTGGCATCATACCTAGCTCCTCTGGATTCTTGCATGCTTTGATCAAGTTCACTGAAGTGCAGACTTTGGTTTCTCTTTTCCACTGGCTTCTCCCACTAATTACCACCTGAAAGAGAGAAGAAGGAGCATAAGATTATTGTGCTGGGACTTGAGAAAACAGTAATGATCATAAATGCAGCCAAACTATTGCAAGGATTCTGAATAGGGCGCAAAAGTAAAAACTGAGGACATAAGAATAGTGTAATTGTGTCATCTCCTGTGGGTGGAGAAGTGACCAGAACTAAAACCAGATGAATTCTGTTGAAAGGGGAGAATCTGCACTGTCAACCAGTTGCATGTTCATCTTCAGAAAAGATGACATATTTATGAATGTAACTCTTGTAAAAATGTAGCTTTAAGACATATACTTTGATAGTGGATGAAATCAAGCATTTTCCTACCCTGCTGTACACCATCTCCAGTGTCAGAGGCACAGCTTCTCGGTCACCGTCAATACCAAACCGCTTACTAGCAGCACCTGTGATATATGAAGCAAGAAAAGGACAAACATGTGATCAATGGGAGAGTAGCAGTGTGCTAATTCAGTAAAGAGCTACAAAAACTCGACTACAACATTCAAATGTACAACCATAGCAGTCGACAATGCTGCAACTGTTTGTGTGACTGCCGTGAGTAATGGAAAAGTAATTTCCACTGTAACCACCAGACACCAGACATAAACAGCTTTCCATGAATTTTAAGTTCTTCAACGAAATAAAAAATTCTGACGTACAAGCAGTAGTGAAGAGTGAAACTAGAAAAGTGGAAGTGGACTGCATCATGGTATCTAAACAACAGATGTTCCTCTACCATTAGTGCAGTCACAGCCCCATAATAACTGATGATGCATTTCACCACACGGAAACTGTGAAATGGTTGCTACGATACGCATGTGTGTGTTTGGCGTGTGTGTCACACTCACCCATGGCCTTGATGGCGCGTGTTCCTGCGGTGTGACCCAACTCCAGGGAGTGGACGAACACCTCAGTCCTCCTCTCACCACAAGCTAACGTCAACTGCAACACCAAACATCCAAAGATCACTCACTAAGTCTGAAGTTATTACGACCGAAAGGCTATCGGGCCTCTATTCCTCTTTACAAGGTGACGGGGTCTGGAGTGGACACCGGGAGGGGAAATGGCTCATTAAATTAGGAAAGTAAAGGCAGGGGTAGTGTATTACAACTGTGTGTGTTTATGTGTAAAAGTGTGTCTGACCTCAGCCTGATAGAGCTGGATTAGAGCTGGCCGGGCAGCGTAGCGGCAGTAGTACAGGACCAAGTCTGCCAGGATGGGTAGACGCTTCTCGTATGAACTGTTGTAGGACTCCGACTCTGTTTTTGAGGTTTGCTGCAACAACATTGGTAATATGGTTTACATTACGGTTACAGAACAGGATGATAGACGTTAGCATGCACTAAACACTGGACATAGTTGAAATACTTTATCTGTCTGACTGCTAAGAATGCTGAGAAAGACATTTAGAGATTATGATTGTGATAGTCTACAGTCATATTCTAAAACATGAAGGAGAATCTTTATGATTAGTCTTGCGTTCCACTTGTACCTGGCAGACGACGTTTGCAGGCAAGTTCAGCAGACTAAGGGTGTTTCTTTTGTACCAAGGGTCCAACATGCCAAGAAGATGAGCGATGTCATTAGTGCTGTCTCCTGTCCCCGTGTGGTTAAGATCCTGCTTAAGCAAAAGCAACACTTAAAACCAAACAGAGTAATTACACCTTATATAGGTGAATGTAGTGCTTAGGCTACACAGTAGGATGTAATACATACAAGTTTGTGTTCAGTACTTGAAGTTTGGTTGGACTATTACTCTACTTACATTAGATGGGGCCACTCCTTTTGGAGATCCAGTTTGAACCACAGGAACAGAAGACCTCCGACCCCCTGATCCTCCTGCTGAGTCCCTCTTCACAGGTATAAAGTAGAACTGAAGCTTGAAGGCCCTGCTGAGACGTGGACATTCAGTCTCCTTCATCCTCAGGCTGTTGTAGGCTCGGGCAACCTTGCCTGCAACATGATCAGCACCAAACACCACCACCCTCAGTGTGGTATCCTTACTGTCCTCATCGCTGCTCAGAATAGGCCTCCTTCGGAAGCAGACATGTCTAAGAGTTTGACTTTGTGGCTGAAGTAAGGGCTCAGGACTGTTTAACTTAACTTGCTGGGGCAGAGAGTTGGAACGGTTTTCTCGCACCATTAAGAGGTCTTTTGATTCGTTGTTTCCCAAGCTTTTGGCCCGAATAAGTAACCGTGGGCTCTTTGGTTTAATGAAGAGCCGGTAGAAGTGCTGACTGAGCCGAGCCGAGGTTTTGATCGACTTTGGTGAACATTTTTCAGCGACAGGGGAAGAGTAGATGTAGTCGTCAGAATCTTCAAAGAAGTCACTATCGGCTCCCGAGGTGACAGAGAAGAGGGAGGCAGAGTAGGACTCTGAGGCCACAGACACGGTGGAGAACATGGAGTCTGTGGAGGTGGTGGAGAGGGACGAGATGGTGGAGAAGGTGGAGGCACGATAGCTGGTGCTGTAGTCATTAGGGATGATGGATATTGAAGACGATTCTACTACATGTTCCTCTTCTTTGTCTTCTTCCCCCTCATCATCATCAATATCAGCCTTCTCTTCATTTGCAGGCTGCCCATTAGTGGCAAGGCCATCAGGGTCATGTTCCAACAGGGTGTTCAGAACATCTGCAGGAATCAGAATATTAATCATATTTAGATAACATAATCAAATAATATTTAGCTACCAAAACAGACACACACACAAAAAAAATATATTATATATGGTGATGATTAAATTGGGAATGGATTTCTCTCTGCTGAAAGAAGTAGGGAAATCAGCTCAAAGGGAAATGATCTTTCCTACAAAAAAAATAAAACAGTATCATGTATAATATATTACCAAAGTTATCTTTTTCCCAGTGAAACATGTAACATTTGGCTGTGGGCAGTGGCAGCGTCTGTAGCATTCCTGAGAGGACAGAATAGGGCAAAATACCAGATTGTCAGAGCAGTATCTAATTAAAATGAAAATCTCAGTATCATGTAATACACTGCCAATCTCCCAGTTGACCGTCCCTCTTACCATCAGACTTCCTTCCATTGGATGCAGGGATTTTCATCATTTCCCTCAGTCTCTCCAGTCCCCGGATGACATGACTGCGCCCCTTCAGTGGGTCACTCATGGCAGCAGCTGTCTCTAAGACATCACTTACCAAGGAGAAGATCTCAGCCAACTCAGTCACAGTTTTCACCTGCAAAAAGTAATTGTAAGATATTGAACAGGCACAGAGCTATTTGGGGATTTTTACTTCTGTGCATCTTTTTAATTCAATAAGTTATAGACACCACAAACTACTCCAAGAATCCAGGATTTTCATATCTTCATACAGTAACAGAAAGAAAATTCTTCAAATTTTAGATTCAAATTGATAAAATCATTCAAACTTACAATAATGTGTATGCATATAACATTTTTGTATTAATATCGCTCAGGTTAGGAATCAACATTTTCATCTTCAAACAAGACTTGCCAATAGGTTGATTAAAATATGACAACAAACTTCACCTCACTTTTAAACTAACATTTAAAAAAGATCAATTTAAACTGGGGTAGCAGTGCTTTGTCAGATATACAAGATTTAAAAATAAGCCCAGAACTAGATGAACACTCATGTGAGGTGCAGAGCACTGGTCAGACTTGTTTCCTGTCAGTTCAAGTTGAAAAATGTATTGAATACTTCAATGAGATAAATAAAAAACAGTTACCTTGAAACACTAGCATGGTGCATATGGTGTTTATTTATCTTTGATGAGAAATAATGAGAGACTATCACTTTAATTAATTTTCTTTTTTGCGGTGCATTGCATGCATCCTAACTGCGTAGTTGCCAGGACATCCCAAAGTTTTTCAGTCAACTCAAAATATGATATATTTTTGATCTATTACAAATGCATATATTCAAGGTTTATCAGAAAATGTTTTCGCATCTAAATAATTATCCTAATGCAGCATTGCACCACATAGGAAAAGTCAATCTCCTGCACTTCTGTTGGAGAAATAACTTTATGCAGTAAGCAGTGTCCCTGATGCTTTGAGCACGTACCTGCAGAGCTCTGTGGATGCTGTGTAGAGGGTACTTGGTGCTTAGTGTGGACTGGAAGGCATGTTTGATCAAGGTCATGTAGGTCTCTTTCTGTGTGTGCTGAATGCAACTGAGCTGCTTAGCCACTGAGAGAAAGTCAGCAGGAACTTCACCTGCGTTCATCAGCAGCACAGTCCTGCAGGCAGGCAAACAGCTGGTGTCATTGATAAAGTTTGTAAGTGTACACAATGGCAGAAGATGCAAACAGGATGCTACAGTGGCGATGGGGTTTGGTAAGAAGAGACGGGAGTAAAAAAGGATTTTCCAGTCCCAGCAAGTGCTAACAACTGAGTTTTTACTTTAAAAGTATGTTATCAGATAAACTTACTGTAAACCACTGACATGTATGAAAAAGCTGTGGTTTTTAATTTCAAATAACATGGTGTAAAGATAATGCACCCACTGAACTGTATTGAAAATAGATTGTCATATACATGCAGCTGTTTAAAGAACACAGATAATAACGAGTACAATATATGCAGTATATTCTGTAGTTCTGTCTTGTTGATTCAGTGTGGACCTACATGGTTTTTGAGCAGTGGTTGGAGGTGTTCAGGCCCTGCTCTTCTCTCACCAGTCTCTGAAAGGAAATTCCTGTGAGGAAAACAGAAATCTTTTTTTTTTTTTACACAGCAACTGGACAAGGACACTTTGTTATCCATGACAATGTCCTGCTGTAATAACTACAGGCAGATGAAGGGTGGTTGGCTACTGAAATATCCATGATGCCTAAACAACCAATTAAAAAAAAAAAAACACCTCTAAAACACACCTCCTAAACCAATCCCAACTGACCATTTTACACTCATTCATGTAATTTAACCCTCGTGTTGTCCTTGGGTCAAAATGACCCACAGCTGTGTTCAACCAAGTTCTATTTTATTTTCATATTTTTTGGGATCATTGGTGACAAGGAGGCTGTGAGGGTTTCTTTAAAGAATGATGACCAATGATCCCAACAAATATAAAAATATAGAAATAAAATAGAACTTGGTTGAACACAGCTATGGGTCATTTTGACCCGAGGACAACAGGAGGGTTAAATTAATTCATTCAGTCAGGCTAAGGTGTTGTGGAACTTCCTTTGACCATTTCTGTGCGTTTCAATTGTGACCAATCACATGCAGTTTCTGCTTTTTAGTTTTGTAAATGCTGAAACTACATCCACTTTCAAACAATGTTATGTTAGAATAAGGAAATGGCTAATAATCCTTTCACTTTTGTTTATACTGGTGTATGTGATACAGTATGAGCAGAGTTCTTTTGCCCCCTTCTAAATGCATTACTTTGACTTTTCACTAGGGGGAGGGCAAATATTACAAATAGAAAAACCCTCTTGGAAAAATTAAAAGAACACTAGTTTGTGTTAGACAGAGAAAAGACTTGTATAATAAAAAGACACATAAAGACGGAGAGAGGCCATTAGAATAAATTGTAACCCCCCCCCCCTATTTACCAGGGGCCTTGATCTCAAGCTGCAGTGTGGAGAGAAGTTTTCTACACACACTGCAGTAAGGTTCAGGCCAGGTGAGGAAGCAGCAAAACACTTCAATCGCTTCCTCCAGCAGCTCTGTGTCTGGAGGACAGTACGGTGTCTGCAACCAAAGCACAAAGCAGTTATTTTATTTTACGAAGCGTTCTGTGAACAAACAGAAAGACCTGTTTAAGGCTTCCTTGCTTATTGTTTCTCATAGAGAGGACATTTCTTCTGTTTGGGGGACAGTATGCATGTGTGTGGTTCTCTGGTCAATTATATATGTTGACATTGTTTTCAGGTGTTTGAGGCTCAGAACACTAATTGACAGCTGGTGTGGAGTACATCTACAACAGGTTGTATAGTTTAATTGTTGATAACTCAATTGTTTTTCATGGAATTGTTTCTTTATTAAGTTCTTATCATATTCCCTAATAAGCTAGAATCAACCATTTTAATGAATAACTCAAAAAAATGTATCTAGTATTATCAAACCTGTCAGAGATAGATTCCTCATGAATTGTTTAAAAGGCTTATTATTTATAGATTAGTGTAGACAAATGGTTATAATAAAGGAGGGAGGTTTGCTGCGCATTAAATGACTAACTAATAACTTTTAATAACTTAATTAATAAATGCAATTCATTATTCTGATGGACCCAAACATTAGGTGGCATGTATAAGTTTATAAAAGCTAATTATAAATAATACAACATTGTTTGTGTCAATGATTTCATTGCTGCTGAGGGTTTTTTGTTTTTTATATCTTCAGCTAAAAATGTGACATACTTTATGAGGTAATGAACACAGTTGAGTGTGATAGTGTGATGTTATTTCATTATAAAGTGTTTTTTAATGTCACAGTCTTTATGACCAGTTTTATGAAAGTAGTTCTGACTCATTATTACAAAACCTCAGAGTTGTAGCATGATCAAGTGCTAGACAAAGGGACATTTATGGCGTTCTCAGATCATGCTGAATTTTTTTTTTTTTTAACCCAATAGTGAAATATTTTTCTAAAAAACAAAAGTGTGAAAACTTTTTTTTTTTTTTGTAAACAGCAATCAATCTATGTTGGTACAGGTGGCCCATTACATGCTAGCTCTCTAATCAGCAATACATCAATTAATCAGAAGTTTTCTAGTGACAGGATTTTTGTGGAAGCTCACAAAGACTACCTGATTTTACAGAGTGTGAATGCAACTCAGTCTGACAGAAAAACAGAAGCCGTGTTTATGAGGGAAAGGCTTATGTTGTACTTTTGCAATTGTACTCTAGGCTTTTGTTACTGAACACCTCGAACAAACGTCATAGAAGTGTGAATAGAGGAACTTGCTGACCTTTTGGATGGAGGATGCTTTTACACATGTGAAACACTTAAATGTTTTGAAAACATCTGGATGAGGACAATGTTTACCTGCAGCAGCGTAGAGGAGAACATGATAGCGAGGGGAGCCACCAGCTCATACTGACACTGCTCTTGAACCTGAACTCACACATGAATGCATGGTGACAGAAAGAGGCAGATAGATAGTGATTAGTGGTTACAATAAACATTCAGTACTTATCGTACTCTTATGCCATTACAATATATCATAAACTTGACTTGTTCTTTGACCTCTCACCTCTCTGGTCTTCCTGATGATCTGTTGTAAAAGGATGAGGAAGTTCTCAGGGTCTCTCTTCACCAGCTCTTCCAGACTCCAACGGTTCATTGATTGACCCGCTGAGCACATCAGCACAGAAATGCACAAATACAAATACAGTAAATACCTATATACAGTCTATGGTAAATACTCGCACAAGTTCAGTACACAGATATCAACACAGATTACCCAGAAGGTTACCCGCATTCTTGAAGGCAGGAAATGGGCTATTATCTGATGTTTTGAATATGATTTCAAAGGTTGAACCTTGAAATCATTTTTGTTAGATTTGAGCAATGCTCTGGAACACAATATATTATTGGAATGATAGATTAGATACGGTGGTGGGATGAAGAGACAGAGGAATTGCTTTGCCAATGTCAAATTTAATTATCAGTGCAAGGGACTGTAATGTTGTCAGTTAGAGCAGACTTGAGTCAGGATATTCAGTAAGCTTACCAGGAAAAGAAAGCTCCCTGTTTGTGGTCCAAGAGTGCCAACAGACGAGACTCTCCTCCTCCAAAAAACAACCCCAAAAGTCTTTGGTGTTTTAAAATTGAGTGACCTCTGGCAGCAGTACAAATACCGACAGTCTCATGTTTTGGAGAAGTGACACTGTTTAGATGACGTCCATATAATGAGAGTTTGGTTGGTTGGATTGATGGTTTGACACAACAGCAAATATGGCTGCAGGAGATGGCTGTTCATTTCCCATTTCCAACCACAAGTCAGGACAGTTTTTTAAATATGCATTTACTGTTACCATGATGACGAATGTCGAATAACTTTAATAAAGTAGTAACTGTAATGCGCAACATAGATCCAGTCATCATTTCAACCTAAAAATGGTTAAAATGGTTTACCATTACCTTTCCCTAACCTTAATCAAAGGGGGTTTTTTTGTGCCTAAATCTAACAGGGGGTTATTTTTTGGAAACACTCCTGTCAGATGTTTCTGAGGGTAAAACCAAAGAAACTATATGGTCGAATGGGTTGGAGGATTTGTTGGAACACAGGCCAACAACATGGAGGGTTAAGATACAATTACTTTGCCAATTACACAAATCTGAAACTTAAGCCTTCATCATATACACAACACACTACTCGTGAAATGGTTAGGTTGATCTCATGTTTGGTTCTAATATGAACCAAATGCAGGTTTGCAAAAACATGTAACAGTGCTTTAAAGCCCTTAACTGTCAGTACTGGTGCATTTTGAGGGTGTGTTTTATCACCTTTTGTTCCGTGTTTCAGTTAGAATGATTGTATGAATTATATGGCAGGATGGATTTCCTGTCACAATAAAAAAAAAAGAGCTGAAGTCTCTCAATGAAAAGACTCGTTTTGTGGCTAAACAAAATTAAGGGAAATGAAAAAGAGGAAAAGTGGAATTGGATAAAATTGGGGACAACTAGACACAGATTATTTCTGACCTTTGTATTGAAAATAGGTATTGATAATTACTGCGCCCCCAAAACAACAAAAGAGAGCTGTGCAAACAGCATCTCAAACCACCCTGATCTCAGGTCTGTCACACTCCTAAAAACAACCGAGAACGGTTGCTGACTCCTCACAATCACCTCTAAGAAGCTCCGTTTCCAAGAAAGTTACACATCAGCAGCTGGTCAGGTTACACAGAAATGTTTTTCAGCAGTTGCTGCTGTACTTCTGTAAAGCTCTTCACACCCAAGAGTGCTATCTATCATCTCTAAAAAGCAGTGTGCCTTTTGCATCATTATCACCTCTATTCACTGGAGAGCACTACAGGTTTTATCTTGATAAGATACCAACTCTGGAAAAGAAGCCGCAAGTTTCAAATGATCCTGTTAAGATGTAAATTGTGTTATCTCAATTCTTCAGTAGAACACTACTGGCAAACAAGTGGAAGTCCACATTAATCAAACTCACAAACTACATGTGCCTGGACAACTGTCTGTTTCGACATGGAATAATGAAAACTCGCCTTTGAAAAAGCAGTGAAATGTACAAATGAGAAAAACTAATTTAAAGCTTGAGCTGGCATGTTTTATCTTCCAAAATCCCATCATCACTCTCTATTAGAGTATAAAAGTTACCGCGTTAGTACTTGGTACAAGTGTGCATCATTCTTTATGGCACAAATTATACCGATTTAATCATCCACCTTGTGTTTACACCCTGTAGCACAGTAACTCTTGCCTCATGATGCCTCACTCACTTGCTGCGGTCGGTGCCACCACTTCCTCCCAGCTGTCTATTCTCACAACTTCCTCCAACCCGATAATATGCTCCACCGATGATCTTACAGCAACAGCGTCACCAACAACAAGCTCAGACACATGTATGCTCACACGTGTCTGTCACATGCTTGTGTTGAAAAAGTGTGAATAAACAACTGTTTGAGTCAACACTCTATATATGTAAAATAGAATTTTGGCAGACACAGAACTAATAACATTAATTAATTAATTAATAACAATGACACATAAGGTCATTTAATCAACCTGTTGTTGGACCGAGCAACTGCATAAGCTAAAACAGTCCAAACAATGAAATGTTTGTATTTGCAAACATATGCAAGGGCAATGCCCAATTTCGGCCAAGAAGATTCAGTTTTGAGTCTTCTCCAACTGTTTACTAGTAATCCTTTACGAAAAACAATTAACAGACATTAACTAAATTTGGTGCTAATAAAAAAATGAACTGCTGTTACTAATAGCATAAATGGAGGATGGGTCATATTTGAAGTTATGTATACTCTCTTATCTGCAGTAATTACGCATGCTTTGCGATGACATGAGCCATTCTCTGATCACGCGCTTAAAGCCACATGTACAGTACAACAAAACTACATGAAACTGGATTTTCTACATAATTCATTCATTGTTATTGTATAGCAGTGCAGAACAATCAGTTCTTGGTAGATGCTTCACGGATACATGCCCTGCCTAAACTCTTTTCAACAAAACCCAAATTTCAACTGTGGTCCTCATAAATAAAGTAGAAACTGTAGTCTTACCGTTCCAGTGATGTGCTGCTGTCGGACTTTGTCTCAGCCCGTCCAGACACCTGTCCAGAGCATGCTGGATCCGGTCCTCTGTGCATGAGGTGTGCTGCATCTTCACCGATCAGGTTCTGGAGAGAAGCAGGGGAAAGCACTGGTTTTAAGTATCAAAGTATGATACATAACTCCTATAACTTTCCATTTAAGTGTTCTGTGGAATACTATCCACAAATAATGCTCTCATGTACATAAACACACATGCTGCTCTCTTTCCATGGACAGTATGCTGTGTTATCACATCTGTTTTGCATGGAGGCAGATCACCCGTTAAATATGAAAATGAGTCTGAGAAGATACACAAGGACATTTGTGAAGAGGAAAAATATTCATTATTTATATTGCTGTTTTGTTGCCATGGTTCCTGAAACCATGTCACGTCCAACACATCACACACGACTAGTCGACTTTTCTGCCTCAAATCAGCCAGTTTTATTCAAAGTCTTAATTCGAGCTGTAATCACCTAATTACTCAGTGGCTTTTATTGAACTAATATATGAATTACAACTTCAATAATTATATTGTTCAAGGATGAGTACATCTATTTGATACAGGGCATTTACTCAAGCTTTGACAGAAACAGAAAACCAAAACAGAAAAGCCCACAATTCCTACAATATGACTTATCAAATCAGCCTGACGGGATATTATATTTAAAATAAGCACCACACTTAGAAGAGATTTGAAATGATGCTGTAGATTGAAGAGACATAAAAATTAAAAATTAAAAAGAATCATATTCTGTCGGCTGACTCATGAGGATGTGCTCAAATTCAGGTCTTCAGTTTATTCGTGCGTTTGGCTGTTTTTCATGCCGCAAATGAGGACAGCCCAGGTGTGGCAAATTGTTTCAGTTCTGTTATGAACACATCTCAACGCAGGAGATCTGCATAAGAAAGTACCAGGGACGTCCCATCAGAAAAACAACATTTCTGGTGATTGATGACAGTTTGAAAGCTCCAACCAAAATTGCTACTCAAGTCAATTAAAGCGTTTCATGGAAAACAGAAGTTAATTTATTCAAAATGGTGCAGTGACCACTTCTTCACTGGTAACTACAACATTTCATAAGCTATAAAGTCCCTAGCAGATTGCACAGATGTTATTAAAGGGGACTGCTCATACCCTTAAGATCAGACACGAAAAACATCTTTGAAGAACCATGTTGCTGTCAACAATACATGATATTGCCTTAACTTTATACATTTTGTCTATATTTTTCCTTGAGTGTATAAATTTGTAAATTGTGTGATTGTATTTTACCTGTCTTTTTATATATATTTATATATAGAATATTTATTTCCATATTCTTGTTTTCGTAATGTAGCCTCCAAGCCAAAGCATCTCATACAATTTTACTTGATCCTTGTCAAGCAAACCCTGTCTTGTCAAGCCTTTTTGTTGTTGTTGTTTTTGTTTTGTTTTGTTTTCTCCTTTGGTAATCACCAGAACCCTCAATCGTTCCTAAATCCACCAGATCTACTCCCCACGAAGTTCAAAAGATTCATTATTTGTCTTATTATTATTGTTTATTTGTTTGCCTATTAATCAATTCAGACAAGTTCTGGAATTCATCAGTGTAATGTGGCAGAAGTAACTTTGCTGATAATATGTTATGTTTGTGCTTGATATATTTTTAAAGCCTCTCTTAACTCATTTTAGAGTTTTTCCACAGAGACGCAGTACAGCATGTACAAATACTGGGAAACGTCCAAATTTAAGAAACAGAAGAGTTACTTCCTTAAAAACTAAGAAAAAGGGACAAAGCTGAAGATTTTCCAATTTAGAAATTGAGCAGCTCATCAGTTCTTTCTTTCTGTCACAAATAGTCAAATGCTCAACAACTTAATCATGTTTAAATATACAACATAATAAGAAGTCACAATCCGTGATTATTTAGACTCTGCAAATGAAAGTTGAATGTTTTTCATAGGCATATAAATTTGGCACCACATAACAAGGAATTTTCAACAGTAACATCAAAGCAGTTCGGTCAGTGCTTTAAAAGTATCGACTTTTGATACCCATCCCTAATAATATTATTATTATTTGTTGGTGAACTCTGTTGTTCACATTGTTGATTGTGTCTGGGAACATCCAAACTAAAACAAATTTGTTTTTGCCAAAAAATGTTTTCTTAAACAGTATCAATGACAACAAGGTTGGTTACAGAGTGAAGACAGAGACAGAAATGAGTAATGACATCAAAAACTGTTTTTGTCTGATTACATCTTCTCAGAATTTCCCCTGGACATTCAAAATTTCCCCATTTCACATGGAAGCCAGAAATAAATGATAGCTGGCCGATGAAACGTGTTAATGTATTACTCACTGGCTCCTTGCAAACCCACTCACCAAATAACCCCGACACACACGTGAGCACACACACACACACACGGCTGACAGCAGATGTATGCAGGTCTTCAACAGTAAGGCTTGAAAACAGTTAGGCATTTGAAGGAATATATAGTACATATGAGCAAATTAATCAGCTGTCTAACTTAGATTAGTATAAAAACTGGAAGCAGTACGAAACACTAGGTCATCTCTCAAAATCGACCTAATATATATTATATAAAATAATATACGAAACACAAATAATAAACATTTTATATCCTGTTTTTATACACACAATACATGTAAAAACGATACGTGCTGGACTATTCACTTCAAGACTGTATCTATAGCAACTTCACCTTGATGACAAGACTTCTGAAAGTTACAGCATCTATCTGTATCGATTCCTCCACGAAGCACACAATGTTGCACTGCGATGTTTCTAGTAGCCCAGAAGGGACAAACCAAACACTGGTTCTTAAGAGGGCCTTTCATGCTTTTCACAAATGTATGTGGCCACCATGGACTCTCATAAAGGCTTAGAAGGTGAGAAGTATTAAGTTACAGTAGAGATCTGCATCTCATCACTAGATGCCAATAAATCCTACACACTTCCCCGCTGCATAAAACAATTAAATTTATTGATCATAGGTAAGCTTTACCTGTGGTGGTAGGTTTTTCTTCCATGGACAGAGCCAGGCATGTTTACAGGCTTTACATTTTTTGTCTGAGCTAATCAGCTGCTAGCTGAAAATTTGTATTTAATGGGATGACATGAGAGTGATATTAACTATCCCATCTAATGCTTGTCAAGAAAGTTAAGCCGATTTCCCTAAATGGAGCATTATCCCTTTAAAGCAATGATAACTTAAAAGCAAACAAAAAGTGGACATAAACAAAACAGCATGCAAAGACACAAAAAGAAAACGTATATCCTTATGTTACACAAACAGTTCAACGGTTCATACATAAAGCATGCTTAAACACATATACAGTACTGACACAAATGTACTGTACAAACATCCGACCCTCATCATAGAAAGGGGGCAGGAAGTCCAAGCAAACTCAGGTTCAGGAGGCCAGAGGAATGAAACTCAATTATCCCACTTCATTTTTTTTTTTTCCCTCTAAAGTTACCATTTAACAACAATACCAACAGCTCCAGATGTGATCAACACAACTGTGTTCGTCCTTTTCTCAGCAAACCCCCCTCCCCACAGATGTATTGTGTCTAAAAGGTGTACCGAGTGGCACTGAGCAGGGCTATAGAGCGGAGCATGTCGGATAGGGCTCCGGCCATTGTCAAGGTCAGACAGAGCTGGATGAGAGCCCGATTAGAGTGGAAGGAACTAATAAGTTAGAGCTGTGCTGACTCCTGCTTCCAGGACGGGGTTCAGTGGAGACGTGCAAAAGTAATCAAAGAGGAAAGGTGCTTACACAATGGAGTGAAAGTGTTACGTTTATCAGAACCAACAGTTATAGTTCTGCAATTTAACATTCATTAAAAAAAAAAAAACTAAAAAAAAATTACATCCATTATAGGCAGGGCAGGCGTCACAGTGTTTAGCATTATTGCCTTACAGGGAAAAGGTTCGGGGTTCGAATCCAGGGCCTTTCTGTGTGGAGTTTGCATGTTCTCCCTGTGCCTGCGTGGGTTCTCTCCGGATACTTCGGCTTCCTTCCACCATCCAAAAACGTGCATCTCAGGTGAATTGGTGATTCTACAAATTGCCCTTAGGTGTGAATGAGAGCGTGAATGGTCTTTGTTTGTATGTGTATCTGTGGATTGGTGACCTGACTTCGCCCAAAGTCAGCTCGGATACGCTCCATAATGGATAATGGATGGATATAGGCAGGGTGGATGATTGACAGAATGTCTACATGGTATCCATATTGTTAAATCATGATACAAGTTTAATGAGTCAGCTTTACTGCTAAAGCATCACACCAAATAAACATCACATTCTGTAACGCTACCATGACACTACCATCGTTCTACAGTAAACAATGACATCGATATTTAACAAAAATTCAAGCTCTCAACTTGAGTATCATCACATAGTTGTTTAGATGGAGCTGCTACTGGTGTTGCAAATGCATGAGTATGTGGTGTTTCACAAGAGGATGTATGCGGAACATCCCTAAGAGTCAACAAGGTCACTTCCACTTTTTCATTGCTTAAAATTTGCAGCAATCACACAATAACAAGTAGTGTTTCTGTGGTGTGGGACAATCGCCAAAAATGTAGTTTACCTTACCATAACTCTACAGACATAGTCATCTTCAGGTTTTCTAACATAAAGGAGAGGTTGTCCAAACATTGAATAAAGCAAAAAGAGCAGGATAAAGACAAACTGACAGCTCCACCTACAAGTAGGAGATCGTGTGATACTAATTTTCCAAATGTTATCATCTAATTGTCACCAAATTGAGAAACAACTCCTACTAATAACAACAATGAATACATTTTATCACAGACTCTTGCTCTTTTCTTTTGTCTAGCCCACACGGTCTTCAGTATTTTGATGACACTGACAATGATAGCATCTCAAACAATAGAATTCATACCCATTTCTCACCCGCTGATGTTTGTTTCCCTTTCCGTCCTTCTAACCTGTATCCTTTTTCTTGTCTACCCCGTGTTGACCAATGATTGCCATCAAGGTAAATGACTATTTCAAGAATCGACATTTCCCAGACAAACCACTCCACTGCTTCACCTCCTCCTGTGTCTGTCCTTCTTTTTCTCATCCTCGCCTTCCATCTCCTCACTGGCTGCCTCCCATCTCTCCCACTGATCCCATTACCAACTGCTTCCTAACAGGAAGATAGCTTCCGTGCTTCGCTGAGGAAGCAGGTGCCTCGCTATTGTTGTGGTGTGATCAGACTCTGAGGTACACTCTCACAGACCAATGAGGAGATCTGTGTGTGTGTATGTATGTGTGTGTACAGTATGTGTGTCTGTCATTTTTACTGACCCCTCAGCCCTCCTCATTGATAGAGTTTGATATTCACATTTAACCTTCCTCTGCTGGCTCACAGAGTTTATCTCACTGACCTACTGGATGTGAACTGGCCTCTTACAGCTTCAGGAAATAACATTGGTCCACTTCCAATCCTCTACTGTAATTAAGTGCTTCCCTTTAGTTCAAGCGACCACTCCTCGTGAAACTCACAATTTTAAGGTGAGACAATACACATTACAAATGCTGCTGTTTCAAATTTGGTTTTGGACATCGCAAATCTTTTAGGAAACACCAGCTGACAAAGCAGTGAAGCTGAGCTTGCTATGCAGCTTTCAGTCACATTACATTATTTTCATCAGCTAACAGAGTTTTCTTAGTTGTCATTTAACTGTTGATTCCATGTTAATTCTGGGGGCTTTTAAGGAAGTGAGATTGTTTATTGCAACTGCTGTTTCCAGGATAAACTCTGAAAAAGCTTTTTTTCTGAAGACAGTTTAAGAAAACAATTATCAATATATATATATATCAATATATATATTGATAATTGTTTTCGTATCTTTCGTTATAATGAATAACCAAAGAGAACCAGATTATGAGCAACTGCATAGAGTTATCTGCCTTAATACTAATATTATACAAAGTAATAAGATACAACAGCTGGTCTTGTAAAGCTAAGTACAGCACCAAAATACAGAGCTTGTTTTGATATTTAGAGAAGAGAAAGCCATTCTATACAACCTTTAATCTCCACTTCCTCAATAAGAATGAGAAACATGAAAATATTAATGCAAATATCAGGTACTGTACAGGTTATGGAACTTCAGTCCAGACAAGAGGGAGTCAGTGGTGGCTCTGGTGCATCATCAGGACAGGATCCTTGTCTGATCAATTTCACACAGATATCATTAAACAGAAAGTTAGGATGCAGATATCCATTTTCAGTAATAAGCCACATGCTGTTACTTTTGTTGCAGTGCAATGTGGAGAAAAATATGTTTGTGTGCAAGGCTTACATCACTGAGTGTTTTTTTTAACAACAAATGTGTAGACGTGTGTGTATACACAACGGGGGCGTTGACCTCAAAGTGTGTGTTGTAAAAGTGAACATGAAGATTTTACTGATAGTACAGCAGTAAAGAGACAAACAGGAAGCCATTCTGTGAATAACACAAAGCTGCGCTTGGATACTGCTGTCACCTCTGCTAAATGTGAAAAAAAACAAAACATTTTTTTAAATGACAATACATTGTGACAGCCTCCGCTCCTCATATCCCCATATCTGATATCTGTCAAAAATACAAAGGGCCAAATCTCCCACCCTTTTGGAGTCTGATGCATGTGCTTTAACAGCAGTTTCTCTTTCTCAACAGGAGGAGATGATTGTACTCAAACTGATTGTGTAATTGAATGTTTTCTAAATTGACAAAGATGATCCCTTCCTGTGGTTGTGCAGGAGGAGTCTGTCATCTTCTAACTGGTAGGATGCAAGAAAAAGAAGTACACATTACTTTTATTACTTACTTTTTTCTGTTTTTGAGAAAAAATATGGAAATTGCATAGAGACCCATTACGTATTAAAACACCCCTCTGAGACAAAACGTGGTCTGTCACACATTACGTACAGTATGTACCTGATATGCAGATATAAATCAAAGCATTTTGGGGAATTAAATGTATCCTCTTTCATAACCTGACATATAACCTAATAGGGTAAATTAACTGCTGTCACATTGTGTATAGTGAAGAGTGAGTTGTTTGACGAAACAGAAGAAAAACAGAAGAAAAACAGAAATGTACAGAGCTGCTTGGATTTGCGATAGTTGGCATGGACTCAAATCAAAATCACAAACACGAGGATGTGGGATGTGACAGATTTGACTTGGTGAAACCCAGCATAACCACACAGGATAAATATGTAATCATTCCACCTTATAATGAAATAATCTGCTCTGAGGAAAGAAAACACTATGAAAAGAAAATGTCAGGTTATTTAATAATCAGCATTCAGACATGAAACGTCTGCAGTTGACTCACAGTCTGTTTACGAAGACTCGTGATTTGAATTGAAACCTGCTTTGACAAGACATGAGACTTGGACTTGACCAGTTTAAGACTTAAAGGGTAACTTCCCCAGTGTTTCATACAAAACAATGTTTATAGGTTTTGTGGAGTATCACTGCATATTTGAAGAACATCTTTTGTGGCTTCAAAAGGTGTGAAGTGGGATTAATTGTAAAAAAAAAAAAACTGATGTCCGTTGGACCTGCAGACTATAGAAGTGAGCCAGAGACTTCTCTATCTCATCTCTGTCTGGGTAAAAATTCTGGCCAAACCAGTAGATGAGGTGCTGTTGAAGAAAGTGTAGACATGAAAAATGTATATATCGGACACCGCTGCATAATGTTTTTGATCCTTTCTTCAATTATCCCTCATGAATCTGACAATATTATAAGACGGCAACACTGAATCAGTGGAGAACGCATTTAACAGAGGGCTGGTCCAATGAAATAATACTGACTTGATCTTATTTTGGTAGTAGTTTGTCTGATCAAGATTACTGCAGGTCACAATTTGACATTTTCAGTTACCACATTACTTTTTATAACTCTTCTAAATGTGATCTGACAGTTATTTTACAAAAGGAACCTAAAGTGACTTTTTATGATTATCCTGAATTTATAATGCCCATGTAGTTGACAAGAGGTTTGTTTCATAAAAAGGATGTTCATGCATTGGCTTGGTCTTTCTATTAGGTGGAGCCCTGGCAAACTACCAACAGACTTTGTCTTTCTTCTCAGACTGAACTTAATCTTCAGGAACAGTCAACAGGAGTCTTTGTTTGCATAGTCATCTTCTTTGTAGTGTAGGTTCTATACCTATCTAAATAAACTATGAACCAAATACAGATTTAACATCATATCAATCCCTACAGCAACTGAAATGATTCTAAAAGGAGGTATCCTTCATGTTAGCAGGCAGTTTAAGGTGCTGACCCAGATATCTTAGCTCAACTGATCTCAATGGCTTAGATTAGTGTCCACATGTTCAGAAATAGACATTTCAAACGCAACCACATGCAGGCATTTAACACGTGTTTCTGCATCTCTACTTCCTCTATGTTTATTACAAGCATGAATCATATCAAGCGTTTACAAAAGCAGAAGTTCCAAAAATGGTATGACAGTGGGGGGGTCTTTGAGCTCACAGAAACAGCCCTGCTTTTCCCATCACTATGATGCTGACACTGCCATCAGAAAACAAAACATCCAACGCTTTTACACGAATGAGAAATGAGCTCCATTATTATAAAAGACATTTAGATGAGTCACAACCAGATGACAATAAATGACACTGACAGAAGTAGCTTCAAATGGAATATTTTGTCTCAAACATCAATTCTCAGATGGTAATTTTGATGTAAAGATGTTGAATCAATATTTTATGGTCAGACATGGAGTCACTGGTATATGACTTTTGCCATAGAGAAGCAACTCTGTCCACAGCTCAGCTGGCTGAGACTCAACAATTGCTGTCTCTATCCGAGCCCACAGAGCAGTGACCATGATGGAGTGCAAAATAAAATCCTTTCTGCCTTTATTGTCTTACCTGCAGTTTACTGTCCAGCCTCCATAGCCGCTGTAGATGTCTAAAGAGTCCAAGAAATTCAAGGCAAGGTGTCTCCTGTTCAGCTTGTCTCCCATTCATTTGCCACACACATCACAATTTACCAAACAAAACCACATCCTGGGCATGGCAGAGCAGTGCAGTGAGAAACGAGAGTGGAATCAGCCGCTTGTCGCTGATTGTAGCTGCACTCAAAGTCTTCTGCGCTTCACACATACACACTGAGGCACACAAACAAGGCAAACAGGAAGTACATGAGTGAGGTGCATGTGAGCGAAGTGAGGGAGGCTGCTGGTGTGTATGTGTGTGTGTGTGTGTGTGTGTGTGTGTGTGTGTGTATAGGTGGGAAGTGAAGCTGTGTGCATTTGTGTTTTGGAGAGGTTGCATGTGGACTTTGAAGGGATGTTGGCCCCTAGAAGGAAGTCATCTGTTTCATGTGTTTGTTTTCATGCTATTTGTGAGATAAGTGTCTTTGTTTGCATGTTGTAGCTTTGTTCATTATTTTCTACAGCTAGATGACTATTGATGTAAACATTTTCTTATCAAAGTAAACACAAAAACACCTTTTGTTTTACTGCCACACTCAATCAAGGGTTTTAATATTTTGTATCCAATTAAAGAAACAAATTTCTAACAAAAAACAAAAACAAAGTATATGAAGTCTCTGGTTGCCTGTGACAAATTATTGCAGGATGACTTTCACTGCTGACAAAAATGAGTAAAAGATGTGTCTGGATGTTTCTGTGCATAAAGATTCTGCATTTACTGATCTGCTAATTACATTCAAGTTTGTGGAGTTCATATTCCTCATGTTCTCTCTCTGTCAGGAAAACGCCAACCCTACTTCCTCCTGCTTTGCCTGTCATTTACATGTTATCTATTAGTGTGACTGTAAATTCCCCTTCTTTAAAAAGGAAGGGAAATGTGCAGCCATACAATACAGTGACCGTAAACACCCACAGCTCATAACTGATACCTTCTAATAGCAGACTAACATTTAAACTTCTGAATTCAAAGCTTATTTACAACATACCTTAATGTTGATTGTTACCTTGGTTATTTTCACACTTAAAACTATTTTTTTAATGAAATTTAGAAAGAAGAGTTGACACATAATCTTTGGAGAACATATTCTCTACATATGCATGCATTGAGACCTTAAAAAACTATTTATTACGTGCACTGTGTCTGTGTACCTACCTGCTCTGGTTGTCATCTTGGTTGCAGTTGTTTCCCCTAAATCTAATTTTTTTTTATTCTAAAAAAGCAGGTGAGCATAGAGAACTAGAAAATGGAAAACAACCTGGCAGTTTAGGGTGCACATGTTTTGTGGAGGGGCAGTAAATCATTTTCCAGGTGAAGAAAACCGTTTTGCACAGGCAATCAGGTATTTTCTCCTGGACGTGCATATTTCTCAATTCAGTAATTGAATAATACGGTATAGAATAAGGTATATCCTCTGCATATCTATTCCCAAATTTCAAACATTTGAAAAAACATTCAGAACAAATCGATTTGACAAAGAGAACATTTTGTTTAAGGATTATAAAATGAGTAAAACGTTATATCAGGCAACATGTTTGTTTTTCCATGAAAGATCCCAGATCATCCCCAATAAAAGAGGAAGAAGCCCTCCCTCTTTCCTCTCAGTGCTAAAAGTATATAATCCTCCTTCTCTCAAAATACACGGTTTAATGCCTCCACCGCCTGGGAAAAGCAGATGATACTGCTGGCTGCATACTGAACTGGTGTTTTCGTTCAATGGGCACAAGGTGGCGCTGTTACTTTTGCTGACAACATTCAACAAGTTTTGTGAAGCAGCTGCTGTACTTTACAGGAGGGGTGTTCTCTACAATCTTGCAGAACAATGCAGTTAATTCTGGTCTGCAAGTGTTTCACTTGTCAAGATCTGTGCTATTGTGTGTTATTTGACTGCTAATGAGCTGGGTGTTATAACTATCATGCAGCTGATGAGGACCAGATGGGGAGGCAAAAGTGTTACCCAAACTCTTGCACTTAAAAAAAACTTCCACCTCATAGTTACCTTTCATAATGTAGTGTAAAGGTAATTTTATTTTGAAATAACCCTTTCATTTAGGCTGACAACAGTGGACTTAGAGAAACTTGAGTTTGAAAAATTTGTATGCCTTCTTATAGCTTAATCATTTAATTAATATACCGTTTTTTTAATGTCGTGACGCGGTCATAGCTGTAGCATTTTTCACAACTAGTAAAATAAATAGGAAACTAGAAACCAGTTTTAAGTGATGCACCATGCGAGGAACAAGAGGAGGACAGAAAACGATCCCCTGCACACACCGCGGCTCTTATTGTCTGAACAGTGAAAACTGCGAGTCAGTTTCTGTAATTTTACAGCTTCCACTGAACTACATGATCGTATCAGGTGTCGCTCTCATGGAGATCAATTTGCTCCTATTGCTCCCTCTCTCCTCTCTCTCCTTAGTTATAATCTGCGTTTCTCCGCGCGTCAGTCTTCTGACGCGCCACCAGTGGACGTCGTTGTTCCGCACTGGTGTCACCCCTCAAGATGAGCTGATCTAAAGCGAGATCCGACCCGCGCGCGCGAGAGAGAGAAAGAGGGGGGGAGAGTGCGAAAAGAGTGACTGAGCGAGAGAGAGAGAGAGAGAGAGGGAGAGGGAAGAGAGTGACTGAGCGAGAGAGAGGGCGAGAGAGAGAGAGAGATTTTGAAAAGACCGGCAGGAGGAGTGGGACTTGCTATAAGGACACGAGCGACTCTTAAATCCACCCGCTCCTCTATCTTTACGCAGGAGATTGGAAGAAACAAACAACAAAACGGGAGGAGCTGTGATTGGCGCCTGATAGAGAAAAGTCGCCTACATTTGCCAGTCTATTTACAATATTAAATTATTCTCAGGTAAAGTGAGCTTTAAAGGATTTATTAACAAAACCTGACTTGCTTTTGCTGGGCGTGAATGTTACTTTTACATCACTTATCCCATATTTTTGTTTAAGATGAGGCGTTTGCAGACAGACTAAATTCATATCTTACAGTGTCATCACCTAAATGTAACACTCTCTCTTTCTCCTCTAGCGACAGAGACACTTGGAGACAGACGGATCCACAATGATAAGGACTGTGGATGTTGTGCTGACTGTGCTGCTTGCCGTGTCCCTGTCGTGCCGGAGCGCCTTTGGCGGCTACGGGATGAGCCTGTTCGCAGCGCAGACCTCTCCCCCGGACCCCTGCTACGACGAGCACGGCAACCCGCGCCGCTGCATCCCGGACTTCGTCAACTCCGCCTTCGGGAAGGAAGTGAAAGTGTCCAGCACCTGCGGCAAGACGCCGAGCCGCTACTGCGTGGTGACATCTACGGATAAGGGAGACGAGAGAACCAGGAACTGTAACACTTGCGACGCCTCGGACCCCAAGAAGTATCACCCGCCGGCGTACCTAACTGATCTCAACAACCCTCACAACCTTACCTGCTGGCAGTCCGAGAACTTCATCCAGTACCCGCAAAATGTCACTCTGACTCTGTCCCTCGGCAAGAAGTTTGAGGTCACCTATGTGAGCCTGCAGTTCTGCTCACCTCGACCTGAATCCATGGCTATTTACAAGTCTATGGACTACGGTAAAACTTGGGTACCCTTTCAGTTCTACTCTACCCAGTGCAGGAAGATGTACAACAAGCCCAACAGGGCCGTTATCACAAAGCAGAACGAGCAGGAAGCCGTGTGCACGGACTCCCACACCGACATGTACCCTCTGACCGGCGGGCTCATCGCTTTCAGCACACTGGACGGCAGACCGTCTGCGCACGACTTTGACAACTCCCCGGTGCTGCAGGACTGGGTAACAGCCACTGACATCAAAGTCATCTTCAGCCGGTTGCACACTTTCGGCGACGAGAACGAGGACGACTCCGAGCTGGCCCGGGACTCTTACTTTTACGCGGTGTCGGACCTGCAGGTCGGAGGGAGATGCAAATGCAACGGACACGCATCTCGCTGCGTAAAGGACCGGGATGGGAGTCTGGTGTGTGAGTGTAAGCACAACACCGCCGGGCCGGAATGCGACAGGTGCAAACCTTTTCACTACGACAGACCGTGGCAGAGAGCCACAGCCAGGGAGGCCAACGAATGTGTTGGTAAGTCCGTCCACTCCTCTCCGTCCCGGTGGTATGATGAGGAGCAGAGTTACTTTCATGCAGGATGAATTTTATTTGTGTTGGCTGGACGAGCTGATTTTGAGACAAAGTGCCGGCAAAGTGTCAAATTTGATTATTATAGAAAAAGGAAGATCCGCGTTTGTCAATGCAGATTTTGAACATTCAAAAATATTAATTTGATTATTTTTCAATATAGTAATAGTAATAATAATAATGATAGTAAAAAAAAATATGGTTATATTTTGTGACTAATCTGCACCAAATTTGTATTTAATTCAAATCAGTTGAACTCTCCCTTTAAACAGAACCGCAGCAAAGACACATTTTTTACGTCCACCAGAATAGAACCGAGTTCTGCCCTATGTAACATGAAAATGCAATTTGAAAGTCCGTTTAACTTGTTGCAGGCAATAATGGAGGCTTTTAAACCGCCTCAAACGGGGCCGCTGAGCCTCATCATCCACACCAACATTTCTCATAGCTCGACTTGACCGCTGCAATAAAGCGATGGCTTTTAATTTATTTGAAGGACCCTGCCAAAAGTCACCACAGTGGAAACTGAGCACAGATTTTTTAATTATCACATAACTATCTTCCACATCAAAATCGAGCGTGAAACGACATTTTAAAATATCAACTCTTAAAAGTCGATTAAAAATATCGATTTATCATTATAGATTATTACAGTTTATTTTATATGAAAATAATTATAGGGCGTGTTCATTATCGCAAATTGGAATAATTAAATTAGATTTTGGTACTGCATTAACAATGTGATTTGAAAAATAATGTGGAAATTCTTTGATTTTGGTTAATGTCATAATTATTAGGCTTTTATCTTTATTCATTTAGAGTAATTTTTGAAGTAAAGAAAGAATTACTTAAAAAAAAAACAGCCGCAGAAAATGAAGTTTTTTAAATATCTGTAACTAGACAGTATTTTCAATCCTAAAAAGAAACAGGTGAAAAAACAGCAGAAAAAAAACAACCTCTGATCATATCTGTGCTCCTGCTCTTTGTGTTTCAGAGCCAACATGTTTTATCAGCTGCTGCGTGATCAAAGTGATCAAAGTTACAGTAGTAGTTGTGTTTTATTACAACCTGGCAGAGATATAAGAGCTTGTAGATTACAGATACTACTGAATGCATCTCCACTGGCTTCTGTCAGTTCAAGTGCTAGACTGGAGATGCAGGTAAGAAAAGCTTCTGAGCTCTGAACTTGTGAAAAGTAATTGGAAGATTGTTTATATGGATTAATACAAATATTGATTTACATCCCCTAAAAAGTCCAATTTTGGAAAGCATGCTTTTAGTGTGAGTTTTATCAAAAGTTGAAACAGGATCTATTTCATTATTTACTCTTAGGCCTTGGCTTTGCAAGAAATTCTTTTCTGGCTCTTTTTGTTGTCAGATCTTTTTCTTTTTTTTTTAAATTATTGGATAAAAAAAAAGTGTTCAAATCACATAGCTTGTAAAATAGCAGAGATTTGCAGTACAAAGTGATGTTTGTGCAGCTCTTGCTGATGAGGTGTACGGCATGTAGGATGACGAGTTCCTGCCAAAGAATGAAAAGGACAGGCAGCAGAGAGATGTTTGATGATAGGCGCTGAAACTAAAACTTCAGACTGACTCCTCACAAACATAGAAAGACACATTCAACACAACTCACATCCTTATATTTTCCATTCAGCCGTTGGTCTTCAGGGAAAGGGGCTCTATATTGTTTGACAGTCTCAGTACACGTCAGCCACTGTGACACATAGCAGCTGTTTTAAGAGGTTTTTGTTTGCTGCTGTTGTCCATTTCTTAAAGCTTGGAGACATTCTCGGTGGCAGATGTGAACATGCTGCTAAATCAACAGAAGCGGTTTTGTGGAAAAGTCTACATACTGTACATACCGCAGGACTCTTGAGAAAGCCAGTGTGTTCAAGAGAGCATGTAAAACCCATGTAAAAGGTGTTTTTACTCGTTAAAGCGTGGTTATTATGAGCCAGTCTGAAAGTTGTTTTGTGTTTCGTTTTTTTAATGGAGGACTCTATTGAATGATTTTTTTTCTCCTTATTATTCAGTTTTTAAATTTTCACTTGTATCCCTTTGTAAAATAAGTTGCATTTAATATTTGATACTTTTAAAAACAATTTTTCAAAAGTATAGTTCAAATATTTTTACAGACAGAGGAGGCAGAATCAATTTTTTTTAGCACTGATGAAATTGTCCACACCCCTCAATTTCCCTGTTTATATGAAAGTATCTTCTTTTTTTTTTTTTTTTTTTAAGACAAATTAGCCATCATCATTAATAAAGACTGCTCAGGTGAAAGAGCAACACTGAGACAATACACAAATAATCCAATCCCTGGTAATGTTATATTTCTTATGAAAGTATTTCAAAGTATTTCTGGAGTTCACAGCTTTTAAATATCAGTATGTTCTATAGTGATACATGTATGTTGCTGGAGAAAAGAACGACCTCTGACTTATAAATTCAATTTAATTTAACCGGATTCATTTACACTTGATTATTTTTTATCAATCCAGCAAACAAATAATGAATACTGTTACATTGCATCCCTCATGTTGGTATTTCACTTCACTGGAGAGAAGAAGGAATTACACCTCTGTGAAGGGTAGTGAACAATCAAGGTGTGTTAGATTCACTGGGAGAACTTTAGTGGCCGACATCCGAGAGTCGTCATCGTCACTGGCCACAATGTAGCGATCACCATAGTGTTTCTGTGTGCGATCAAAAGGTGTGGTGCTGTAACCGATGTGCAAGAGTGACTCCTCCAATATTCATTGATTCTCACCAAAAGAGAAAAGAAAAAAGAATAAAGAGCACAAGGCACATTTGAACACACAGGTCTGCCTTCATTTTTATCTCAGTACACTTTGCTGATTAATTTCATCAGGATCTTCAAGGAAGCTCATGCACTCCTGTGAGTGCATCTTGATCCATTTGGCTTATTGACCCTCCGCAGCCAAGGAGAAGCTTCTATTGCAATGAGTTCAATAAGCAGCACCACAGACCTGTTTCAGTCTCAGTGTAGAGGTGTTGATGTGAGGAAGGAACTGATGGAGAAGTATGGAAGCACCATCACCTGTCACGATGCTCCTCTAAGCTTTGTAGGTTCAAATATGAGCTCCTTCACAGAAATCCCACTCAACTCCTCTTACAGTGACACTGTTTCAGCTTACTGTGATGAGAAACGGCTACAGTCACAGATGGTTCTCCGCAGAAAATTTCTTTCAATGCAAATGAACTGTAACTGTAATTTTTATCCCGCAGTCACAGTTTCCGCGTTTGTACAGTTTACTGTATGCGCTGGGTGACAAAAAAAGAAGAGGAGAAAATGTGTTGAATAATTCAGGAAGATTAGAAAGACAGCTTGAAGGCATGCAGAATGAGGGGGACCGGCAGTGTCCGCACAGAGAAGCAGGGCCAGAGGGAGGGGCTGGAGATGGAGCAGGATGACAATAGCGAAAATGAAAGAGATGGACTTTGAGTGAGAGAGCGGGAGTGTGATGAAGGAAATGTGTGAGGGAGACAGAGACGGTTAAAAATAAGAGCAACAAAGTGACAATTTTATGGCCTGTTGCTCAGCTGAGTATTTTGACAATTGTCCAGCCGCTCTTCATCAGGTGCAATGCAAAGGCTGTTGTGATCGGAGGAAACTTTTTTTTCCACTCCTAAAGCCAAAGTTTAGTTTCAAATTAGACAATTTATGATGAAACTGGTTCATCATATGTGAGTCTACTTAAAATCACATTAAGTTTCCCAGATTGAAAACTTCTACTTTATGATAGATAATGTTCAAAATCTTTCATTGGTATGAAATTTTAGTGTCTTTGTTTAGGAAAAAAAAGGTGACTCAGAGGAGTGTATTAATATTCATGAAGACTCTTCTCTCATGGTGGCTAGAAAGTAATTAAACACTCTTTAGAGATTATTGTAAGAAAACCTGAAACTAAAGTGAGGGGGACAAAAGCAGAAGTGTGAAAGGTGAGAGGGATGTGCACCATCGCCACCAGTGGAAATTACACCCTTGTCTTTATCCCAACATCATCTGGATGATTTGAAAAAGATCTGCTGCTTGTTTTGTCCCCCTTTATCAAACTCTACACTACAAAAAGCACAAAGTACACTCAAATGTTCCCAGGTGCTGCTCAGAGGCAACTGACTGACAGAAGCAAACATGCGGTGTAGGAGAGTTGATATGGTTGGTTTGATACACATTAAAATAATTGAGTTTTAAAGCCACAACCACTTACACAGAAGAAAAAAAATATTTTAAGATGTTTTTGTGCCTCGTGATTGTGGGTAAAAGAAATCTGACATCAAAATTGTGCCGAAAAGGTCTTCTGAGTGCAAAATGTTCACTCAAACATGCGTTAATGCTTAAAAAACAGCTGTTCCCACTCTTTTGTTCGGTGGAGTATTTTTTCTTATTTGCATGGATTAGTGCCCAAACCTTAATGAGGTTTAAGATCATTCCTAAAGCAACAACAGGGGAGTGTGACAGCTAGCAAGGGTGCACCAGATTTCCAGCAAAGACAATCAGCAATGTAAATTGTTTCCCTAAATAAACCAGAACACAGTTCAGCCATCAGACATGTTTCCATCCAGCACTTTGAATGAGGGCATGTTTATATGTTCTCTCTGTCAGGTGTTGATGAATATTTTGTGAAATTACAAAAACGATCAAACATGTTTGAGTTGCTTACTTGGTTTCTTTGTTTCGATGTTTAGTTATGTTTTTCCACCAGTCAGACGTCTATCATTATGTATGTTTGTGCATGAGAAGTGATGGTTATCATTTAAAATGCATCAAGTTAGCTGGACTTCAGAGATGTCCTGCAGGGCTTCCCTCAGATGTTTCCTCGCTGTGTTGTTTGTTTGGTACCATTCACACTGAAAGTCTGGTTAATGTTTAAACAACTCACCGTGCACTTTTATAAACCGGCATCCTTCATCTTCAAAGGCGCTGGCAGGATGCATTGTTAGTCCCAGTCACCGCAAACAGAGCTGGGAATAAACTGACATTGTTGCTTTGCACTTTGCACTGTCCGACTATTCCACACCTTCGCTGCATCACTCACCTCTTTTTCCTGACACGCACGCACGGGCAGGCGTGCACATATGCACACACACTCACAGATTTCTTCATGTCTTCAGTCGCCAGTTCAAACAGGGGGGAATGGCCTCTCTCTCACTTCAAGAACCTCTTTCCATGAGCTCTTATCAGTGTTTATGACTCGTTTTGTAAACCACTGCAAAAATACGTCGTGCTCAGTCCAGACGAGTGGCTCGCCCTTCTGTTTTAGATTCTGAGACTTGCTGTATCTCTCACAGAGACAGAAACATGGCCAACAAGCCAGCACATACTGTAAGCAAGGCTAATGGTACGGTATATCAAGAGCTGTAACTAAACACTAAAAAAAGACAGCCAAAAGAGAATCACACAGACACACACACACAAATGCCGTGAGAGAGCAGCAATAATGAAAACCTCTTTCCAGCATGTATGTTCAAAGGAGACTCCAGGTCTGCAGGCGTGTGCTGAAGTGTCCATATGTAGCCAAATAGTCCTGTTTTCAGATGTGTGTGTGTGTGTGTGTGTGTGTGTGTGTGTGTGTGTGTGTGTGTGTGTGTGTGTGTGTGTGTGTGTGTGTGTGTGTGTGTGTGTGTGTGTGTGTGTGTGTGTGTGTGTGTGTGTGTGTGTATAAAAGGTTCGGGTTAGAGGCAAGTCACACCGCTCAATGCTAATTTTACTGAGAATCTATGCCAGGCATTTAAAAGTTTTCAAGACTTGGACGTGTGAAGTTTGATTCTTGGTCAAAATTCACAGCTGTGAAGTGCTGTCAAAGTGCTGGAGCTACGACTATGAAACAATAGGTGGTTAGATGGTAAGAAATTGCTTCAGGTCTATCTGATCATATATACATAGTCTTCTGTCTGTTGTTGGTTGACGTCCGGTAGTTCATTCAAAACGTAACAATGTTCAAGTGAAATAAACTGGCCGCTGCAGCTTATAGGATGAAAATGTAGATGTATTTGGGATATAAAGGGGCTGTGTAGGATTTAGTGGCTTCTAGTGGTGAGGTGGCAGATTGCAATCAAGTAAACACCCGCACTTCACCCTCCCTGTCGAAGCTCGCAAAATACATGAAAGGCCCTTTTTAGAGAGATCGCTTATTTTGCCTGTTTTGGGCTGCCGTAGAAACACAGATTGCGAGCTCGGTGGAAGAGGACCCGCTTCCTGTGTGGATATAAAAGGCTCCTTCCAAGGTAACAAAGCCACAATTCTTAGTTTCAGTTGATTATACACTAAACATAATTAGGAATATTTCATTACATTTCTACCAATGCATCCCCTTTAATCCTCTACACTGAACCTTTCAGAATGATTCTGACTGTAGGCCTCAGAATTATATTGAAGTATTTGAATGAAGCAATAATGATAATTCAATAAAACCATTAAATTCAAAGGACTTTACTAAAACTGCTACTTTGGGCACTTTTGGAACCAGTGACTACACAATCCCCTGGAGTGAGATCATTCCTAACAGCAGTAATTGTGCCTCAAATGGAGGCAATAGATGTGACAAATAATGTAGATACTGTTGAGTATGTAGCAGCATGGGAGATCTTGAAGCTATTAATGTCAGTGCTTGGCAACAGCCCTTTTATGCTGGAATTTTGGAGCTAGTTGTTTCTTGTCATGAGGCCTATTCAAGAAGCAGCTCGGTTTTGATTGAATTCCAGTTTAGCACAGATAATAAATTCTGACAGGCCTTTGAAGAGTGGAAATTAGTTTATATCCAAAAATGCCTGCGCACAGAGCGTGTGTGTCTGTGTTTGTGCTGAGAAAGAAATACAAGGAATCATAAACAAAACCCAAAATACATCTGTAACTGTCTTTTACTAGAATTTGCTGCATGTTCTCCAGTATTGGGCTCAAGTGGAAAAAGATCATTTTCATTACAATCGATTTTTCTGCCTTTGACGAGCTTCAGGTCGCAATGCTTGCGGTAATGGAAACTGCTCAGTTGTCAGAAAAGACAAAAATCTGTTCTCAAATTTCACAGCCTGTGTATCTGTTGTTCAGTTCAGGGTCCTTTGGGCAAAGTGAACATTTCTACGGCTGTGGTTTTGTTTCATTGCTCCAGCTACGACACATAATGCAACACAGATCCGTGCTCACAGTGCGAGTCCGCTTCTTTAGCCAGTGTCAGTGTGCATGTGTGTGCGCATGCAGGTCTGTGTGCACACGCTCGTACCAGAAATGGAAGCTCAGTCTTGTTTTTGAGAAACGGTTTGGTAGGAAGCCATACTGCCTCTGAAAGAAAGCCATATTGCGTTACTCTGTTGGCTTCTGGCCTGCACTCACTTCCTCGTGTCACCCTTAAAGGAGTTTGAACTTAACATGGACTGTGGCTGCTTTATGACAACATCCAACCAGGTCAGAAAATCTGATTATAACCCTTATTATTATCATCGTCATGCTGTTTATTAATCAGAATTCAATCTACTGCATACCTGTGGATGACACATGCAATGTGTGTGTATTTTCTTGCACTTAAAATGTTTCTATTCAATCTGTGTCACTCTCCTCCAGCAGCTGGTGATAATTGATCCGGCCGATGAGATCCAAAACTATCTTTTGCCTTTTCTTTCCATCCTCCAATCACAGCACTCTACTTATTCAATATAGGCTGCACCCTGCAGAGCTCACATACACACTTCAGTACCATGTTTTTATGCTGTCAGGTATGTTCCGAAGAGAAAAATCTGGAGGTTCTGCAAATGTCCACTAAAGATTTTCAGCAATTTGATTAATCATTTTCGAACCACAAGCATGAAGTAGGTTTTCTTTACAGCGGTGACAGCTGTTTCATTATTTTTACTGGAAGAAGGGCTCTTCGACAGCTCAATCATGGCAGGTCGCCTTAGGTGCAAAAAGTTAAATGCATTACAAATTTAGTATTCAAACCTGACTCGGGTGGCTCCCAAACATCTGCAAAAGTGCTGAATAAGAGACAAGAGGGACACAGACAACTCCAGGATTTTCACACACTTACACACACACTTGTATGCACAGTATACACACTACTCAGCGGGTTGCTCCTCATGTCGCTCCCAGCGACATAAGACAAAATTCTCCTCTCAGTGTCTGTTCATACCTGTCTCTGTTGTGCGCCAGTAACCTGTTTATATTTTTGTGAATCCCTGTTTGCGTTTTTTGACATATCTTTCTTCTCTGGCAGCAGGCCTAGACATCATACAGTTGTTTCTCCTGTAGTGTGCGTGTGCGTGTGCGTGCGTGTGCGTGTGTGTGTGTGTGTGTGTGTGTGTGTAAGAGAAAAAGAATGAGAAAGTGAAGCGATTTTGTGTGTGTCTGTTAAGTCTGCCAGTGGGTGTTTATGCAAACAGCAATTCTGTCCAGGATGAGAGCAGCTATTCAGCGCCTGGGGAGACGTCTGTTAATGAATTAATTGGTGACTTGATGCCATAGTGAAAGCTTGTCTTAGCCGAGGGAGGATTTCTGTGTGCTGTGGGTTTGGCATGCACCACAGCGTAAGTGTGTGTGTTTTAAAGGGGATGAAGAGAGAAAGAGAGAGAGGGAGAGAGAGTTTGTGTGTAACGGAAAGGTTTGGTTCTAGCGGGCACAAATGATTAGGGGTAATTAAAACCCACGCCAGACAATATCAGCCTGTGTTCACACATCAGACACAAGACACTCCAGCACCTCACTCAGCAGCTCTATGAGTCACAACCTGCCTGTCTTTCCAAAACATCCTCATACCTAAATGACAAAACAGATTCCCAAAATAACATATATTCTTAGTGCCCTCTGTAGGACCAGATGACCATGTCCTGATACTTATAAAATGACAGAATACCTCATACTTAATGACCATTGAACAGTACTTGCAACAGGTGTACCAGACCTTAGTCATCATGGTAGCATGGTTAGATTTACGCAACAAAACTACTCAGTTTAGTTTAGAAAAATGATCATGGTGTTGGTTAAAATAAGTACATTTTCTAAGTGTGGAGTTTTGAGGACA
The DNA here is from genome assembly GCF_029030835.1 of Brachyistius frenatus. NCBI lineage: Eukaryota > Metazoa > Chordata > Actinopteri > Embiotocidae > Brachyistius > Brachyistius frenatus. The sequence continues at coordinate 1,020,610 of NW_027210622.1, forward strand.
TTAACCAATATTATTAAGAGTACGACAACGCCACCTTAGAAATTTCAACGAAAGAATAAGTTTTGCCCCACACGGTATCAAGAACGCAGAAGGCATTCAGGTTCGTTATACTGATGCGCAGGAGATGTGGTTCCATTCCAAACAAATATTCTTTATTAATGACTACATTAATATTCAACATAGTGGTTCGATAAAATATAATTTTAAGCACTAACTACTAATAAAGGAGCTTTAATCTATACAATTATTTAAAGAGATGTTCAGGACTGCAGCTTACCAGTGGAGGTGAAAAAGAGAGGAGGCACCCCGATCACACACACGGACACACACACACACACACACGGACACACACACACACACACACACACACACACACACACACACACACACACACACACACACACACACACACACACACACACACACACACACACACACACACACACACACACACGTGAGAGTTCAGAACCAGGGGTGCACCAAACCACACAGCACACAAAGGGAGACACCAACACCACCACCTTAGGCCCTGCAGCTCCTAAAAAGACAGGGAACAGAAATAACAAGGCTCCACTTAACAAAGAAAAATAAGAAAAGGAGAAAAGAACACACACTTAGCTGTTGAAAAGGTGTGCCGGTCTGCAACTTAATATAAACCACAAAATAAACTACACAAAGAAATATTAACTCAATTAAACCAAATATTCTTTGAAATGAATATAATGTTACTTGCCAGGATTAATCAGCCAGATAAACTTCCGATCAGAACAAAAATTAAACTGAAAGGAAATAAACCTGTGGCTATAAATCAGGAACACAATAGAAAACAAAACAGAAACCAAATGGATCACGTTAGCTGATCAGATATACAAATACAGAACAGAAATGACCGAGGTGAGCTTAAACCCCTTTGTCAGAATACACATCCAGTTAAAAAGCTGAGGTTAAAAGGAGTTTTCACAGTTAAAGCAACAGGGCAAAGCTGACATGAACAATGATGAAACAGTGCCGCAATGCTGTCATGAGCAAGCAAAGCCCATTAGACAAGCGGCATCAGGTACAGCACTGTAGGCACCGCAGAGCAAGGCAATGCAAAGCCTGGTAGGCAAAGCAGCAGCGTTCTTAAGAGCGAGCAGGGTTAGCTGTAACCACTTTCTGGCAGGGTTCTGTGCTGACCCAACAATTTCTACAACCACTAGAAGTAAACATTGGTCATTTTAACCCCAATCTCATATTAAAATGTGTTTTAGCTACATTTCTGGTCCACAGCACAAATGCATTAGTTTCACGATAATGACTCTAATAATATTGTGCGATGCCTACATTTGAGACGGGGTCAAAAAGGAAGAGTAGAAAGAGCGACAAAGTCTGCATAGGTAGGAGGTCGTGAGTTGTTGGATAAATTAAATGCAGGGTTTTCACCTCGGAGAGTAGTGTTTAAGCCTGAGAGAAATGCGGATGTATGTTAAGTAACATATGTAACTCAACTTACATAATATTTGCCTTAAGTGACATACTTATTTTTACCCATACCATGATCTGACCACTGGGTTTTGGTGCCGAAACCTAAGGCACCTTGTTCATATGTCTGGGATGCTAGCAGGCTTTGTTGGACAGTCATGAGATGTGGACACAAGACAATAGAAAAAAAAATAGTTCAAGAAAAATGTAGGCATCTCACAATTTGTGAGCCAGTGTTGTGAAGCTAATATAGTTTGTGCTGTGGACCAACATAGCTATCATACATTTTGAGGTGAGACTTGGTTGCCTTAAACAATCAACCATTGTTGACACTGTCTGTTGAGGTCGGGCTCATCGCTCACATATTAAGCAAACACATTTACACCACAGAATAAACAGGACCTAATCAGGCAGGACACTGTTTGCCTGGTTTTACTGGAAATGAACCATCAAAACATTTACTGATTGTTACGAGAAGGCAAAAAGCACTTCACAGTCCAGCACTATTACAGAGGCTTTATCCCCTCTGTAATCATTTGGAAAATTCACATTTTGAATTCATAATGGCCACTTTGGAAATCAGCTATTTGTTTATCTGTGGCTCTTTCATTTCTTGAAGCACTGGACCTATTTAGCATTGCCCTCCACCACTAACGTTGTTGGACTCACAATGGGTGATTGAAAAATTGTCAAATTCAGTTGTGCAGAACCAGATATAATGTTTCTTTATTCCATACATTCTTTTTCTTTGTTAAACCCGTGGTCTACTTTATCCACAATTCTACCTGACAGCCAACAGTTTGGCTGACAATGTAGCCTTGAGTACTTGCGTCAAGTAGACGATAGAAGCAGACTGCACAGGTCTTGTAAACTTATGGCTTTCCAACTCCACACCTTAAGATTTTTTCTGTAGTTTTAAAGTTTTAGTCTTTTGACCCAACCGAGGCTAACTGAAGTGACATCAGTTCATCAAACTTCATACAACTCCCCCTGGAGCCACAAAAGACTTTTGTCTTACATATGCAGGAGTACTTGCGAAGACCTGTAAATAGACATGATGTATAAATCAGTGCAGTGCCCCATTAAGCCCACCAGTTTACGCACAAGCCAGCGTCACTCATTCATGCAGTCATTGGGTCTGAAGCACACTGTAAGCACAATCCTGATTCATTGCCACTATAGACAGAGCAGAGTGGTCTCACTTGTTAACAGGGGTCATAAAGGGACCAGTAAACAGGGTAGGAAGACACTGTGTGTGAGTGTCTCTGACAGACACAGAGAGAAAGAGTGAGCCTGGCTCTGTGCATGGGAAGGGATTGGCAGCTTTTTTGAGTTAAAAAGCAGTGAGTGTGTGCGTATGTGAGACCTGATCCCGAGGCCCGGGCCAACGGTGCTGTAGAGGATCAGGGCTGATGACCTCAGCACCTCTCTGTGGCAGCAAGTTACCCAGAGTGCAGGGAGTGTTTGCAGCCAAAGCAAATATGTGGATTGGAGGAAACAACAGAGAGAGCAAAAATAAAAAAGACAGAAAGGGATTTTAGGTTAAGAAAAAAATTCCATCCTCCTGCACTGTGCTCTGAACTGGGTTTTTGTTTTTGTTTTTTTTTTTTTTTACAGATTAATGAGATTAAAAGTAAAATCTTTATATGTTGGTTTCCTTCTTGTACGCCCAGGTAGAAGAAACACATAACGAGTACTGAAGCTGGTGCAGCATGTGTTGTTACACTGTACTACAATTACCCAAGTCTGTTCACACTTAAAAATGAAAGCCTTGGCACAGTTTGCTTCAACTCCTCCACATCTTCTTGTAGCTGATAGGGCTGTAACAGCATCAACAACAACAATAAAAAACAGATACTCTCTCATGTGTGTGTGTGTGTGTGTGTGTGTGTGTGAGAGAGAGAGAGAGAGAGAGAGAGAGAGAGAGAGAGAGAGAGAGAGAGAGAAATAAAAGAGAAGGAGGCTTTTGTAAATGCAGCAGCTCAGCGTTTGATTCAAGGTGAAAGTCCTGGCAAAAACTTCTCTGGCAACAGTCGCGCTGCTCGCCGACAGGACCACCTAGCACGAGCGTGAGCACACTGTGCTCGAAGCAGAGGTCCTTAACACTCACAGCTATAGATGATTAATGGCTGGATGAAGTTACACCTCCTTACAGTGGCCCGTGGTGAAGATCAGAGCGCCCCCCGCTGTTTCTGTAGCACAATGCTGTCGTCATCTGAGTGAACTGCAACCAGCTGGAACCTGCCTCTGAAGAATAAAGTGTCTCTGTTGGTTAATGACATTGTAAACTCTTAGACTGTAGATGTAGATACAGTTTTGAGCCAGTGCAACTCTTTAATTATAATAGATAGAAAGAACTGAACATGCATGGGTCAAAACAGTTTTCTGCATCTCTTAGCACTCCATCTTTCTCTTTCTTTCTCTCACACACAAACACAGTAAGAGAAAGCACCTGTGACAGATCAGCCAGAGTCAAACATGCTCACACGCTGCCAGAAAAAAATACCTTCCCTGAAACTCCTCTTGTGTGTGTGTGTGTGTGTGTGTGTGTGTGTGTGTGTGTGTGTGTGTGTGTGTGTGTGTGTGTGTGTGTGTGTGTGTGTGTGTGTGTGTGTGTGTGTGTGTGTGTGTGTGTGTGTGTGTGTGTGTGTGTGTGTTGTTGTAGTGAAGCTGAAGATGATTTATCCCCACTGTTTTTGTCTTTCCCATATAAGTCATGGTGCAGGCTGTCTGTGTGTGCGTGGCAGCCAGCAGGTCACCAGAGGTTTGTAGCCCCCCCGGTTGTCATGGATGCCTTCAAGTCGCAGTTGTGTTCGTGTGTGTTTCAGTGTGCGTGTGTGTGTGTGTGTGTGTGTGTGTGTGTGTGTGTGTGTGTGTGTGTGTGTGTGTGTGTGTGTGTGTGTGTGTGTGTGTGTGTGTGTGTGTGTGTGTGTGTGTGTGTGTGTGGGCCTGTAATTGTGTGCATAACTGACAGTAATACATGTGGCTAAGAGACACACATGAGCTTTTTGTCTTTGCTCTCAAGGATGGTAGCCTGTTGGGCCAAACAAACGGGTAAATAAAGCTGCAGTCGCAGGCAGAAGGTTGACGCGGTTGCACAAAGAGATCTCAGTCAGCAGAGGTCAGTACAAAGTAGACAGATTTACAATAATCTGGGATACTGTGCAGGCAATGCGGTCTCTTTGGTTGATGGACATGATTTCTTAAGCAAAAGTTGCTTGTTGTTGGAAATCATATTGAGATCATGTTTTCAGTCTTATCTAACAGTAAAAAAGTCAAAAGTATCTGTGTCTTCAAGTCACTTCTAAATTGAACTTTTCAACAGAATCTGGATTTTAATTTTGTATCTGAAGTCCATCCTGGTGAAAACAAAATAACGTTCATACTCTTTCAAAATAGAGAAACGCAGGATAACTGAAACAGTGGATGACATTCTCATTTTATTTACCATTTTTATGTTGTTGGTTTTTTTGTGCATACTTGATGTCACCTCTATAGTCTCCAATCAGCATGTCTCGAAATGTAAGACAATTTGGTTTTCTTCAGAGAAAATATCACCAAGCCTGACTTACTTGTATATGTATTTGTTTGGTTGTGTGAAGTGGAATGCAGACTTCTGGCAGGGTACTTTGGGGGAAAGTTTGCGGGGTCATCTCAATTTGCCAGGGGTGATACCAGGTTAATCCATCACTCATTAGCTCTCACAGATAAGACACAAAGTGGGGTGAGGGGCTGCCAGGCCACACTTTGTCTCTATCCCAGGCATTTTACACAGGAACACACAACGCTCTCCCTGTCTGTCTGTCAGAAGAAGACAAAAAAAAAAAAAAACTGAGCACATCTTATAGGATAAAGCCATGCGCCTGCCTCCCTTACCCAACACATTTTCTCCCTTATTAACACTTTCCCCTTGCTGGCCCTGCTGCCTCTGGGACAATGCAGCCAATTAATTAAGGTTGGTGTCCGACCGAGGGCAGAGAGAAGCTTGGAAAGCACTGGGCTCAGCTGATTTAGCTCCTTCACAAGGCTCATTATATAGAAGGAGAGACTTCAGGGGTGACATTGAGTGAGAGAAAGAGGCATAGCGAGATAGTGAGAGAGAGAGAGAGGGCAAAAGAAAAAGAGAGGGGCAGAGAGGTAAAGACAGAGAGGCTCTTGAGTCAGCGTGTTACCGCTAAGTGCTGTTTAAATAACTTCCACTGCTGCTGGGTCTTAGGGGTTGCAGGATGAGAGCCGTCTCTATAGTGGTAATGTTGGATGTGTGTGTGTGTGTGTGTGTGTGTGTGTGTGTGTGTGTGTGTGTGTGTGTGTGTGTGTGTGTGTGTGTGTGTGTGTGTGTGTGTGTGTGTGTGTGTGTGTGTTTTGCGGGGGCTCCTGAGCAGCTGTGGGGACCCCCCTCCCCCCAGCTGAATAAGTCATCAGGTTCCCGCCTGAGTCCCCTCGCTGCTTCTAATAACAAAGGGCCCATATCACTTGAGGATGACAAAGCAAACAAATGGGCCTAATTATGGGGGTCGATAAGGAAATTATAAGGAAATTGAGTCATTCATGGTAATATTTGTGTTATGAGATGATCGTTCATGGCAAAATTAATTTCCAAAAGGGGCCCCTCTGTGTTTTTTTCTAAAGCTAAGACCTGGACCTGCAGACACATGGAGAAAAATACTTGGCCCCAGTCTTTCTCACTCTCTTGCTCTCTAACCTCTAGAGACTTGCAGATATTGAAATGATTATGTACCAGGTCTCTGTAGATATCCAGATGTCCAGCTGATGATAAAACAAGAACCTGGATAATGCATTTCACCTTCTTCTTTCCCACTTCACCCTCCCCTCCCTTGATTTGGTTGTATTTTTCTGCTAATATTTTTCTCCTGTACAGCCAGGACAAGTCGCTGGCTGGAGATGAAAGTTGAGGTGGAGCATGAGGGATAGCCAATGGGAGATAATTCTCCTGTCTCCCAGACAGAAAGTGTGGGGGGAAGAAAGAAGTAGATGGATAGAGAAGTGGAGCCTGGCCAGAAGCAGCCATGAGGGGCTCTCTTGCTCTGCCTCATCTTTCCCCTGTTGCCAGCGAGCTCTGGGAGCTCTGGGAGACCTTTCAGTAGCTAATGCAGACCTGATTCTGTCAGTAATTTGTGGCTTTTTTTCACAGCTTTTTAAGGCATCCTGAGTCCTGATAGTTGATAGGGTTAGGCATCAAAAGCACTTTGGTTTTTTAAATTTTTTTATTTCACTTTATTAATCCCCGAGGGGAAATTTCTTCACTACAGCAGGGGGGCTCTCAGGGGGGAGCTGCTGCAACAGGCTGCCACTAGCGCGGTGCCAGGTAACCTGACCTGAGGTGTATGTTTTTTTTGGATGATGGGAGGAAGCCGGAGAACCCGGAGAGAACCCACGCAAGCACAGGGAGAACATGCAAACTCCACACAGAAAGGCCCAGGACCTGATTCGAACCCAGAACCTTTTTGCTGTGAGGCGACAATGCTAACCACTGCACCACTGTGCCGCCCGATGTTCAGGGTAACAAAAGTAAATATTAATAAAGTAAGCAGGTTCTGTCTTGTGCTTTAGGTCACTTATCATCACTTATTAACACTCATTTCCCTAAGCATTAACCAAATGCTGTGTAACATAACATTAAAACTCCTGACCTTTAAGCAGATATTAGAAAAGACAACTGAAATTCAGTTTTCAGTGGAAATTTTGCTGATAATTCTATAACGATACGTTGAAAGTTGGCGGATACGTTAACTAGAAGACAGGTTTAATTTCAAGGGACAGGACTTACATCAAAGTGTTCAGTCTTATTTCACTTGTTCCCGTTGGTTTGTTTGCTTTGCAGTTTCACTAGTTGTAGTCGTATCAGAAATAAATCAGTGAAATGAAACATTTTGGTTCAAGACAATTTTCCAAACAAGTCTTACATTTGTGACTGATTAAATCATTTCAATTTTTTTGAACCCTATTAAATTGCAAATGAAATGAAAAAAACATGAAGTCCTAAGGTTTTAAAGTTTCAAATATGACAGTTTAAATCTAATTATGATGCTCCTTTCTGCTGTTGTGTTGTGTCTGCAGAAGGGACTAAACAAAGGTCACTAAGGAGTTAGCTTGTGTGCATTAACTTCTTAACTGTTTTAAGTCTGGAAGCTAAAGTCAAAACAAGAGGACATTATTATAAACTCCCATTTTTATTTCTAAGTCCTTTCAGAATAGTTGTGTGGTCAGACAGATGTTACGAGAGAATAAAGAACACTTCAGCGGTTCTTCTTTAAAAGCTGTGGCTTTTGTTCTGCCTCCTGTGGCAGCCACCGTTTCATTTTGCAGGAACATTTGAGCAGCACGGTTCCCACCTTCAGAAAGACAGACCGTATTGGATTTCTGTGAGGGGTTTCCACAGCAGTGGGCGGGAAATTAAATTAACTCACGAGTCCTAATAACAAACAAGGTCGGTGAAAAAATAAAGAGTGAGGCGATCGCAAACAAAGATAGAGAGGAAAAAAAGAAACAGACGAGTTCGATTTAAGGAAAGGAATAACAGTGGCTAGTGTTTAGGTTGCTGCCACGGCCAGTGACCTCATCGGAAATGACACCTCTCCTGCCAGCACAGAGGACTTCATATTTTACAGTGTCTATTACAGTACAATGGTGAGGCACTAAATGTGTTGATCGGCGGGCAGTTGAATGGGAGCATAAAAATGTGATAAATCTTGACGTGATCAAGTTGATCTTTCTTGAAAAAGCCTCTGTTGGGTTTTTCATGGCGTCTTAAATCAGCTGCAAGACGTTAAGACAAAAAAAAAAAAAAAAAAAAATGCACTAAGAGGTCAAAGTATTGTCTGAAGCCATTTTCATTAGATTAAGTTTAAGTGGCCTATTTGATAATTATAGCCAATTTTCCTGGCCCACCGAGCAGCCCAATCATCTTGTAGCTGCGAGTCAATCCCCTGCCAGAGCAAATATAAAAGAATATCTACAGAATCAGTAACACATTGGGGGCAATATTATTCTTGACATAAATTACATGACCACTTACGTTTCACTGGGAAGCACACATTAGCTTGTGGGTTTACAATACTCTTTATGGAATCTGTAAGGACAAAAAAGTATTTTTCTTCAAAACCTTTATTCCACCAGTTTGTCAACCTTTTTTGAATTTCTGCTCCTCCAGCTAAGAGTTAACTGTACTGTATGCACTAAATACACAGCAGGCACATATACTAACTGTTTTTCTTTTTCAATGTTTGTCAGGCTGGTATCAATTTTTAATATCTCTTCTTGAACCTAAGAGTTTAGAGCATTGTAGCTCTACATCAGTTTCTGCAGCCAAAAAGCCTATTTGAACTTCCAGCCCAGCCTTGTCTGAATAAATCAATTTAAATTATAGGACATGAGACAAATAATGAAGTGATCACCCTCTTTCCTTTAATCTTCTGGGTGAGAGGTAGCATCAATAAATCCTCACATTATTTCCCTCCCTGTTAGATGGGCATCGCAGCTGTTCCTCTCTTCTAACCTGCCGTTTGAGTTTCTTTCTGCAACGATAAAACTTTCTTTGTTCTTTTGATATTCGAAGTTTCAATCTGCACTTACTATTATCTTCAGAATTGCACCCATCATCTATCGTCACATTATTAGCAGAGCAAAATTGTGTTTTCATGGCCAAATGCTAAGTTTACTCTGTGTATGTCATGCGTTTTGCTTGCTCTGGCAAAGACCAGCCCTCTGCTCACTAATTGCCTTCTACCAATGACTAAATTACAATGAGGTTTGGGTTTCTGGATCAGAGGGGGCTCTTTTCCTCCATCTCCCCTTCCCAAATGTATCCTTCCTGCCTGAGTCACAAGTGTCACATTTGGTTACGGACGATGTGAAATGCTGTGATTTTTGATAGAAAACAGTATTCACTTGAAAAAAATGTTGAAGGGCTACCGTTCCAACATTGCAATTAGAGCAGTGGATGTATGTAAATGTGTGTATACAAGCTTGCGTGCTTGATTGTGTGCACAACGGCCTGTTTGGTACTGAAAAGTAGGCACAATGCCTCGGCAGAGACTGTAAATTCCGGATTCCGGAGCCATTATAGTAAAAATATCATCGCTCCATCAGTGTCAGAAACAATTGACGTCGACCAAACCAGCTGCCCCACCGCCGTAATGTGCAGAGCCCCGTCTGCTGTTGCAGCGCTCCTGTTTTTAATGAACCCGACCAAAGCTCAAGTGGACGTACTGCAGTAAAAAAATTATCTAAGTAATAATATCAAGAACATGACAACAAAGTGATAATGTGAATTCCTTTATAAAGAACCAAAGCAAAGCCACTGAAACGCTTGCATGTAATGTACTGTAGTTTCAGAATACTGTTTTCTGAAAAATAACTGATATTATACTGCATATATTTGTCCTTTGATATTCAGCTTTTCTACTAGTTTTCATGGTTGGTATAAATACAATTCTTAGATTAAAAGGTTAATGAATTTCCTTCATAGAAAGATTTATTAATACTGTAATGAGTAGAAAATACTAGCTTTTCTTATTTAAACAAGCATTCAAGATTTGGGGAATTCAGATCAGCAAAAGGATAAAAAAAATATGATCATCCTTTTTTTTTAATAAATTTTTGTAATGCAAAGTGAATCAGTTGTGATGCTTTCAGTCCATTTAAAATGCTTGTACACTTTCAATGAATTCCACCACATTATATTTTAGGCCTTCCATTTGTCCTGGTTGCAATTAAACAATATGCACTACTGTTATCGGGTCATCAATCTGGCTGTATTATATATCAATAATTTAAGGGTCTGAAAGTGGACCGTGGACGTCGTACTTTTAAAGATCCAATCATTGTTCAGGAGAATGTGGAATGACTTTGAGTGTTTAATTTGCATTCATAGCAAGATATTCTTGATAGTCTTGGATTGTAACTCATGATAACTAAGTTTCAAATGCATAACTGACTTCCTTTCAGAGCCAAAATACAGCATGTGCCATAAAAGTGATGCATATGCAGGCACACACTCATGCCACGTTGGGATCCTTTTGATCCTCTCCTTCTCTTTGAAATTTGTAACACTATTTGGCCTCCTTGCTCTCCAGCGTTTACTGTAACTGTGCAGGCACTCACTTAGGTTTATAGTTTCATAAGAAAGTCATATTCATATTACATGCATGTTTAAAGTGTGTACTTTACCAGCAAGGTTACTGTGCAGTTCATCTTGTCACTCACTGGCGTCCCCTGTCCATCACAGACTCACACTAAGCTGCCAGTTGTTACTCGTGGTTCTCCTGTTCATTGCTCTGTGTTCTTTATCCAGCTTTTCTGCCACATGCTTGCAAAATCTGTTTCTTTATGAGCCCATCTCTCCACATTCAGCTCCACTCTCGGCTGCTTCTTCCAAGAAAAACGCCTGATCTAAGGCAAAAGCAATGCTTGTTGCAGGTTTCACAGTTCATCTGTGACCCACTGCAGTCCAAGCCCAGAATGTGGGTGAAGGTACAGACTGAGAGGTTAAAAAAAAAAATGAGAGCAGGCCGTTGAGGAATTCAGGTTAAAGTTTAAGAGTGTGCCGTTTTAAAGACCGATGCGAGCTGAGGACAATAAATGTGTCACAGAAGTGAAGGAGCTGGCTTTCAGTGGCTTCCTGCTCACTCCCTCCTCTGGATAGGAGGCTACACTTCCCTCATCATCCTACCTCCATGCTGCTGTCTGCATAAAGTCTACCTTTAAGGCCAGATGCAATAAATGAGTGGGATGTGTACCAGGATTATCTTGGATAAGACAGTTTCTCTGATTGGACTCTTTGACAAACCAACTTCACTGTCTATTTACATTCTGGCTTATTTCCTGTAGCTGAATAACCATGCACTTCTTATGACGTGCATGGTCTGGTGTTTTTGTGAAATTTCTAGCCTTTATTCACCTACAAAAAAATGTTTTATCCACACATCTGTACACGTGCACAAAACTGGAACTGAAAGGGTTAAATGCTCTGTATTTCCCGTAGCAGTTTGTAAATTTAAATCATCTTCTGGTTTTCATTTGTATGTGAGTGGGTCAGTTTCTGCATTCAGCCAGCCAACTGCCTTTTGCAATAGCAACTGAAATACATCACTCAATGAGAGAAATCCTGCAAAATAATACACAAATTAGTACATGTAAAGGCACCAGTGCATACTGACTAAAGCCACCATCCACCACAGTTCACTCTGGTACTCGCAGTAATCAGACAGCTGTCACCAGAAGTTTGGGACAAATTGTTGTTTTTTATTGTAAACTGGTCTTGAGCCAAACCTGCCCCTGTGACAGTGCTAAGTGTTAGTAATTGATGGGTTGTAAAAGAGGTTAGGCAGCCAAATAGTGGGACTTAAATTTACTGAGGTTTAACAGGAGGGACAGACACAAAGGGATGAGAGGAGAAGTGTCTTTTTTTTTTTTTAATGTTTGTTCAGTTAAGATTTATTTCCTTTACATTCCATCTCTCCCCTCCTCCACTCACCTTTAGAGCAACATGTATTTCCTCTAGTCTTGACTGACCAGCTGAATCCATTTCCTAATTTCTTTAGAGAAATTTGTCAAAGTACCACTCACTCATGACGTCTGCATCATGGAATGCCTGGTTCTCCCCAGAGAAAACAGGGAAGCAGGATGAGGAGCAGAGCCATGGCACATTTCAGAGGAGTAGAAACTCAGTAATGGGGAAACTGACAAAAGTATGTAGAGTGTGTGAGAAGGTTAAAGGTTTCACACCTCTTTTGCATGGCCATGGTGCTGTGGTTGATAATATATGTTTGTTTAAATTAAGCATTTACTGCCCGGGAGTCACAAGCATCCTGTAGTATGGAGCTCTTTCAACTGATGAGAAAAAAATTGCATTATTTTCCGGGCGGCTAAACTGTTCAATCAGTAACTGTTTTTCAGGGTTTCATTTATGAGGCTCCTCAATAGGGATCAACATTTCTCAGTTGTCTTGGAAATGCAGACTGAATTTCATTGTTTTCTTTCATTCAGAAACTCTTGCTCATGCTTAAATTAATCAAACAAAACACTCATTCTCAAGTTTTACATTACTCTGAATGACAGCTACTTAATAAAGTGCTCATATAAAATCTCCAGGGTAACTACTGAGTAAACCTTGTGGTGATATTTTTGTCAACCACTGTTTCCAAGATCAACATTGAGTCTAATTTCAACAAGAGATGAAAAAAAAAACTTTTACAAGTCATTTCTTTTATATTTTCAAACGTTTACAGAGCGAAATCCTAACGAGTATTTTTTTTATTTTATGCCTAATCCCCTCGGGGATTAATAAAGTAACTACCTAACCTAACCTAACCTAATCCAATACTCATGTGCTCATCCTCAAGGCTCAGTAAGTCCAACATGGGAACGATTTCCAAAGAAAGGTAGTGAACGCCTTCTCCCACGGGGCTCTTCTTTACATGCTCCAGGTATAAAATGTGTTTCAAGAGGAAGAAAAAAAAAAAGCAACCAAGGAAAGAAATGATGAAGATATCCTGTGTCTTTCCGTGTCTTTCTCAGAATCACGAAGGAAGAGACGCTCTCTGCCTTTTCCTGCCTAGAGGGCCAAATTAACTCATCGAATCTTCTAAACATCTAATCCTCAAACAATGTTTATTTTCTCAGCGCACAGTCGCCAATCAGTGTTGGCCCACTGCATTCTGTTATAATACGGTGGGTTTAAAATCTTCAGTTAACATTGTTGGAGCAGATTGAAGGCCTTAATTGCGCAGGCTGTGGGATTAGAATGAATCACGGCTATGGAGGAGCGTGAGTTCGCCTCGTGTGAGCTCTGTCTCGTTGTCTAGCTTTGACAGCACCAGCCCATCCCTTTCAGCCTCGGGGCCAGCGACGCACAAGACGACCTGCCAGGAGTTATGTGAACCCAAAACACTATGGATCTGCTGGTCCCATAGAAACCAAACTCTCAAAGTAAACAGACTGGAGGTGATGTTTGACATGAGCAGGGAGAGACCTTGTTTTGGGAAGATTTTGGAAATCTGTCTTGCCTGTTTCCGATGCATGTCTTCCATGGTAGCCCAAGCGGAGTGTGTGAATGTGTGATGCAGAGAGCAGAGGAGACAGGGTTAGGCAATGGCTGGATGTAAAACGATAGATAAAGACTGTGGAGAAAGGTTATTGTAGTTGGCTTTGACAGCCAGGTGGCAGGGAGCTGCGCTGCGCTTGCAAACCATTGCACAACTGATTTACAGCAAATACTTGGGGGGAAAAGAAAAGTCTCAGAGTTCACACTGTGATTATTAGATCAGACACTAATGGCAGAAAGACATGTCGGGCACTTGTTACTTACTTTGAAAAGGAAACATTTCTCTATCAGTCAGACAATGCATTTATACACCATTCCCACTCCAGCCCTTCAATAAAAACTGCTCTCTTAATTGAACACAGAGATTTATGGTCATACAGGACATGTAAATCCACTTAGTTCCAACCATCATCACGCTCGGGGAAAATCTTTTGCCATCGTGCCACTGCATCCGTTCACACATGAGGCTCCTGAATATCGAGGTGCTATACGGCTCTGCCAATACTGTCAGCTCAGGTTCCTTAAAGACATATGTGTACAAGAAACGTACAGGATGCATTCAGTGTGAAAACTATCTGGCAAACAGCTTACTATCCGATTGTATTGTCTTATCACACAGCGGATCGTTGTTTGGATTCAACCAAAGTCTGCGGAGATGCTGCTCTGAGCATCGTATCGCTCCTAAAGCTGTCAGTCCCTCACGCTATTAAGACAGCTGCTCTTAGTAGGTATTGTTCAGCGGGGAGCTATGGGGACCTGACAGGCCTAAGAATCTTTATTCACCCTAAAGGGCCTTTCACCGCTATAGTGATGAATAGGACCTGCCAATGTCATCCTCCACCCATGGCATTTTTATGGCATAGCTGACATATACACAACGCACTCTCGTCACCCCCTCTGTGGCTCTCGCCAGGCTCCCTTTATTTCAGCACTGTATGTCAGCTGGTGTTTTCCCATAGACATGAATTGATGGAGGTCTTTTCCAGGCAGCGCCGCTTTATCTTGGAATCACTCACGTAAACACTCACACGGAGACACGCAGTTTAACAGCGATGGACGCGCAAATAAAGACAGACTGGAGGAGAGGCCCTCTCTCATGCAAGTGCACGCGCACACTCACCTTCTCACACACACATTGCTCCATACACACCACTCAGACGAAAGACTCTTGATTACTCAGCAAATGGATGCACTGCTGATCACAGGGCAGCCCTTTTACAAACTGGTCTATTATGCGGTCTCAGCGTGGGGTGGAAGTGTTGCAGGGGCTCAAGGCGGTGTGGCTTTAGAGGGGTGAAGGACTGTGTGTGTGTGTGTGTGTGTGTGCGTGCGTGCGTGCGTGCGTGCGTGCGTGTGTAAAAGTGTGAAAATGTGTACACACGCATCAAGGCTGAGAAGTGCTCCCATGCTGCGCTGTCTAACGAGAGGGCAGGTCAGCCATTAAATGGGCACTAATGCGGGGAAATTGGAGGCCATTAGGCCCTTTCTTTGTTGTTGTGGCTCTGTGTGGCTAGTTGGACTCTTGAAAAAGGAAAGGCCTTATTAGCCCCCACATGCAGACTGGAGAGTGAATATATGGGCCATAAAGCTCAGCATGGAGCAGGCTGGCCTCCTGCTGGAGGCTACTGAAGGTAGTAAGGCAGAGTATAGAGATACAGAGTATTTTTTAAATAAATTTGATGTGTCAAAGGCTTTTAATCACACCTGCCTTTTTTTTTTTTATTTTTTTTATCAGCATTTGGATTTGTAAGGCCAAACAGAGAGAGAAATGTATGCTTTTATAAATGTATTTGATTTAGTTTTAAGCTTACCAGACTTGACTACCCTGCGTCAGTATTTTCGTTTTTTTTTTTAAAGAAGCCCTCAGTTGCAGAAAATTTACTTACAGCACAATAACTGTGAGATTTATTTATAATGTTGCGACTGATAAACTTTTCAATCAGGATGTGAATGATCTGCCACCCTCTGTATAAAAGGAAAAAAATTCAAAGCAGAGATAATAAATATTAGATTAAGTAAAGTACACAAATATTAAAACATACAGAGCAACATATTCTATACAAATTATTTAAATATCACCAAATGTTGTTCAAGTTATTCACATATTTAAAATCCATTTAAGTAGCCGATTAAATTTAATTAAATAGTTGTGGCTTTTCTTATTTTTTGTCATTTATTGATTATACAGCATTTCTGTGAGTGTTCTCATGCTGTGAGAAGATACTTGGATAAGTAGCTGTGCAGATACAAACCTGTGCCCACCTCTGCTGGTATTTATTTCAGTCTACTATAAATCCACAGCTTAACATTAACCTTCTCGCCACTGCTAATGGCTTCATGAGGGATCCCTGCTTGCACTGAAGTGAGCCAGTTCTCACAGCTCTTTAGTTGCATCAGTCAGATAATCAAACTACATTTTATCACCCACTGACAGAACATGCACTTCAGGCTCTGCCCGGCTTGCACTGGGAATTGCATAATTTGCCCAAATCTTGGGAAACATGTGAGTGTTAAATTATGAAATAAAGAAAGGAGAAATAAATAAGCAGCTTGACTGACTTAAAAAAAAAAAAATTAAAAAAGGGTTTTACAAGTGAGTACAGGCTGCTTGACAGCACATGGAATCTGTCCACTGGAAATCCGTCCTTGCCGCATATTTAATTTGCCTTTGATTATCCTGTAGGACTGATGAATATTCTGTATGACTTGATCTCAATTAGTCGAGTCTGCTCGAGTCAGGCCTGCAAACAGCAGCAGATTGATCTCTTTCCCTCCCTCTGTCCACCTCATCTTTTCTTTTCCCAGCCACTTCCCACTCTTTCTTTCTCTCCTTATCTCGATATATTTTTCCTATTTTCACTCTCTTTCACCCTCGGCACAGAGGGAGGCAAACTGCTTATTAAAAATACTGAGACGTGGCCTTCTTTGGGGGCGGCAGAGATCCAGAGTTTAGTTGGGGTCATTAGAGACACAGTGAAGAGGGCCAGAGGGCTCACAGGGGGCTAAAGTGCTGCGGCTAATTGGCTGCAATAAAGGAATTAAATTAGCCTGATATAATCTCTGCAGTGGGCGCCTCACTCTCCCATCCGTTCCCTCTTCCCACTCGCCTGCAACCTCGCTCCATCACCCCATGAAAAAACACCCCATGGTGTTCCCAGGCTGCTTCTCACTATACATGTACATCAAACATCCAACTCCCCCCACACACTTCACACATCCTTTACGTTACCAGTGTTACCTCTTTCACACACCATATTTTCCGAATTTTCTCAAAGCGTTATTCTTTGCTATATGTGTGATATTTGCTGCTCTTTATTGCAGCAAAAACGTGTGGATGAAAATGCACGAGGTGAGGCTAAAAAAAAGTCTTGTTTCGAGTTGGTTTTTTTGTTGTCAAAGTGAAGTTTGGTTTCCTTTTCATCTGATTTTTAGCCACTGACAGATAATTACAAAAATGTTGGAAGTTTTACTAGTTTGTTCTCTGAAGTTGAAGTTGTTGAGTCCTCTTTTTTTTCTTTTCTTCACACTATTAACATTATTCTTCTGAGAACTTGTAAAAACATTTAGTAGCATTTCAGAATAATGTTGAAATTGACTTTGTCTGCAAGAAGATAATTTACAGTCTGATACCAATATGTGTCAAAACATTTGTTTATTTTTCATCCAGGAGTTTAACATATTTTGGCAATATTTAACAAAATAAATAGCATTTATATAATTAAATCTAAAGAGAACTTCAAACAGAAAACACTGACAGACGTCTGTCATCTCCATCCCTTACATAGTCTCATTTAGTTGTGTTTTTATTTAATTGCAGTGTCTGGATCAACAAACACAAGATAAAAAGGAGCATTGTTCTGATTTATAAACAACTCAATAAACACTTGACACAGAGCCTGAAAACAGGATGCAATTAAATTAATTGTTGCCATGAAGTTGATTTCCAGTTTCTCTCTGTTTACAGTCAGCATAGTTGTATAAATATCTGAAGCACCATCTATTTGAAATGACTGTTAACATTCTACTGCAAAACTCAGTCAAATGACTACAAACAAAAGACCTATACAGGTACAAAGACATCCTTCAGTCGGACTTTGCTAGGAGATGTGGAGTTCTTTGACACTTTTACTTTTGATATTTTAAATACAATTGAGTGGCAGGCTCACGCCGATATTATTCCTTTTACTTAAAAAAAAAAAAAGGCTCTGAATACATTCTGTACCACCAACTACCTGATGCACAGAGGAAGAAACATGAAGGTCTCAGGCAAGGAGTACAAATTTAAAAAAAATGTTACCTTAGAAATAGAAATGTCTATAGATTTCTATTATTTAGTTAAAGTTTTTTCTCCAAGGCAGGAAGTAAAGTTTCTGTCTTAAATGATCCCTCAATGCAGTTTTATACATTATATAAAGACCTTTTAATTGCCCTGCTATTGAAAGGACCTATTCAAATACTCTTGCCTTACTTTGCAAATAACAAGAACAAAAGAGGATTTCTGATCTGATTCTGTGTTTAGCCATGAGAAGCAGCAAACACTTTCCCAGCATGCGGTGCTATAAGACACAAAGAGCAGGCAGCAGGGAGCCGATCACAGTGAATCCAAATACAGTTAGAGAGAGAGAGAGAGAGAGAGAGAGTGTGTGTGTGTGTGTGTGTGTGTGTGTGTGTGTGTGTGTGTGTGTGTGTGTGTGTGTGTGTGTGTGTGTGTGTGTGTGTGTGTGTGTGTGTGTGTGTGTGTGTGTGTGTGTGTGTGTGTGTGTGTGAGAGAGAGTGGGGAAACTCTGCCATCATATAATTTAATGCACCATACACTGCACAGGGATTCGCAGGTTGTTCCAGGTACTTGGGGAACAGTTTATGAAAATATTTTCAAAAATAAGTTGCGGTGAACCTCTTCAAACTTTATTTATTTTTCTCTTAAAACTTTTTCAATCCCAAAAATAGTAAAGAGAGAGAACACCCCAATATTTCTCCATTCTCTCTTAGGGGGTGGGGGGGTAGAGAACTAAATGGTGACGACTTTTAAGGCCAGCCGCAGGATTAGAAGTAAACTGTTCATATGTGGACTCCCCTTGGTGTTTGTTTGAAAGTGGGACACAGAGTAGCAGTGCTGTGGCTGGTCCCCTGCTCGCAGGCGGCAATGTTAGATTTTGGTTTGCTGTCATGTTTGGGTGAGCGGTGGCAGTGATGGCAGCGGGGTGGCTGAAATCTGCGAGCTGTGGAAATATGACTCTCTTGTCATTGCGTCTGACCTCCACAGACATTACAAAAGTCTGAATGTAAAATTCTATGTAATGATGATGTGATTGACTGAGGAAAAAGTTACGTGTCAAAGTGGGAGGTTGGATATCTAATGATATTGTTCAAAAGATACAATGAGCTTTCCCTTTTTAAATTTTTCTTGGTCTCTCGTTTTACTAATTTGTGTCTTTATATTTGGGCTTGTGACCGTCCAGCAGCTACGACCCATCCACCCAGTAGATTTGGAGTAAAAGTGGCATAGATCACTTGCTTGAGTGTCTCTTTACAACAAATCGTGGCTGTGACCACCATTGTGCAATTACCAGGCTTATCGTAAGTACGATGAGCTTAACCTCAACCTCCAACTCTGTTGCTTGAATTCTCCCTCTAATTAGCAGAGGGAAGGCTGCCTCTGTGCAGCTCCAAGACTTAGGTCAGTTGACGGAGGTTGGGAACCACTCAAAGAAACTAATTAGCCAACTTTCCAAAACACAGTCAGACACTGCGATGAGGCCCCGTGTTTCCAAGGATGTGCAAGAAATGGCAACACTCAACAAACAAATCAGGTTTCCTGTTAAGTTTTGCAGTTGGAGGATAAAACTTTGTAACAGCTGATACATTGAAATTCTGCTTTTTATCATTTAAAATAGTTGTTGTTCACTTTTACAGGAGGTGTTGAAAATTGTTTAAGCTTGGCTTTATCCAGCTAATTCAGTTACACTCGTTTTAAAGGTCTCAGTTCACACTTGTTTTTACTGCTCACCTGGGGGTGGTTACAGCCGGCCACCGACGCGCTACCCAGACTGAAGCAATTTACTTGATTGAAAAAAGGCCAAGAGAGTCCTGCAAGGAAAACGTCCTCTTTGTTAACACTTCTTATGAAAAAAAAAAAATCTGATTATTTGACTGAAATTTTGTCAGATGTTGTGTATCTTACAAAACAATTACGTTATAATAACGGTGCTTTTTTTGCATTCTCAGGTGTTGTTGAGATGTTAAATCATGATCCCACTGCCTGCATTTGTCAGAAATGTTTGACACTACAGTCGAGTTTAATTTTGCTTTACGTCTCAGAGAAAAAGACTGCTGTTGTTGGCTACTTTAGTATAAATCTATGATGCTTTTTATGGTGACAAAGGTGGTGTGCTGCTGTTTCAATGAGCGGGTGCAGTTGTATAGATTTGAAGGTGTTTTGACTCACTGATTTTCTGTTGATCATTTGAGTAACAGAGAATTGCGCAATGAGAAATGAATAGAAAACACTGCGATGTCTGAGTGACAGGTAGGTATTTTACCATGCTGCAGGATCGCATATCGGCTTACACATCTGCAGTTATTTTTCAATTCAATTTTTAAATCTGTAAAAAGCTGTGATGATATATTTAAAACAATCATGAAACGCTTTAATTTGAACCAATTGTAATGTTGTGTCCTGAGCTGATGGGTATTGAACAAGCTTTGTGTATGTACAAGCTCACATCATGCTCAGTCTCAGTTTAGATAAAGTGCTTCCCACTTGTCCCCATTATCTCAGATAATATCTCAGGAAGCATAATATCTTGAAACACAATGCAGCCTTCAGTCCCACACCTTCACAGCCAGCTTGTATAGTCTCTCCATAACCAACATGCCCTCCAGTACAATGGCATTATTCTCACTGGGCTTGTGTTTAGGGAGGGTGTGAAACAATCTTTGTAGTGTAACAGAGAGGTTTTTGCAGGTCTAAGGCCGAGCACTGATCCTCCAGCAGCTTTACTCCTCTCTACGGTGATCCCTGTTGCCTGCAGGCATGCTCAGAGATAGCTTTCACCAGTTGTGGCCGAGAGCTGGAGCGACTGAAAAGACTGAACCTGCCTCATGGCATTCACTGGCTGGACTGACAGTCAGCATTGAGGCTTTCAGCACAGTGACATAGATCGTCTAAGAGCCGTCTAAACAGGGAATAATGAATCCACTGTGTTATCGTATAATTTCTGTGGTTAAAATAAGTGGCAATTTATTCACAAAATATGAATGAAACAAAGTTTTAAGCACATTTATCCCTCAACCTCCTTTATACTTTAAATGTTCTATGCATAGACGCACAGTATCGGGTTGTGACCATCAGTGGGCTTGAGGGGTTTTCCACTGGAGCCAGGAAGCAAAGAATCTGCTCTGCTGTCTGAAAGGTAAACAATATGAGTCCTGAACAGGTGTAAATCTAGCTTAAGACAACAATAAAACATCAGATCTGTGACACAAATATAGGTCTAAATCCAGTCAAGTGAGACAGCAGGAAAGGTGACTGTTTTAACCAAAAATTTACTCGCGGCAGAACACATTATATTTTCCAATTAAATCCTGTAAAAACAATCTCTGTTTTTAGGTTTATTTTTGGGTAAACCAGAATTATTGCATACCAAGTTTTACAACCAACAGTCTCAAGCAGGGAGGGACAACAAGCAGAGAGGCATCCCTAATTAATGGAGGAAAGACAGAAACTGGGAAAGCCAATTCGTGACAGATAAGACACAGAGCTGATGTGTGTGTGTGTGTGTGTGTGTGTGTGTGTGTGTGTGTGTGTGTGTGTGTGTGTGTGTGTGTGTGTGTGTGTGTGTGTGTGTGTGTGTGTGTGTGTGTGTGTGTGTGTGTGTGTGTGTGTATGAGATATTGTAATTAGGTCCTTGGAGTGGAGCGAAGGAGTCTCAGAGGTCCTAAACAGTCACACACTTTCAGAAAAAAAACACTAAATACACAAACACACTCACTTTTACATGCACACACACACACGCACGCACGTACGCACACACACACACACACACACACACACACACACACACACACACACACACACACACACACACACACACACACACACACACACACACACACACACACACACACACACATTGTAGAGAAGCTAGTTTCAGGGATGCAAAGGGGAAGTAAGCACAGCCTTCCTCTGTTATGAGCAGATGATAAAAAGTGCTGTTAGAAGAGGTGGTGCTGAAACACATGGACAGATGAACCAACCAGGGGACACCAGTTGGACCCAGATAACCCCCATTTCCAAACATACACACTCATACCGAACCGTGTATAACCACACACACATTGGAGCCACGAACTGTATCAGAAGTGCTGCGGTGAATAATGCATGAAGATGTCTGTGGTGCTGGTGGAGGACCTGCGGTCTCGGACGGCCGGCCTTAATGAAGTTGGGCATGTCTGCCTCACTCTGCTGCCAGAAAGTCATGAATAAACATCAGCTGGCTAATTAAACTCAGCACTGGCAACTGTACTCATCAGTAAACAAGCGGCAGAGAGGGGTCTCGCACATGCTCACAGGGATTAACAGGGAATGGAGGGATGGTGAAGCCAGGCCTTTGCTTTCTGTTTAGTACAGTATGGACTCCGGAGATAATAGAAAAGTGTTTGCGTAAGAGACAGAAAAATACAACTGGAGAGAGGAAGAGAAAGAAAGAGTTAAGAAAAAGAAGAAGTGTTTGACCTCATTATTAGACAAGTTTAAACTCTCTCAATGGCTTTGAATCAAGAACGATTTCAGTTTTGTAAGCACTAACAAAATATCCTTGAAACTAAATTAATATAACTGAAAGAGTTTCATTGTCCATTGGTATCAACAGCTGAAGTACCATTGTAAATGATAATACCAGGATAACTAAATAAAACAAAGGGGAACCACAGCAAAAGTGGCTCTGCTTCATGCTAAGTCATTAATTAACTCTGACTAAAACTTTTAAAATGTTGTAAACATCACAATTAATAGCTGTAATATTTACCACAACAGGATCAACATATCTGCCTGTCATAATACATCAGTGCATACCTGGAGTGCAGTATTATTAAGGATATAAAGTCATAATTCATGCCAGTTAAATGCAGTAGGTGCAGAAAAATATTTGAAAACATGAATGCCTCCATATTCGAAAGTTCAACTGGTCTGAAGACCAACTCGATTCAGTCTTTGCTCCAACCTGTCACCTAATTTGTTAAAGTCAACAAAATCCTCCAGTATGTTTTAACTGTCAAATGCTAATTAATGTCTATACTAATACAGTCATTCACACTAATTTCACCTGTTTGCATCCTGTTGTGTTTTTCCTCTGCAGCCTGTAACTGTAACCTTCACGCGCGAAGGTGTCGTTTCAACATGGAGCTCTACAAACTGTCGGGGAGAAAGAGTGGAGGAGTCTGCCTCAACTGCCGCCACAATACAGCAGGCCGCCACTGCCACTACTGCAAGGAGGGCTACTACAGAGACCTGTCAAAGCCTATCTCACACAGGAAAGCCTGCAAAGGTACAGGGCTCTTTTTGTCTTTCCTTTTTGTTGTCCAACGGGGCTCATTTCTCTTGGATTTCCCAGAATTCAGTGTTTGGACAGACATATAAATACATAATACACGTGCAAACCACATTTACATATTCTTTTGCTATTAAAAGACCCTTTTATGTGAATACGGGAGTAAACAAACTTACACATTCCTGCTCTTCAAAATTGTATCAAAATGAATGTTGTGGAATATTTAAGACGTGCTACACATTGAATACTTACATACTCAATACCAGCCACTATATTTAGGTCTGATATGAAACTGGTTTAGATGAATTACAGGAAGTGGGGGGAAGCAAGCAGTCTCTACATTCCTGAGCCTGTCTCACCCTCATCTCCCTCTGTCAGCGGAGATGAGTTGGGGCTCTTTTGGGACTGTGGAGGTCGTGGTGGTATGGGGTCGGTCGGGTGTGGGTGTTCCCTCATCGACACTGAGTTATTTGGCTTAGTTTGAGGTGGGGTGAGGGGATGACAGGACAAGCAAAACAAACAGAGCCGAGGTGCGAAGTGATCTGCGTTGCAGGTCAAAGACGAACGAGAAGCACGGGAGATCGGGAGTGAAGAGAAAAGAAGGAAACAAAGCAGAAAGTGAGGATCAGAGGGGTGGCGAGAGAGTGAGAGATGGGAGGGAGGGATGATGGGTGAGAAGAGGAGGAAGACAGGAAGAGGAACACACCCCTACGCAGGTGTGCTCACAACTCACTGCTGGATGAATTGCCTGCCATCATCCCTCACCTTCGCTAATAAGGGTCAAATAAAGAGGTTGAGGAGGAGGAGGAGGAGGAGGAAGAGGTGAGGGTGACTGAAAAGAGAGAGAGTATGTTTTCTCACCTCTCCTATAGCTGCAGGGAAAGATAACAGAAGCCGGGTGCAAACAGACACCGCAGAGTAGTCCTCCATGGACACAACATGTTAAACTGATGTTGGTTTAAATTAAACAAAAAAGAAGCATTTTATTTAAATGATTAATAGAACTGATAAAATATATCTGTCATTAGTACCTCATTTTCACCTTTTCCCTGTGCAGGAAGTACATTTTTTTCTCTGTTCCATGCTTCATGCCGCTGCAACAAAAACATTTATCAAACGCCTGTAAAAAGACATCCCACATGTTTCATTTTGTGTCATTACATTCCTGACATCCAGCAGCCATATTAAGCAAGTTTTCTTCTTCTCTGCATGAACATGAATTAATAACAAAGCTCTCTACAGATGTATGCATTCATTCACCCCCCTCCACTCACTCATGAGCAATATCCCCAAACTGACTCTAGCACCTTCCGTGGCTTTGGGCCCATTCTCCTGTCGGCCAGGAATGCAAACACACATTCATCACGACAGGACGTTGTGTATCATTAACCCCTATCGTCTGCTGTGTCTAGCAGGCAAGCTTATTGTGGAGGTTTACCCTTTTTTTGGGGTTGTTTTTACATCCCTTCTTATGTGTCCATGACTTGATTCTTTCAGCATCTCATAACTCACACTCAGTAACAGAAAAGTTGGAAACCTTCTGGTCCTGCTGTGCATTTCGTCCTGCATCTAAGACAATGTTGCACTTGTAGAGAAAATATACAGTTTACAAATATACAGCAAACAATATATTGAAAACCTCAGCAGCAGCATAAGTGCATAGTAGTTTGTTTTTGTCCTCTTTTATATTCATGTCTGGTCAAAACAATGGATCATATTTAATGCCCTACAAATTAAAGATTATGATTAAACCGGCATATTTCAGATGATTAAAGACTGATTTTGTGACTTTTTTTTATTGATTGCACTGGGGAATTTCTGAAATGAGAGACCCTGAAAACAAGCAGTCAACAATTGGTTAGCCAAAACAGAACAAATCCATTCATGGTTTTGTTTTAGTTGCCCGTCTGAAGCACACAAACCAAATTAAAGCAATAAAATGAGTCATAACCTCAGCTCACCATACGATAAAATGTTTTTACCATGAAGAGAAAACGGCAAAAAAAAGTTCCACTGATGTGGAACTCTGCTCTCATACAACTATGATGACTAATTCAATGTTAGGAAACCTTGGATAAATGAGTCATGAAGTCAAGTCAAAACAGCAAGTCAAAAGCTGTGAAAAATGCACCTGGCATGGACCTCTGACATCAGAAGTGAAGTGATGTATAGTATGTGAGGTTGGCTCTGAATTCTCTGTCTGGGTAAAACCTTTTGCTACTGATTTGGACCCTGAGAGAAACTCAGACGCCTCCTTCATCTTCATCTGTCTCCTTTGTATTAATTCTGTCTCTATTGCAGGCTGGTTTTCTCATATTTTATGACTGCGCTCGTAGCGCTCGCTCTCGTTGAGGAAAAAATACTGCTAGTTCAGTGTTATGTATTGATGTCTCAAATATATAAACAATGTAAGAAATGTCTGTATCAAACTTGGATTAACTGTCAATTAAAATCCCAATTGCATTTCTATCATCTTTAAAGCAGAAACAATTTAATTAGTTAAAAATAAATCATTGTTGTAAGTAATTTTCAAGCAAAATTCCCAAACTTTGTTGGTTCTCAGTTTATCAAATGCAAAACAAAACAACAACAACAACAACAACAACAACAAATCAGCTTCTTTCTTGGGCTCTAAGAGCAATGGAATTGTTATTTTCCCTTTTTTGATATGAAATAAAACCGGATTATAAACAATTCATCGAAAACAAGTGGTTAAGATATTAATTCAACAAGAAAATTGGTACAAGTTGCAGTTCTAGTCATTATTCAGATCATTATTATTGTCATTGTACAACTTAACATCAGCACCGCCACGAGAATTTTAGTGTGATATACTTATTTAATGAAAAAAATAACAACGTGTTAAATGATCTCCATATACCCTGGGTAGGATATCAATTAAATGAAAAGCTCTATAATAATGTTATTGTTATAAGATAATGATAGTCCCATAGGCTCATAGCAGGGGTGCAGTCGTGTCATACACTCATTACATCATAGTTCTCAAACTGGTAAATACTAAATCATCTCACCCACACTGGGGATTTATTTCTCCTTGACTCCTTCATGTTCACTGTTGCCTCTCATCGAACTGAAGATTAAACAGATTTCATCATTGTTTACAAAATTGTCATCTTACCCAAACGGTTTTGTTCAATTTCAGCCATGAAATTTGCCAGAGTTTATGTACCTCCCACCTCTCACAGCCCTCTGTAATTATAAGCAAACACTGTCCAAGTTATACTGAGGTATTCAGTTACATTAAAATAGACTTATAATAAAGGAGCTGCGGTAATTAACCCAAACTGACAAATGATACAAAGTATGAACTTATTCTTTTGCCAATTTTTTTCAGACTATATTTGGAAAGTCACTGATGAAGAATTTAAAGTTGCGCGTCCTCATATTACAAGGTCTCTTTCTCTGTTTGTTAATTAACTTCGTTACGTTACCACTTTGTTTTTTTCCCTGCATCAGACACCTTTAGGTGCTGTCAAAGTCTCTCCCTGCCAAATTCTCCCAGGTTTACCATATCATAATTCAAGATAATTCAATGAAACTCAAACCGCAGAACTAATTTCTGTCCGCTCCTCAAACAGCATGTGCTCTGCACTGAAGTGACGGCAATTAAGAGGTTTAGTTATTTATTGAACTCAGAGAGAGAGCCTTTTGCTGTGTGGCTTTTGGAAAAGAATGAGCGCTGTAGGAGCGCGGGCAGGTCGGGGAGCACAAGAGTTTGCTTTTATATGCGTAATACAATCCTCTCAGAGAGCAGCTCATTTCCATAGGAGGCCATTACGTGTAAAAGAGAGCAGCAGCTTATCCACTGCAGAGTGGGCCCGGCCCGGTGGCTACATTTACACGCCAAAATTTATAGCGTCACCCTTCATTGAAAGAGAGTGTAAACTCAGAATGCTTTTCGGTCAGCTCTTATTTGTATCTTTAACTGTTTTAAACCTCTAAATAAAAGTCTCTGAGTGTATTTGACAGAGAAATCACAGAGTTTAGCTTCATGAGATTGGGAAAACACCATAAGAGGCAGAACTCTGTGTGGTCTTTGAACACCTCTGACATGTAACTGAGATAACAAATGTCACTCTCGGGTGATAAGTCTAACTCAAGTTTAATCAGCTGGTCTGTTATCCCTGTTTGTCACCCTGGTGCTGATTTTTAAAGTCAATCTTATCGTTATTTTACAAGTTAAACATTGGGGATATCCCTAAAGAACTCTGGGTGGCAATCATCAGAGATCCCACGGTACGATATCATCACAGAACTTCACTCATGATAAAATACGTTGTATTATGATACTTAAGTCATGATGTAAAATTATCATGGAACCTAAGTTACGATACAGTTTTATCACGATACGTGGGTTAAGATACAATATTATCATGGTACTTTGGCTACAATACAATATTTTCACGATACACAAGTCATGAAACAATATTATAACGATATTTAAGTCAACATACAATATTATCACTTTACTTAAATCAATCAATCAATATTGCAATTTTACAAATTTGGTGATATGCTGACTATTACAAAAAATACTTTATATTACAATATATGTTTGACTATTCTCACCTGTTGTCAACATCTGTTTTATCTGATAAAATAAAATTTACAGTTTCATCACTTTTATAGTTTTTATTGCAGCAAAATTGGATTGGGAAGCAAACAGACTGACCAAGAAAAACAAGAAACCTCTAATAAATGTTGTATGCACCTGAGTAATGTAGTTACTTGAACAATAAAATATTGAACTTGGCATCCATGTATGGATACAATATTACCACACAAAACATTGCCAAAATATTACCACTAATAAGAACCCATCTTGATGTGAAGTACTGAACAATAGTGATGACTACACGAGAGGTTGATGCCAAATAATGAGATCTGCTCTTGATTAGTCCTCCTCAGAGGATCATCTAATAACATGCAGGTTGGAGTTGACTCTGTGACTGATGGATTGAATTCAAGCCTTCACAGCCTTCAATTTAAACATCAACCATCATATAATTATATCGGTCAGTCGGATGATGAGAAGCATATTTTGCATACAAAGGACAATTAGGCATTGATTGAGGGATGGTCTGTTTCAATCAGAATAGCATGCTAAAAACATCCTTCCCTCTCCTCAGCATATGTCTTCGATTGTTTTTTTTTTTCTTCTTTTATTGACCACACATTAACTGTTTTCTGCTTGGGAGTTGAAAAATATTGCTTTTCATGACTTCACTTTCAGCTTTGTATTTTCAGAGGTTGTTCTGATAAAGGCATGTTTTCAATTAGAAGAACACACGTGCGGCGTCGTACATTAAGCGTCATTCACAGTATAAGTTCTCGTCCAACATTTTAGCCGCTCTCGGTGGCCAAAACATGACTCGTTGGGCCACTACAGCCGGTTATTGTGATCAATAAAACAGTAAACAACACGAGAAGCAAGACACACCCACTTAGGTAAACATGTCATTTAGAAAAGCTGTTTATGTATCGTACAACAGCCCAATAACACACGTCTTTTTTTGCGCTCCAAAGATACTTGTGAAGGAGCAGAAACCTAATTATAATAGAACACAGACTCGCGTAGCTTGGCTTTACTCCAGGGCCAACAAATTATTCTTACTGGCACAGTACGCACAAATGGGGGAGTGGAGTTCAGACTTCAAACGCCAGCTTTATAGTAAATGATAGGCATAGTTAAAAATTCTCACATTGTGCAATCTCAGAATCAGGCCTGACTGCCTGCCTTTGAAATAGTCTCCGTCCCTCCCCATTAACCAAGAACATTTTTCATTCTTTTGCATGAAAAAGCTTATTTCAGTGTCAGGACTTCTGTCTTCATCTGGACACTTGACACTAATACACCACTACTCCCTTAGATGGCTGTTTTTGTTATTAGAATAAAGACCACAGGTTCCCTTAAATACACGAATGCCTGCTTCTTATCATGAACGTCTCTCAGTTTTCTTTGCTGGAAGTGTTGAGGCTTAAAGGGCCTCTTGCTCTCTGGTCCCCGTATCTCCCTGAGCCATCTGGAGTAGCCATGAAGCAGAGCACACAGCCACTTAACTGTTTAAGTGGACACACACTTAAAGCAGAAAGTCTCTCTCACACCCCTGGAGTAAGTTTAGTCAACAGGTGGGTCATCCAGCCCAAGAGTCGACCAATTTGTCATCTGACAGGACAGCGAGTCAGTCAGCTTTCAAGTCGATGAGGAGGACCAAATGTGGAGGAGGAGGAGGAGGCTGACTGTTTCCCACCTGTGCACCATGTGCTGTGCACCTTGATTTACTGGCAAGCTTGAGGCTCTGAGCTGTGGTTACGGGCACATGCTCTTAAAAACATAACCTGAGCTCTCTGAAGCTCCAACCAGAAACTCTCCTTGCCCTCGTGTGAGTCAAACTCCTCTGACATACTCTGAAATTTACAGTCCTGAAGACGTGCTTGACTGGCCTCCACGCTGTTTATTGGGCTTCCTGAGACTGTGTGTGTGTGTGTGTGTGTGTGTGTGTGTGTGTGTGTGTGTGTGTGTGTGTGTGTGTGTGTGTGTGTGTGTGCGTGCGTGCGTGCGTGTGTGTGTGTGTGTGTGTGTGTGTGTGTGTGTGTGTGTGTGTGTGTGTGTGTGTGTGTGTGTGTGTGTGTGTGTGCGTGCGTGCGTGCATGCGTGTGTGTGATGTTCCTCCAATTGAGCACAACTAAGCAATGAAAGCGGGGACAGATAGGTCTGATAAAGGAACTAATAGGTGTACACACTTTTAGGGAGGCCTTCTGAGTCTGATAAGAAGGGAGCGAGCAGCACAAATACTCACACACACACACAAAGGACAGATAAGAGCAGCAACAGAAGCTGAAACACAGGAAACAGGCAATAGAGATAAAAGAAAGTGTGACAGAGAGGAGTGAGGAGGCGGGCCTGCTTGAACACAGACCCTCCCCTTCAAAATGATGGACTTCAGGAGGAGGATAGAGTTGTCTCGTAGCACCTCACTTGTCAGAATATCTTACAAAACAACAACTATGTTTTTTCCAGGACTCAGAGGTCAATCGTAAGGAGAACAGATACTGTATCACATTACTACTTTCCAGCAGTCTTTTCCCCATGGCCCTTTGTAATGTGGATCCCCCCAAAAGCTAGTCTGTTATACAGCTTGATTGAATAACAACCGTATCACCGCTCTAGGTCAAAGTAAAGAGCAAGAACGCACCAATCCAACTGACCGTTCAGGTCTCTTCAGTTCAATTTAATTCACACAGAAACAATCTCACAACATCTGCTCCTTGCAGTCAGATTACACAATTTATTCCCTCTACATATAGTAGAAACCTGTGATTTTGATTGTATGCATAAGCTTTTCTATTAATTTAGATTTTTTTTTTATATCAAAGACTAATTCAAAGGAATGAAATGAGCACATTTGTTTGAAGCTGTAATTTTTTACGTGGGCTGAGCAGTCTGTGTGGTTAAAAACCCAAAAAGGCCAAACCACTCAATACCCCTTCAAATCTCAAAGTACATTAATTCAGCTGCGCCTTTGAAGGTTTTCAGTGACAAGTGACACAACGCAGAAAAAAATATCTTGAGGGAGGGGCAGTGAATGAGCAGAGCTGGCTGAAAGTTAGCATCACACGTTTTCCCAGAAATAAACAGAAAATATAACAGTGCAGGGTGAAGGACATAGTAGTAAGAGGTTGGGGACAAATAGCGTTTTCGGCTTTGTAGGTGTTACAAGTAAAATAGGTGAAAATGGTGATAGATTGCAGGTCTGTTCTGGTCTGGATTAGACTGTCAGGGTTTACAGTAAAGCCTGTGTGGAAGACTATAAACTCAACCTCTTCTTCTCACTAGAGTTATGACTATTTACACTCAAAAATAGATGAAAAGAAACAACCGAGACAAGTATTATTCAACACGGATTTCAAACCTGACGGGTTTGGCCGTGAAATAAATTAAGGGTTTGGAAGAGGGTGAACAATTGGAAAATGATTACATTCCTGAAGCATATGTGTTTGATAGACCCCCCAGTTTGGGGAGGAAGTGTGACAGACGTTTTGGGCTTACGTTCAAAGCCTGACATTAATCAGAAACAGGCAATTAGGATTATCCTCCATTATTTTTTCATTTGGTAAACATGCTCAACCATTTCTCTTCACCTCGCACATTCAGCTGCAGTCCCCGCGTAAGTGCCAAAGCCCAACAGCCACACTCACATGGAGAGACACTCAAGAGTTTCTCACACTTTTATGATTGAAGATGATGCTGGCAGTGTGTTGTGGGGGCTTTTATATGATGGCTGCAACAACATGTTAAGAAATGTCTGTAGACTTGGAGGATGTGTTGCTCCTTCAGCCATGATTCCACACTCACCTCAAAATGAGTGTTGGTCGATTGTTGTGTTGGACCTGAGTAAGTTCTGTCTCCCTGTGCACGCCTCCACCTGCCTCTCACCACTCTATTATTGTTGCCACACTGCTGCTGTGTACCCACCTGCACTCTCTATAGATAGTATATGTTTGTATGTGTGTGTGTGTGTGTGTGTGTGTGTGTGTGTGTGTGTGTGTGTGTGTGTGTGTGTGTGTGTGTGTGTGTGTGTGTGTGTGTGTGTGTGTGTGTGTGTGTGTGTGTGTGTGTGACCACTCACTGTGCCTCTCTTTCTTCCTCTGTTTCCTCACAGCATGTGATTGCCATCCCGTGGGTGCTGCTGGCAAAACCTGTAACCAAACCACAGGACAATGTCCCTGTAAAGACGGCGTGACTGGTATCACGTGCAACCGCTGTGCTAAAGGCTACCAGCAGAGCCGCTCGCCTATTGCCCCCTGCATAAGTACGTGGAACCAGTCTTTACCATATCTGACTTACCTTCGCAAAATGGCCTCAAGTCTGTTGCACACCTTTGAGAGACAGGGGCACATCAGAAACTGTAACCTGTGATGATACAAATATGTACTTATTCAAAACAAGACAAACATACTGTATTCTACAAACCCACCAGTCACTCTTAAGAGCAGACAGTGCTACAAATCGCCTCATCCTTTTTCTTCAGACAAGTGCTTAGTGTCTTAGTTTTCTGAGCAGTAAATCTGCTAGCTTAAATAAACACACCATTAAACTGAACCTCAAGGTTATGGCAACGTAGCCTTCCCGCCTCATTGGTCTCCATAAATCTGAGTAAAAAACCCAAAGCTGCTAACACCGGCATCTCCAAGTCCGAAAGTGTCTTGGATAAAAGAAAGATTAGTGTTGAATTATGAAAATAGTCTCAGTATGCATTAACTGTTTAGAAGCCAAAATATGGCCCTGTATTATAGACAAGATTATTTAAAAAAAATTAAAACCGCCTCAGGAAAGACATGAATTTAAAGCCCGACATCTTACAATATTATATTATAGACTTTAACATGCTCTTTTGTGAAAAAGACACATTTTGATTTATTTGCTTTGACCACAGTAGGATAATACCATACCAGGAATTTAATTCTTATGAGGAAAAGGTCTGCGGCTTAGGTCGAACTAAAGACATAAATTAAATCTGTTTCAGGTAAACCAGGATTTCTGTGAAGATTAAGTCAGAGCTGAGGTGTCAAACATGAAGCGGCCCTTGTAATATAAAAATATAGTTCCTGATTCCTATGTAATCCCTAACATCCCTCTGTTAGAATTACAATAGTGCTAACCATTTTACTACCTTTTTCATTTTAATACAGGCATATCATAGCTCTGAGTTTGTGTTTACTTTCCAGAGTTGTCTGGCATTATTCTTTATAAGTCAATTATAAGAACCAGGTTCAATTATATTGGCTTACATGGCAGCTGAATTTAGATTTTAAGGTTGCTGATCAAGAGTAAAGTAACCTCTGGGCTTCAGACACCAGTTGTTGTTTTTTTGGCAGCAATTGTTTTTTTGCCATTATAAAGTCATCACAAGTTAACAACAGGTGTGTACACCTGTTCACAGATTCTAATTCATGCTCGATAGTCATAAATGTAGAAAGAAGGAGGCAGATTTCTTCAGTCCCAGCTGAGAAAATCTGATTAACCTCGATCAAAAGATTAGATTCTTTCTTTGCTTCCTCACTCACAAACTCTTCACTTTTGCACAGCTGCAACCACCACTGCTGCACACCTCTTCCTCCGGTGTGTCGACCTCTTTCTTTGCATGTGTCTTTGATACATCTCTGTGGTTTTGCCTTTTGTCCTCGTGTTCCTCCCGGCTGCTCCTGTACAAACTTTTTGATGAGCCCCTTCTCTCCCTCTTGTCCACAATAATAATAATAAAAAAAGGCATTATCCGTGTATTATATCTTCTGTTGCCATCCTGCTCCTTTGGAGATAAGAGGGCTGTTCTCCATGCATGGTTTACCTGAGTGTCAACTTCCTACCCACTTGTGACTACAGCAGAGTTTGAAGGAGGGCTGAGAGAATCAAGTCTTTGGACGTCCAAACTGCCAACAGCTCTGTTGTAGTTCAGCACTGCAGCAGGATACAAGGGAGGAGGATGAACCAGAGAAATGGTAGCTCAATAGTGAGAGACTGCTTGAAAAGTATTAACAACATTTGTTATGAATCTAAATACTTATGAACAAAAGTTTTGGAGGTTTGAATTAAAGATCATTGACACTTATTAGAGCCCAGCCAATACTGGATTTTTGGGGTTGATACCAATATTAGCGAGTAAAAAAAATTTGTATATCAGTATGTCAGCCAGTATTGTTTATATAATAAATATATACAGAATACATAATATGTATATAAAAAAAATGTTTTGCAAGGACACCTCAAATATGGTTATTAAACACTTTTGACACTAGTGACAAATATATCTAAGTTAATGGAGGCAGGATAGTTTGACATTAGTGTACTGAAAATTCCCCGGGAATTTTCTGATTTTTAAAATAATTATAATAATTTTACGCAACTATACAAGAAAAACCTCAAACAGAGCAATATCTAATAGACTTAAGCATTTTTCCCTGCATTATGATCTGTAAAAAAAACACATATTGGTGCATCTCGGACAACATATAAACAGATACCAACATATTTGTGACAGGCCAGTATTAACCAATAAAACTGTTTGGCTGATATATCAGTCAGGCTCTAAATCATGTAACAAGAGGATCCAACTGGGAGCCTTAATGGTGGTGAAGAAGCTCGCAGGTAAATGATGGAATAATTTTACAGTATGATTCAATTTGACAGAATACAACAGAGATATGAAACAAAGTTTGGACAAAGAGAAGGCAAGGAAGGACACACAACAAAGGTCTCCACCGCAGACACATTACATCTAAGCAGACATGTTTAACAGAGCTTGAGGGATGTAACCTTGTCCAAAGTGAGCTTGAACTTGTTTTGGTGGTGACACACTGAAAGCATCAGTTCAGCCCTATTCTCAGAAGCGTCACCTTCGTCTTTCCACTGGAGTTTTCAGGCCTGTTACTGATCAGTTATGGTTATGTATAAAATGTATGAGTGAGGAGTTTTGACAGTGTCTGAGGAAGAAGCTTGTATATTTATGAATGAAGATTAGTGGGTACATTTGAACAGTAGATGAATTAAAGTGGAAATTTCAGTGGAAAACATTTTCCTTTTTAAATTTTCCATAAGCTTGAAATGCATATTGTTGTACCTTGACACCCTGATTATACAAATGATTGCAATGACTTTCCAAGACTTTCTCGACATGTCATACGCGCACAAAATTTGGGAAGAGACACGGAACAATATGCAACAAGGGTCCCTAATCAGACTTCAGATCCTGGATTACTAAAACACAATTCAATTTCATCAGTATTTCATCATTCATAGTGTGAGTGAGGAAAGAAAAAATGAGTCGGTGCTCCCCAGCAAGAAGATATTTAGTAAATGTGCAACCTAACATCGTTGAAATTAAGCATGAACACTAAAATCTTGTCTGTTGAAAAACTAAATCTTTGAGGATTTTATGATTTTAATTTCTTTGAAATGTTTAAATTTCTCCTTCCCCATTAAACTTTCACATTTAAATAATGTACCAACATGCATGCATACAAAGACAAAACATACACACTGTTAGATGCACATATTTATAAAACTGATCTGTTTTTGTGTCAATGTCATGTTTTCTCTGGGAGTAGAGATTCCAGTTGCACCTCCTACAACTCCAGCCAGCAGCACAGAGGAGCCATCAGGTGAGTACCGCTCAGAGTCAAACATCTATTCATCTATATTCTGCTACACATCTATATAAACAGATACGTCCTTGAGGGAAAGATGTGCAGAGAGTTGTGGAAGCAAGAATAAACCGATGTAGGATTTTTCCCACCTCATCCCAATATTTTTCCACAAGTGTAAAAACAGACTGCAGAATAAATTGGATCCCACTTGCCTTCCCCCTCCTTATTAGGGGTTCATGAATATTAAATCCATTAGCAGCAACCCTGGGAT
The DNA here is from genome assembly GCF_029030835.1 of Brachyistius frenatus. NCBI lineage: Eukaryota > Metazoa > Chordata > Actinopteri > Embiotocidae > Brachyistius > Brachyistius frenatus. Next base: position 1,056,119 of record NW_027210622.1, read on the forward strand.
GTGCCTCCTTTAATCTCTCACACTTTCACAATTAATCAGTCTAACTGCGGCACAGTGGGGTGTTGGTCTGGTGTACAGCACTGGGGCCTGGCAGTTTGTTTGATTTGATGGTATTTCATCTCTCCAAACTCCCTCTTTCCCAGTCTCTCCTTTCTGATGCAGCGACGTAAGTGAAGGGCTGATTGAGGGAACTAGTTTGTGTAATTTAGGGAAAGATTCAATAATGCTTCTTTCATTCATTCACCAGATGATTCCTGTTTGAAATTATAGTGTAACATTGTGGATTTTACTGTATGATCTTTGAGGCGGCTACATGAGAACAGGATTTGTTGTGGTATATCAAATACTAGATCTACGGTACAGCTAGAGTAGACAATAATACATCAAAATGTATATAACTATATTTTGATAGAATGGGATGAGTGATGGTAAATGTAAGTAAAATAAGGATAAATTTGTTTAATGCAGTTTTACCTTTTAGAGATTCTGGACTTCTGGAGTGCATGTGAGCTTATTAATTGGTGTAATTTCTGTTATATGTTTGTGGTTGAAGTAGATTTTCAGTTGAATTATATGGGATTTAGAGTTGTGCATTTTTTTGCTGGTATACTTTAGACTTTAGACTTTATTAATCCCACAGTGGGGAAATTTAGTCGTATGTTGTATGAAGCAGCCCTACCTGTACAAATCCTGCCAGAATATGTTGGTGGAAAAAATGTGGTCATCTAGCTTGTACTATGTTTCTTCCAACTCCCCCATGAAGTTGCAGGAGGTCCGCTGTATATACATTTGTTTAAGTGAGTGTGTAAGAGTCTCCTGCAGCTGTTACTGGGCCATCTGAGGTCCCAAATGGTCCCTGCGCAGCTTCGATTGACAGCATAGTCAGGATATTGCTGGTCGCCAACCCTCCTCCACCTCTTTTCTTTTTCTCTTTCAGTCTCTTTTCAGTCTCTTCCACCTCCTTGGTCTCCCTCTGTTTCACACTTTGTCTTCACATAACACTGTGGGTGGTGCAGAGCAAGAATATCTGGAGGCTTTCTGGGCCCCCGTGTCAGGAATCTGTCTACTTTTAGGGTGAAGGGAATTTCCCTATGAGGGATCACAAAGCGAAGCCAGAATTGTACTTTGATAAACATATTATTTTGATCAACTTGAATACTGCAGTGCTTATCAGAATACATGGAAAAGTAGAACAAAAAAGTGCATATTTTTCATGGACTTTTTTTGTTGTTGTTTTGTTATATGTATTCTCTGGCTCTTGTGTTTGCCTGCACTGCAATCTGGTGTAGAGCTAAAAATCGATTTTATGTGGTCCCATTGAGCAAACTGTGTCATTGAACTCATGTAGACACAACTGAATGAGAATTTGATTTGGACTATGATGCCACAGGTGATTTAATCATGTCTGAGAGCTCTGGGAATTCCCTCTCCTATGTGTAATGGACATGTGTCTGTTCAGCCCAGGGGCTGAAATCAAGCAGACTGTGAGGAGCAGCACCTTGATGGACACCCTGCGTTGGTCATGCAGAGTCATAGCCGAGGGTCCTGCTGGCCCACCGTGGCTTGAGGCCCAGAGGATGCATACTTTACCCTCTGAGCCTCCTCAGAAGGTCGTACAACAAATGCTCCTCTGCTCTGCCTGGAATAATATCACTTAGTTTGTGATTGCAAACAGATATTACATTACATTACATTTCATTTAGCTGACGCTTTTATCCAAAGCGACTTACAATAAGATATGGCACGTGTGCTGTGTTGAATGATTTTTGATACTTACAATAAATGCTATTATTGTATCACAGTTTTTAGTAATAGAATGAGGACTATCTCAGCTTTTAAACATTTTCTGAAAGGCATGATAACTTTACACAAAAGGAAAGTACACAACATAACAATAAAGGATTTTAGTAGTCAATAATAGATTGTAATTATGTGCATATCATTTAATATGGAAACTTTTATGATAGAAGAAAAATAAAGAAAGAAAACTGCAATAATTTTAGAAAAGGGGGAAATAAAAGGAAAGAAGGTTGAGCAAGTATGAAAAGTAAAGGATGGAGAAAAAACAAGACAAAGAAATCAGAAAACCACAAAAGGAACAATAATATGAAGGAAAAGCAAAATACAAGGTCAATTAAAGAGGAGTAGGAAGCAGTGTTGGCGGAAACTGAAAAAAAAATGACACAAATTTGAGGAGAAAATTCATTAAGAAATAAATGTTAAAAAAATAGAAAATGTGTGTGTGAGACTTGGGTGTTGGGCTGACAGCTGTGAGGCAGGTGTCTCGTTGCGCCTCACTTGAAGGAGGGGAGAGGAGAGGGTTTTGGTGGAGGGGGTGAATGGAGTGTATGAGGGAAGATGGAGTGGATATTAATTTGTCTCCTGGAGCAGGGCTCGCTCCCCCTTTTCGACCACACGGAGGGCCTGGAATGCATGGAGAATACCTCCGATGGTGTGGCGCAGACAAAACACACATTGTGCTGCTAGGTCATGGATGGTGTGAGTCGCCACTCCCACGGGTCACGACAGAGACGTCTGCACAGCAACGAAATGTGGAGGAGATTAACTGCTGATGACCTGTGATGGCCGTGCTTGCCTGTCAGAATACACAGGATTGCGAAAGGAACTGATGATGATGAGTGGAAAGAGAATTGGAGTGACGATGATGATGCTCATACGGATAACAGTCCTATGTGTGTGGTTGGGTGTTGGTTGAGGCTGGAAGTGATCAGAATCTGTGGCGGACCCCTCCTCAGATTTTTTGGACATGAGTCTTGCTTTACACGCCCTGTTTAGTACTCACCGCGCTCTACAGTCATGTCAACATGGGATCTTATTACACCACTTATTACATGTTTTGCATTAAGCAGGGCCAAAAATAGAAGAGCGCAGTATCAAATTGTCATTATCAATATAAAACCTTTGCATGTAATTAACTTTTTTCTGCTCAAAATCCTTCGTAATGACACAGTATCCTTGGCAGAGTTAATCCCTCTCTGTGTGTCTAAGCTTTGGGTGATAAGCAACAGAGGTCCCAGATGACTCATCTGAAACTCATCGGTTACAGTGATGGAGCTCGTCAGAACTGATTGCACGCCACCCAAAAGTAAAATCTCAAATCAGGTCAAGGACTCAAAGCCTCTTCACCGCTTGTTGCCGGCTGAAAACAAACCATCTTTTACTCACTGACAATACAATGAGAGAAGAAGTGGGAGGGGCCTCCTTATCTTTCTCTCCTCCTTTCTCTCTCTCTCTCTCTGTCTTTGCTGGACAGAATCCAAACTCACAGCTCTGATGGGAGCAGAGCAGTGGAGAACAGTGCAGGGCAGCACACTAGGCTCTATAATCTAATTACATGCTTTATTTGCTACAATTTGTTTCTCAATCAGTCTGGTTGAAGGAGAAAGCCCTCCTCCTTAGGCCATCATCATTTACACCTCCCTGTCTGACTGCTCTGGTCCCTCGAATACTGCCCTGCCTCCATGGTCACAGGCACCCTGAATACTTTGTACCTACATATATCCAGAGTTTGTCTGTTCTGTTTAGTGGTGGGGGCTATTTTGAAATTTGGACCTTCAACACCTTTTCATAGTTTTTAAATCAACTGTAATTATTAGTAGGGGTGTTGGACTGCAAAAATTACTATAACGGGCATTTTTTTCTCACTGTACCATACTGTACATACAGTCACACTCTAAATATGGCCCAATTAACAACCCAACATGACGTCACTCCTGGGTTCGTGAACCACCATTTCCGAAGCCTCGAGTTCTGCATCCTAGCTGTCGCCATCTTGTTTTTTTTAGAGCCAGAAGTGACTGGGAGGACCGGAGTTGTGAATCTGAATTCGAGGACACTGGACCTTATGCCCCGCCCACCAGTACTGGCATGTCACTCAAAGCATACAAACCACCATAACTCTCTTTGAGCCCTATTATCTAATTAATCATAAAATTATTTTCAGAAGAACTACCAGAACACTGATCAGAAGGAGTGAATTTACCGACAGGCACCATTATGACTTGTGAAAATGTTTTTATTGACTTTGTATTTCATAAGGGAAGCTAGCACTTTTTGAATGGGAGTGTATTGGAACCAGTCCCTAGTGGCCCTCAGTGGTGTTGCACTTCTCGGGTATTCTCATCAGAGATTACGTCCATTTTAAGAGGTAACAATTTACATGTTTCTGGAGGTTTTCTAAATGGGTACGGAAATACTTTTTAAAATTTTATCCATAGAGGTAAGGTTGTTCATTTTGGCTTACAGTTTTAGAGCTGTTGCTGACTTAATTTGGGGGCTTTTTCAGGCAAAAAAAAAAAAAAGCCTAGTGTTTAATGGGTTGATACTGTTTGCTCAACCTAACGCAGGTGTTGGTGTTGCTCCTGTCTGCGACACTGTGATTTATTGTCTCAGACTTATAGAACTGTGCAGTACTGTATTCTGTCTTGAAGCAGCTTTAATTAAAACGATTAGCTTAAAGGGCTGTACAGTACTTTGATAGAAGAGGCAGAGGTCCACCTCTCAGTTACACACTTCTCAGTGCTCTGAAAGGCAGGAAACAAAGCGCTGTAGTAACTACATCTACTCAGAACACCCAAAGCACATTTTAGCTCAGTATTACAGGACTGCTTCCACTTCTCCTGCTTGTAACGCTCGCACAAAGGGAACATTTGTCCTCACCGTAGGGGACTGCCTGGCCCTAAATGGGGATCTCGGGGTGCTCTCAGCGGGGCCTGGAGCTGTGTCTCAGGGGTACACTAATGGGGAACGAAAGGCTATCAAAGGGAAGTATCATGATGCATCAAGGGGGGGTTATGAGAAAACAAAGCTTCCTTTCCACTGCCTCCCCTTCGATCATTTACATGGTAATAAGGAGCAGCTCTCATATAGACTCCTCTGTTTCATTTACTTTGCCTATTTTTGTTACTCTCTCTATTTACTACCACCAGCACCAGCTTTGTGCCCTTCCTAACCAGTTTGTGACGCTCACAGCTTTGAGTTTTTTTTTTTGCTGATTTGGGGGTTTTACTCAAAATCTTGGACCTCCTCTTCTTCTTGTTCCTCTTCCCACCCCCCTGTTAAATTTCACTCTTGTCTTCTTTTTTTTTTGTCAACCTCTCCACCCTGTCGCTCTCTACCAGTATCCATTCTCCCGCCTCCTTCCCTTTTTTTGGGTGCATTTTTTCTTGTCGTGGTGTTCCCCGGGCAACCTCTTTCAAATCGAGTATAAAGGAAAGTAAAGGCATGGAGCAAAGATCTGGTCACATCAGTGATGTTTGTTCATATTCAGGCTGCCCGATCCTTCTTCTACTGCCCCATCACTCTCCGACACTACAACTCGCTGTCCATCCATCACTTTGTCTTCTTTTCTTTTACTACACTCATTACAACTCGCAGAACAGAATGGTAAACCGAATAAGTACTGTGGATAAAAAATTTTGGCAGATGGGAAAGAGCTTAAGTAGCAGTTTTTTTTTGTTGCCATTATTGCCTAACATTACATTATTTTGGCCCTCACTGTGAACGGATGGCAGTGTGACAGCATGAGGCAATCACTGAAGCTGTGTAGTTTCTGGATTGCTTGGTCCAGCAAAGTTGAAGGTCGCATAATTAAACTACTGCCTCTTTTATCTTTTAGTATTCTACCATATACTGATGGCAAACACATTTCCTCACAGATCTAGTTTTATATGAAGCAAAGTTAGTTACAATCTGCTATGGATGTGTACAAAAAAGGCCATTCTAATGATTAAACAGTGAGTGATGATATGGTGTGGAGGAGATGTTTCCTTAAACGTGTCACTGATGTCAACATGTTCTTAATTTGGAGAACTTGCACAACTTATGTATTTGCATATCTTTAGTATGGACCTTTGTTTCAGTGCAAATATATTGCTTACAGTATAAGGCTCATCTTTTCATTATTTTTGAACCAGGCTACACACTCAAATGCTCCCATACACACATTTTATTTGACGTTGCTTTCCTTAACAAAAATCTTCTTAAACTCCCAAATTTTCTCTCTTGAGTTTGTTATACAAATGATATGTCAACCTGAAATTAACATTATGTACTCACGTACTCAGCTTCCTCATACATGCAGGACTGTGTGTCTGAGAGCTTCGTCACAGCAGAGAGCTGAGAGGCAATTTGAGTGACCCCTCTGCCTGCGTGAGGTATTTATTTGTTCGTGGCTCCAGAGTTGACGCACCCCCAAAAAGGGTCCTCTGCCAAACACTTCATGGATGGCTAATTTTCCCTTCCTGACCTCCTTTTGTGTGGCATTGACCCCCTTCACCCCCCCCCCACACACACACATCCAACCTTCTACTCCCTCAAATAGCTGCCAACCCTGAGCCCCCCCGCCCTCTCCCCTCCACCCACCACCACCACCCCCGTCCACACTGCAATAACTGCAAAAGCTTGACATGGTCCTCAGTGGGGCCTTGAAGTGATCCCGGGGTTATTTTTTTCAGGAGGTCGGGGGCTGAGGTGACAAGCGAGGTGAGATTTGGACAGAGGAGGGGGTTGAAGTGGGTGTGGGGTGGTCTGCATGGGCCTCACTCATTCCAACAGTCTGACAGCGGGTGAGTGGGTAGATGGCAGCGGTAATTTGTATTCCTCCAAAACCGCTGCTGGTACCATCAGCTGCATTCACAAGACCATCACGCCTGGTGAGGTTGCAGAGATGGTTGGATGGTAGAGTGCTTCCACCGCAACCAACACACACACAAGACTAATTATTCCAGCAGCGGCGCAGCACCAGGCACATCACACAACACAGTAAAACCAGAAAGATGTGTGTCAACCAGTCCGCCAAGGAAGTTATTGTTTTAAGGAAACCTTTCTTCCTCACAGGCCCAAAAGACAGATGTCTGTTTTTGCTATTTTGTTTTTCTTTCCTGCTCTCTTTTTTTTCTTTTTAACTCTGCCTTGTAATGAAGAAAAACACCCAGACAGAAGTCTGGCTCTGTCCCAAAAATATACAACAAAACATTTTCACAGTGACGCTAAAGCAGCTACTTGAATTATGAATTTGATTGCTGCTTTAAAATGAGTTAAATTCTTCCATAAAGAAAATCAAGTTAATTGTAGATTTAGGTTAATAGTACTGTCACAATTTAAAACAATAATACAGTAATTTAAATACATTTAGATTAAAATTACAGCTCAAATATATATTTTATATTTTACCCAATTCGCTGACATTAAATGTTTGAAAACAATTGTTTCTAAAGTGTATCACAATAACTGTAATTGTAAACATTTTTATAATAAAGTATAAAAAAATTGTTGATATTAACTAATCAATTTTAACAAATTGTTGGTGCATGAGAAATTATTTGTAAATTTTTTTAGTAGAAATAAAAATTATATTTAGCTTTTATTAATTTGTATTTTTAGGATTTCATTGAGAAAACGTTTTATGATTTGTATAAAAAATACTACATTTTTAGAGTTTTGTTCCATGTTCTGAAATCACTTCATTTTAGAATGTTAATATTCCCCCAACAATGAATTTCCTGACAAATGCTAACATTTTAAATTCATAAAACCATTTCTATACAAAAAGAAAGAAAAAAAAATTCGAATATTACTATAAAATTACCAAATTGTTGTTTTCTCCCTACAGCCTCATAACTGTATCTTCTCCCATCTTATTCTTGCAGACTGCGACTCTTACTGCAAAGCATCTAAAGGCAAACTGAAAATCAACATGAAGAAGTACTGCAAGAAAGATTACGGTGAGTCAACAGATGACACATGCAGCCCATTTTATGAGTCAGATTAATGTTTTTTTTTTTTTTTTTTTTTTAGGAAAAGCTGAAAAACATGTGGTCTGATGGCAGAAATTCAATTTACTTTACTCATTCAGTTGGCTCTGGATTATAAACTGGTTTGTCAATCTACGGGGACATGTATTGTTCAGTGGACTTTTTGGGAACATTAGATTCAGTGTGGACATTTTCTTCCAATACGTATTCAGTGAAAAAAACATTAAACATCCTAATCATATACATCTCAGCCCGGCACGTTGCTGAGGAATTGCTACAGTTTAAAGGGGAGGCATTTTACTGATGTCTTACTCCAACTGTCTGAGCAAAGAGACAAAGAATCAAAGACAAGCAAACAGATCTTCAAAGGGGAAGACAGAAGCTGCTACAGAAGGACAGAAAGGGAGCTTGACAGAAAGGGCAGGATATAGAATAAGGCAGATAGTGTGTTTGTTTGTGAGTGTGTGTGGGAAGGGTTATCTCTGAGCGGGCATTTAAGACGTGAGCGGATAAGGAAAAGGCTGCGTGACAGACAGTGGTTGCTCTCTGAGAGATCCTCATTAAGGCAGCCCACTTCCCCCACCGTCATTGCGTTTTCTCGCTGCATTCCTGTGACCATCCGTCTGCCACGCCATTCAAGGTGTGGATAAGACGTATGACCTCTCCCCTCTTCCCGTCCCTCTGTCCCCTCCCCTGATTGAAGTCAGGCTGCCGAACTGCTCAACCAAGCAGCGGTATCCTGCAGCATACTTCGGCAGCTTGACGGACAGGCCCGGGCTTTGTTCTGCGGGGATTTGGAGGAGTTAGGGGGTCAGCTTATACACACCTCCTCTTCCACCAATGCCTACCTTGCTGCTGGTGTCGTGAGAAAAGATTTTTTTCTGAAATGTGTTCCAGTCCATGTGTGCATGTGTCACCTACAGGGTTACTAAATTAAGTTTAGTCAGAAAGCAGCTAGTGGTAAAAAAAAATTGTCTAAATCAGGCTCCAATTTGTATCTGAAATCTAGATGAAATTTTTGTATTTAATTTAAATAGCATATACGTCAGCAGCTATGTCTTAATCCTCAATGATAAGAGCAGGCAAGATCCGTTTGAGGGTGGAGAGGTGTGTAAAAGGAGGCATCAGGAAATACTGCTGGAAAAACCATCACTCAACACAATACTGAGTACCCTCATGTATGTACACCTCCCAGTATAACCAAGTGAAGTCAGGAGAGCCTCCGAACTGATTTGGGATGTGTTGTGTGTGAAGTGAAGGAGATCTGCTGGTACTGATGGTTGAGATTATCCCAAGCATAAGACAAATGGAAGTTCCTCTTCAGCGCTGATGGTTTTGTGTGTAGATGCAGGATATTTTAATGTGAGATGTGTGTTAGACTGAACAGAGAAGAATCTGAAAACTTCAGGCATTAAAAACTTTGAGGCTCCATCTAATGCAATAATAAAACTGTATGGAAGGTTTCTTTTTACTCTCCTGTTACAATGAATAGATCAGGTCTACACATATAATGAGCATTTTAATATAGTTATTTAAAATAAGAACAAAACAAATGTCTGATTTCTGTGTTTTTGTATTGTACTCCATTGAGGTTATTGGATTAATAATGATTAATTCGATTATTAAATAATTTTACTTCATCCATCGGTCCACCATTAATTTTAAGTACGTCATCATCCTCGTTCTCCTCGCTTTACCCTCACCATGGGGCTTTGTGTTGGGAAGATACAGTACATCCATAGTTTGCAACAGCTTTTTCAAGACTCCTAACTGACCATATGCCGATTAAAAAGTCAAACACAATGTAAATCTACAGGAACTTGAGAGCGCTGTTGCTGTTTGAACTGTTTTGAAAAGATCAGCAGGGAGCTGGGCTCCATGCTGCGTCGGGAAACGATGCTACAAGCTTCTGTGGTCGATAAGCAGCCGCGTATAAAGAATCACAGGAGGGAGCAGGGTGCAGGGAGGGGTGGCACAACTACTCCAGGCACCTCAGTGCCCAAAGTACACGGTGATTGTTGTGCAAACACAAACAGAGAGAACAGCACATGGTGGCAGCTGGTTGATGCAAGGTGGTGCGGGGGTCATTATCGGGTGATACACCAGATCAGCCAACATCCATTCAGGCCCTCATCACACGAGGATTCAGGGGGCATAAAACTATCGCGTAAAATCTACTCATTGAATTTATGCAGCTCCTTTCTTACAAAGGGGAATATAAATATACTTTAAAAGGAGGGAACAGGACAAACTTTTCACCAACTTAGATACAGTAAATACTCATTAAAAGACAACAGAGAAAACGACTGTTTAAGGCTGCTTTAAAAGAAAAGAGTCCAAAGACATATCAAGTCTTTCTGGCTCTGTCCAAAAGTAACATGTTATGTGTTGTTACTGAAAAGGTTGTGGTTTAATAGAATATTTGTTGGAAAGAATCACTGACTTCCTGTGGTCTCCATCCGTTGTAGTTGATGGATGCTATTGCCACTGCCAAACAAACAATCTGTAAATCTACAACTTGTTATTTTTACACTTTAGATTATGTCAAATTAAACAAACACGGCATATTTTGTCCACTTTGGACAAATGCAGGAAGCTGGCTGTAGTGGTATGACTGTTCTCTCTGCAAGATTGATCTCAGAAAGAGCCCTGGAAACTAAGATTATACTCAGACAGATTTCTTTTTCATTTTTCCAGGTGAAGAGGATACTACTCTGCGTTGTAGCTGGAAAAAACTGGGTTTAAGAAGCAGTTTTAGATCTTAAATATTTATAAAGTATGAATCCCAAGACAGCGATCCAACATCTTTTATATAAAACCTGCAATGAATAAATGATATACTCTTAATACTGGCAAGGTGTTCAGCTCCATTAGCTCCACGCTGAAGGTGAAAGCAGTGACCTGGTCACAAGGTGGTCCATTTTAAAAGCTGTACCATAAGTACTGGAGAACTATAATGGATCTTAATAGAGATTTGGTCAATATAATACATATTGATACATGCTGGGGTCAAATCCATAAAAGACTGTCTTTTCTTTTTTCTTTCTCTCTCTCACTCTCGCTCTCTGAAGAGCCTATCAGTTCATTCATCATGTGATATCATTGAGTGTCTTTCCAGCTAACGTCTCTAATAGCCCTACCCTGCCTGCTAATCACATTACAAATCACACTGCTGTGTCAGGAGTAATGGACATAATGCATGTGGAGCTCTGTATGATAGCTGGACCGTATACCAGCCTTTTCCACTGAGTACAAAAGCAGTATTTAAACCACAAGTGTCCGTTTAGGGAATTAAGATCCCATTTTGTCTGTTGTATTTTATTAGGATTTATAGTTCATGGGTTCCTATTAGCCAAGGTTTACCAAGGTTTTCCGTAATACTTCTGCTTCCAGCAGATTTGTCAGCTTTATCAGCAGCTGAGGCTACTCTGATGACAAAAATGCTAATAAGTGATGAGTGTTGATGCCCCGTATCATCTTGCATCTTCCGTGCAATATACAGTGGATCCGGAAAGTATTCACAGTGCTTCACTTTTTCCACATTTTGTTATGTTACAGCCTTATTCCAAAATGGATCAAATAATTTTTTTTCCTCAAAATTCTACACACAATACCCCATCATGATAACATGAAAAACAAATTGTGGGAAATTTGTGCAAATCTATTATAAATAAAAAATGAAAAAAATCGCATACATAAGTATTCACAGACTTTGCCATGACACTCAAAATTGAGCTCAGGTGCGTCCTGTTTCCACTGATCATCCTTGAGATGTTTCTACAACTTGATTGGAGTCCACCTGTGGTAAATTCAGTTGATTGGACATGATTTGGAAAGACACACATCATCTATATAAGATCCCACAGTTGACATGTCAGAGCACAAACCAAGCCATGAAGTCCAAGGAATTGTCTGTAGACCTCCGAGACAGGATTGTATCGAGGCACAGATCTGGGGAAGGGTACAGAAAAAATTCTACAGCATTGAAGGTCCCAATGAGCACAGTGGCCTCCATCATCCGTAAATGGAAGTAGTTTGGAACCACCAGGACTCTTCCTGGAGTTGACCGCCTGGCCAAACTGAACGAACGGGGGAGAAGGGCCTTAGTCAGGGAGGTGACCAAGAAGGCGTGTCTGCACCCTCTGGTCAAGCGCTTACAAAAACAAGTGTAACTTGGATGCAGATTTTGATCAAGCTACAAAATTTCTAACATTTACTCTTTAGGGTTATACCTACCTCCTGCTCTGTGCACGTCACAGTGCAGCGCATCGTTCATGCTTAACAGTAGCAGTCCCAGAACTTAGTGATCCCCCTTGTACACTACTCTTTTAAGCCAGTACCATTCTGTGTCAGTAGTATACTAAAGTTCGTCATCAAAGGGCATACGCTTAGTCCACTCTGTGCGGACATCTGCACATCTCCAACTTGTAACTTAATCGCACAGCCACAACACTGAGAGAACCAATTGGGCCTGCGCTGAAAACCGAAATCATTAATTTTAAAGAGATGCTGCATGAAGGTCCACCGCCACCCGCATTTCTAGAACTATGTCCAGAAATTGCCAGAGTTTGGGAATATGCCTTCCTGTAAACAGCGATCTCCTGGGCATGTGTGAAAGCCGTCCTCTAAGTACTTTGGAAAGTAATAAGACACGTCCACAGTGTTAGAAGCTGTCCATCTGCCAGAGAGAATATTCAGGCCATTAGTCATGTTGACAAAGTAAATTTCACCACTTAGGTTGCATGTTTGTTGAATGCAATGAAAATAAATTTGACATGAAGTGATACTTTATTCTTACTTTTGCCTTTCCGGCTTCACTGTTCAGCTGTCCAGGTGCACATCCTGAAGGCAGAAAAAGCCGGCGAGTGGTGGAAGTTTACTGTCAACATCATCTCCGTCTACAAGCAAGGCGAGAGCCGCATCCGCCGTGGGGATCAGTTCCTGTGGGTCCGTGCCAAAGACGTGGCCTGCAAGTGTCCCAAGATCAAGCCTGGGAAGAAGTACCTGCTGCTGGGGAACGACGAGGACTCCCCCGGCCAAAGCGGAGTGGTGGCGGACAAAGGCAGCCTGGTTATCCAGTGGAGGGACACGTGGGCGCGCAGGCTCAGGAAGTTTCAGCAGCGCGAGAAGAAAGGCAAGTGCAAGAAGCCATAGGTGGGAAAAAGGCAGAGAGGATGCTGGAGAAGAAGGATAATTCAAGAAAAAAAATCTGAGCGGGTGATTGGAGAAAAAAAAAAAAAAAAAAAAAAAACAACCCAACAACAAGGGTGAAAGAGACAGACAGAGGATCACGGACAGAGAAGAGACTGTTTATGTCGCTGCTTTTTTGTGTAGACGCATGAAGAGAATTATTTAGGATGATTTTATTTTTTTTTCTAGTGAACTTTTGTTGAAGGAGCTCACCTTGCAGATTTGGTTTTATGGTTTATTTTACTCTGAGATTTGTCTCTCTTGTGGATTTGCCGAATTTGCACCTATTACCAGTATATAACATTGTGTTTGTTTCTTTTATTCCAGTATGAAATCATTATATGTTATGTTTTAATTTTATGGACATTTTCTGCTGGTGCAAAAATGACAGACACTTAATTGCAGCTGCAATTTCTGCATGTTTTTTGTTGTTGTTTGTTTTAATTCTATTATTAGCTAAGAAGCGAGCTTGTTTCATCAAAAGTATTCACTTTTCAAAATGAGGCAGTACCATTTCCTTCATTGAGATTTGTGCCATAATTGTGTCTAAGCCACAGACATGCATTCAGTTAGCTGTCAGCGAGTTGCCGCTCCTGTCCTGTGTTCAAATTCAGGTTTATCTGCAACTCAAGCAACAATAAATCTGTTGTCCTGCATCTTCATCTGACAGGACTTTTACAGATTTAGAATATGCAAAGGATAAAGGACAAAACACAGTATTGTCTCTAAAGCATTTTTGACCTCATTAATCTTGAGCGTACTTTTTACTCCCCTGTATTCCCCCTCAAACTTCACTGGGTAACCTGCATGTGAATTCTTCATTTGAGATAGTAATGTTCGGTTCACTAAATGGTGCTGCTTATGGTACTAATGTTTTTGTTTTTTTGTTTTTTCGGGGGGGTGGGGGGGGGGTGGTACATTTAAAATCACTGACTTCACTTTCAGTATGACTTACAGTAACTGTGATTTATTTTTTTATTCTTTATATCACAAATCTAATAAGAGTTTTAATTAACAAGGAAAAGAGGCCAGACAGCGATTATTACAAAAATATTCATAAAATCATTCATAGCTACAGGTAATACACCTAAATAATAATGAATATTCACCATTAATTGGCTACAAATAATATTGCAAATATTTTTTTGTGTTTGTTTTAATTCATTTCATCAATATTTTTGCATCAATACTACACTTGCTTTTCCGTGAACTGATTAGAACTGTGAAAGTTACCCAGAGTAGGTCATTGTGCAAAGTGGATGCAACGTTAGAGTTGTGCGGGTGAAAGCAGTGCGCTGCAGCTGATGCACGTTCTCGGAGGACATAATGACAAAAGAGGTGCATATAGTTTGTTACAAGTGCAACAAGGCAGATGTTTGCAGGATTTATCTCTTCAGACATGTATTCCTCTCTACCAGATCATGAAAATATAATATGTTAGAATGTATCTTGAAAAATGGGTGAGACAAGGAAAAATATAATTTAAATAGACATCTGTTTTTCACTAACAATGTGGATGTCGACCAACCACTAAACCTGAAAAGGTGTATTTATATGTGGAACAAGATAACTTCAACTTAATCAATGCAGTTTGTAAAAGCAATAAGAATGGGCATAATGACAAGATCCTATTCTTACCTTATGTGGCGCAGAAATCAATCCTAAAAGTGGAGAAAAAGGAAAACTTACGGCGACCTAAAAAGTGCTCAAAGCTATTACTTCAATTCGCTTTTGAAATCCACCTCACACTGGCTTATATTCATTGAAAATACTTCCTACAGTACTTTGGGATTTCAGCTAAATACCTTTACAGTCCACACACGCAGTGCAAACACAATGCATGACTGTACATTCACTAAAAGGACACTGCGCGACCAGTCAGAAGCTGCAGTCTCCCATTGACCTGCCACATTAATTCTCTTCACTTCAACGCTTGCAGAGAGAAATGGGCTGAATTGCAATCACTTGTCGCTGCTTGATTCAAACCACTTTTGCTCGTTTATTTGTATGCAGTTCAATTTGGATTTCTCAAAGGAATGCATGGTAAAAAACAAAACAAAAACAAAAACAAAAAAAACAAAAAAAAACAGCTCAGGTTTGTAAAAAAAAAAAAAAAAAAAAAAAAAAAAAAAGAAAAGCCCAAAGTGTCTGTGATTTATCATTAACTGAGATTTTGTTTAGTCCAAACCCCCTCACCATGTGCAACATGTTTCTGAGACAACAGATATTCACAACATACTGGTAGTTGTCACAAAAATCACATGGAGGAAACTTTTACTTTAATATGATTCCGTTATATCTCAGAAACCTTCAAATTTTTCCTGGAATTTTCTTAATGAACTAAAACGCCTCCTAGATGATGCCAAATTAGAAACACTAATTAAACCGAGACATCAAGATCCCCTGGGTTCAATTTTTAGATACAAACTACAGATGGCTGATCTGCTGAAGTACTTCTCAATATTTACATTTAAGGTTTGGTCCATTTTTTTTTTTTTTTACTGCACGATCAATTAGCTGATTGCGACATTTTAGCCCAACACGATGCTACAAGCTGGTGGCTTCTCCAACACTGATAATGACAACATACTGACCCATACAGTATATTTACATTTTCCTGCCTTTCATTGTTAAACCCACAACATAACGTTACATGTCAGTATATATTTGTTTGTATTTTTTTTTGGCACAGTGTAACCTGTAATCACACCTCTTTAGTCTGTGTAGCCTCATGCTGTAAATTTTACATCCATCTCCTGAGCGATGGTTTGACAAGCTTCCGAATGAAACGCTATACATGTCAAAGCATTTCTTTGTGTTCATACTATGAATTGTAAATGTTGTTGTCATCATTGCAAAGACTTTTTGCAATGCTGTTTTACAATGCCTACTAATATATTATGGTTATTATATATGAATATATTTAATGACACAAGACATTGTGGATTTTATTGTCGTTTTCAACTTTTTGTTTTTTACTTGTTTGTGGTTGTTTAGATCGTTGCCATTAAGGAAGGAAATAATAACTACTGAACACACCAACCTGGTAGAACTAAATTCAGATTTTCAGTTGAAATAAACTCGTTACATTGAAAAATCCTTTGACTGTGTTGCCTTTAATGATTTATAGGTTAGTAAGTAAATACTGTAGCATATACATCCTTTCTCCATCCACTGGCAGCAGCCTCCTTACGAGTACGGTAGGAAAAACAATATTATCCAGATTTCATAATGGAAAGTATGAAAGTGGTATTACTGCGTTGAAACTTTGTCCACCCCCGCTAAATATCACGTTACAAAACACTGCAGTCCTCCAGAGAGAGGCGTGAGCTTGAGCACAGACAGACAGGAGTCCAGGGACTATTTACTGGAAATGTCATTTATTAGAAATTACAAGCTGAATTGATTTACAAGGAAGGAAAAGAGCCATGTTAGCAACACAGCTGAGCTGTTTGTTTTGGCTGCGGACTAATCTATAAACATTATAAAATCCAAACAAAATGATAACATTGCAGCCTCGACAGTAATGCATGGGTAAATAGAAGAGTGTGAATATTGCTAAGCTTGTGGAATTACTGTACCCAGTGCAAACCTCAGCTCAACCATTGACAGTCTTATGAAAGGAAAAGCTTCTGCTGCCTGTGGGAGGTCCTACTGTTGGGTCAACACTCCCTGCAGTCCAGGCTAAAAATATTTTTCATAATACACACAAACCTCCAAATAATTAACAGTTTGATGATTTGTCAATTTAATGAGTCTGACACTTGAACATCTATTAAAGAGGACAATATACACCCAAACCACTATATAAAAACAGAAAGAAAAAATAGAAAGAAAAGAACAGAACAGAACAGAAAGAACAAAAGAAAGAAAAAACGAAAGTAAGAACGAAAGTACGAACGAAAGAAAGAAAGGCTTAAAGACTTAAAACTGCAGTGCTGAACTTTTGTCTCCCACTTCTGCCAGTGAGAATAAATACAAAACCTCATGTTGACTGCTGTAGCCTGCTCTGCTGCTACTGTAAGAAGGTAAATAAATAGTGGATAAATGCACTTAAAGGCTTCATTAACGCCTGCATAATTACTTGTTTAACTACCCAAATGTGTTCCATTCAGCTTGATATCATTTAGAAAGTCAAGAAGAGCCTCACAATTCAATTATTCTATTCCCATTCAAGTTAGCATAGGACGAAAGCGGCAGTTAGCTGGCTCAGCCAGCCCTGTAGCGCATGCTTAATAAGCATTCTTCTGGCAAGCACGGGAATGTCTCACCAGACACCAGATTTAAAAACTCTGTATGGTGTAATCAGCATCATGTGAACTCGTTTGGAAAGTGCCTAAATTTAACAGACGTTCAGTTATTTGTAGAAGCCCAACAGTATAGTTTTAAGTCTTAATTTCACATTTTCTTGGTTGGTCAGTAGTCACCTTTGTCTCAGTGTGAAAAGCAGGAAAATAATCTGGTAAGAGACTGTGTTTAAATAAGTGTCCGTGTCTGCGCCGTGGATTCAAATGTTTTATTGTGAACTGGTATTCTGCACCAAACCGTCACCGTCCGACACGCGCCCGTGATCACTGCTGTCTTCACCAGCTACACAGGCCACACGGCGATGACTATGATGGCTATGAGAAGCAGCACAATCACCACCAGCATCCCTGAGGGGGGAAAGAAATTAGTGGTGAGTAGAGAAATGAGAGAGAAAAAAAAGAAGATCCGATGGCAAAAGCCAAACCAGTTTGGTCTAATTGACGCTTCATGAGGTGATAGTACACACCAGCAGCCCCATTTGGTAGCCAGAGGTATGTTGGAAAACTGTGGGCTTTCTCTCCCACATACAGTAACCCTTTAATATAACCTTTGACCTGGTCATTCTCTCCTCTGGCTCTCAGACAATTTATGGTTTCATTAATTAATACAGACTATTGTAAAATGTTCTGTAAACTGGTGGAATATAAGAAATCATGAAAGGTGCTCGTGTGAATATTCATGAGACCGTTGTGTGCAGAGAAAAACACGATACATTTGAAAAAAATATTTAATAAACTAATCACGGCTAAATTGCAAAGATTTATTGCCATGATCTCGCGACTGTGTCTCACATCAAAATACCCTTTAAGTAATCAAAGTACGTCAATGAACTCTTAAAGGAGGAAAAGAAATGGCAACACACATACAGTTCACTCAAATGAAGTCAATTTTTAATCTCGAATTTCTCTTTTACTTCAGTTTATGTAATACGTGCTATAAAAAATTTCCCCTCGGGGATTAATAAAGTATATACCTACCTACCTATAACCTTTTGTGATAAAACCTTTACAGCTTAAAAAAAAATATTTTAAACTTTAAAGTTGAAAAGGAAAATGTCATGCAGCTGAGAAACTCCAAACCTGATTTGAGACAGACTCAGAGGGAAGGAGGGGATTTCAGCGGACACAAGGGAATACTCTTGGAAGAGGTAAGAAGCCCACATACCTCACTACTAATTTTCAAAGTCCTTGATCTAACACAAGTTCCGAGTGCTTATGCACTTGCAGCATATCGCCATTCTTCTCTTGATGACTTAATGCAATTTACATGCGTTCAACGGCCACAAAAGCTTTATTGCCGCAGATTGCACACTGTGATAGGCATATGTTTCTGATTCAGCTTCGAGCGGATAATCATTGTTTTTTACTGATACTATGGCAGCAGAGAAAAATGTGCAAAAGCTCACTCACACTTCATCAAAGTGCTTTACCCCCAGGACCTGAAAATATTACAGTTTTTTATTATAGCCACCACCCAGGAAAGAAAATTCAGGTAGAATTTTTTTTTTTTTTTTTCCTTCACAGCCTGCTTTTTAGCAGAGCTCCAGAGAAAAGCTTAAAAGAAAATATGTAAAATTATATTGAGATGGTTTTTGGTACTTAAGACAAAAATATATTTGTATGGATATAAAACTTAGTAAATAAAACATAAAAAAGGTACAAATATAGGACCTTTAATATTAGTAAAACCTGACTGATATATTGCAGGCCAGCACACTGTCCTTCTGTATTATGATATTAACTTACTACAGATATATTTTATTGACATAAAATACATGTTAGCTGATAAGTAACTACATTTGAAGTGTTTTAAAAACAGTGTCCTCCAAAGAGCTCTGACAAGTTATTTGCATCTAGATCACTAGATCTAGATGGTCCCGGTGGTAATGGACTGTGACCCCCGGTCTGGCTCCGACGGATTCCTACTCAGCTGCTCCATTTATATGAAAGTCTTTCCAAAGAGAGAAGTGATGGCTTATATCATGTACATCATAAACACTTGAGTGAGTGTAGGGTGTGTCGGTCTTTCCCTCTAATACACTGTACTGTCAATAACTTACACCCCAAATCATACCACACACACACACACACACACACACACACTCACAAGCAATGGAAAACTTTTGCCAAGGTCATGTTTACCCACAATTCCCCACTTTTTCTTCCTCTTGAATGGCACAGGAGTAAATATTTCAAACAACTGCAAATCTGGCTGGTCCGGGGGCTGTCAATGGTCCTGTCACTGACTCATGCTGTCCATTGTTAAAGAGCATGCGGCTGGTATTTTTCCCAGCTTTTTCGCTTTGGGTTTACATTTCTCTCATTCTTTGGCTCTCTCCTCTCCTACATTCCCCTCCGTGGCCTAATTGGTTGTCTTTCCCACAGGCAGAGAGACGGGGCGAGATATAAGCCATGCTGAACAAATTGCTTGCGGTGGTAGTGGTGGTCTGATGAAATGGATGGCTGATGGTGGTTTCCTTGCCAGAATATATGTGGCATGGCTCAAAGGGATCTAAATGCCTTTGCACCTCTTTCTATTATTGTCCCACTCTCGTCATCACTTTTGCTTCTCTAAGTGAGTAAAAATTTCCATTGCTGATTGCCTCTTTCTCGATGCAGTATATATTATAATTACGTATAATTCTTTGTGTAAAGGGTCTTTTTATTTATCTGTACATGGGTCGAAAGAACACGCATATAACGAGTTCTCACTGGTCCAGACAGGACCTCTCCTCCTGATAACTTACACATGTGAGCATGATATAAATGTCAAAGCAGAAACACACGCTCGCATACTTGTGATGACTCTTTAAAAGCCTCGAGCTTAAAGCAAATACACACACACATTTACAGCAATTATCTTTGTTTGGGTGTAAACGATACCTAAGCAACACCCAGTCCACATTAGATTCAGACATCAGAGTTTCATTCAGCCTGGTCCAACATCTGTCAGCAACTCCGTTCGACAATAGCAATTCGCAATAGCCAACGATAATAAGGGCAGAGCTGTGTAACGCACTCGTACGTTACTGTGCAGAAAGAATCTCACACTCTCCACTGACACATAGCAGTCAGTCACGAAGCCACCTTAGACACCCACACTGACCCTCACCCTCCCGTTCTCCTTGGACAGTCCCTGTCTGCTCCAGTAACTAAACAAGCTACTCCTGACCCTGAGAGGGCCTCTAGGGGCTAATGACAATAATGGCGTTCGCTTCCCTAATAGATTAGGGCTCCGCTGTGACAGTGATGCTGAGGGAGAGAGTTGGTGTCTGCTGATAGACTGACCACCCAGGAATTTTGGAGGCCGTAGTCTGGGTTCATCCCATTTTAGCAATTTTCAGACACATCAGTTTGACAAATCACAGAGAATACCAATAATTGGTGAGAGCCCTGAACAGAAAGAGACAACCACTGAACCTCCCTCATTACTCCCGTCATGCCCCCTGCTTAAAGTTCAAAGTCCTTTTTGGACCACAAAAGACGAAGACGACCTCTTGAGGAAAGGGACAAATTTAATCTTAACAAGATTAATGTGAAGCTCATCATTTTTTTCTCAGCGCAGCTGAAGAGGACAAAAACCTTTAATGGCTTTTAGCTTTGAGTATTAGTTAACATAAGGCAGCATTTTCTAAAGTACGACTTATACGATGCGTGTCTTTTTCTCTATTACAGCGAACATAAATCAACATAGATGTGCAAATTACTCTCCTGTGTTCTCTTAAACCGTAAAAAAAAAAAAAAAAAAAAAAATTATTTGTATGTTGTTTTTTTGGTTTCCCTTCGGGGGGTTAGGGGCAGCGTAGTCATAGGCAGAGCAGAGGTCACACTGAGCCAAACAGCAGTCTGCTATACACCGTGTTTAATGGGCCATCAAATAAATATTTACAGGGGCGACTAGAACTGGATCCATCAGTTTGAAAGCCAAGCAATTTTGCTAATTAGCTGGTCAACTGCAGCACGTTTAACTGCATGTACATGTAACTGCAAACTTGGGTCCAGTTAGATGCCTTTACACATTGTCTGCTTCTGATGTGTCGGCTACAGCGCAAGTTTGTTTTCTTTTGTCTCTTGTTTCCCACAATGCAACGTTGACACTCTGGCAGCCTGCCAGCTGCTGTCGCGCAAACGCAGACACCAACACGCCCCTCTATCTATCTGAGACCAAAAGAAGCATTGATAACATTTCCCCAAAGACCTTCTCTTTTCCTTTTAATCTTACTATCAACAACACATGCTAAAAAAAAACAACTAAAAAAAACAAAAACATTTACAACATTTTAGCCAATAAAAATGGAGGGCTAAATGTGATTTCAGAGGACCTTCAATTATTGCTGATATAATTGCAAGTTGCAGTCATACAAGAATCGACAGCCATGATAACATCTCTGTGATGCCGTACTACAGGAACAGCTACACGGTAATGACAGCAAGCCAACGTGGTGGCACTGCTGATGCCAACGATCTGATGTTAAGAAGGTGCCATGCTTACCACATTCACCTTTTTAGTTGATCACGTTAGCATGCTAACATATGCTAGTTCACACAAAGTACAG
Source organism: Brachyistius frenatus (assembly GCF_029030835.1). Lineage (NCBI taxonomy): Eukaryota > Metazoa > Chordata > Actinopteri > Embiotocidae > Brachyistius > Brachyistius frenatus. The sequence goes on from NW_027210622.1 coordinate 1,077,947, forward strand.
CTGAGACTGATAGATTTTATTGAATTGTTTTGTTGTATTTAGCCATAAAGCAAAGTATTGTAAAACTGCTGAAATTTAAACTGACAATAATCACCAAAGTTATCAGAATTTATGGTGAGAGGGAAATGACTGTTTCTACCAAATTGCATTGCAATCCATCAATTTGTTGAACCTCGTGCTGGAGGGAGAGCCAACGAATCACCAGACCGACAGGATTAATCCTCTGGGAACAATGAATGGACAGTGAACTGTACCAAATGTTGTGGCAGTCCTTCGACAAGACTTTAACATATTTCACAGTAAAGGGATTACTTAAGTAATTATTATTCACTCTCCACAAATGTCCATATCAAACTTCAAGGAAATCCATCCTGTAGTTGTAGTCTGGACCAAATTGGTGGACCACAGTATGTTGCCATTCTGGTAGCATAGCTAAAAATGAATCATCGATAGTATTTATTCTATTTGATCTTTCGTAAGATTTTTCTAAAGTCATGCAGTTTGTCTTGCTGGTCTACCAGTAATAACCATGTTGAGGTATTATTAATAAGATTAAAAGATCCAATATTCAGCTGGCAGCTGTAACCATGTGTGTCATAGTGTAATCTTCTGGTCTAAGCACATTAACAAGGAATGAATTGTTCTCCCTCAAGCTCAAATAAGATATGAAAATGGTTTCAAATATTTATGGGATATTTGGAGACAAACATACTTCAATATGCCTCTCACAGAGAAATCCCAGATTTGGAAACATCATCAACAGGATGGATACATTTAGGCAAGTCTTTCAACAACTGTTGATGATCATTAATATTGACTATCCTACAGTGACGAACATTTTTCAAATTTCTGGAAATGTTTCCACCTTTTAACACAACTCTGGTCTGTCCTTTACAATGTGGCAGCTACCAATAGTTATGTTAAGTATGCTCTCAGCTGTCAAAACCAGGCTTTCCTAACTTTACAAGGACTCGGCTGAGACATAACACCAAACACCGGCTTTGGATGAGAGGTGGTTTCAAAAATAAATAAAGCCCTAAAGCTAAGGAATTATAAACACACTGCCACGGAGAAAGAGTGAAAGCCCTCCAAACAATTTGTGGCATGTAGTATTTTCAGTTCTTTCTCTGCTTGACACAAAGACGAGTGTCAAACAACCGCGGAGATGAACAAGGGGATGACAAAGAGGAGTTGAAAAAAAGAAAGAGAGCACAGAGGTGAGAGTGAAGAAGACCATTAGGGAATTTTCCATTCACCAAGATCTAAGACGCATCACACACACACACACGCACGCACGCACGCACGCACGCACACACACACACACACACACACACACACACACACACACACACACACACACACACACACACACACACACACACACACACACACACACACACACACACACACACACACACACAAGTACATCCAGGTATGCAGAACAACATACTTTGCACACTTGTGCACTTGACAAAATATGCGCAAAGCCAACGTGGACATGTGATGCACACACACATGCAGCTCATCATGTTATTACAGACATGCACTGACACACACAAACATATCCACACACGGTCCATGAATATCCTTCAGTCTGGAACTAAAGAGAGGATGGAGGGAGTTGGGGTAGCAAAAGACCCAGTTAAACAAAGACAAAGAGAGAGTCCTGATTCTAACACAATATGAGCTCTGGGATCTTCAAACAAACTCACGATCGGGCGCCATGGGGACACGACCAACAGAGTGAAGCATTCTGGGGGTTGACCTTCCTTTTGCCTGCTCCATTTCTGTCTGTGACCGCATGTTAGCTGGGTCTCCACGCACAACAATGCAGCGTTTGCCATGGCAATGGAGTCTGGCATTTCACAGGGCAAACTGAGGCTGCCTCTCGCTGCCACATTCCAGAGGTTGGTTTTAGCCAGATAACACATCTCTCGTGGCAGCCGTTCTCCACTGAAAAGCATTACACACTAAGAAAAGAAAAAGTAATTCTTATTTTATTTTTGTAAAAAAAATAATACAAAACTCCCCTTAATCCTGTTCAGGATAAAACAGGTGCAGATAACGGATAGATGGAATACAAAATTCAAACATACCGAAACAGGTCTGTGGCACAGCAACGGACGAACAAATCTTTTCAGGTAACAAGTCAACTATGCAAAATGTGGAGCTGAGACAACAGAGGTTGCTGACAGGGACGTGATTTGCCACAATTTGAGGATTCCTCAAAGGGCTAGAATGACAGACACCGCCCCCCTTTAAAAGCCCAGGACACCATGTTAGCAGGCGTGACGGACGGAACCAGTCCACCCACCATTCAACGACAACATGCTCTGTACAGAGAGGGCTTGTGTCCATCAGCATCATTTTTTCGGCTCCATTAAGCACCATTCTTTCTGAAGAGGATGGGCCAAGGCAGCAACAGCACCAACACTGCTCATTTCCAGTGAAAAAACACAGCTATGTATGACCAAACAATTCCCTTGAAAATTAGCTGTCCAATTGCATCACTGTCAAAATACAGTCTGAGGGAGGTGCTGTTGTTTTTGTCCAACTCTGTGTCTCACAGTAGATAGTTAATTCCTCTAACACTTCCACAGATACACTTCTGAACACATGAGGAGAGGAGGAGAAACCAGGTTGGTAATTGTATTATTTATATAAACATATTTATTATGGTCTGCTAAGGTCCTTGATACAAGACCAAGATGCTCCAGGTTGCCTTGCAAACAACACCAACATTCTGGGCACAGGTCTATGACTTTGTGTTTTTGTTCAGTCCTTTCAAATGCCTGTATAATCCACCAGTCGCATTTAAGAAGTGGAGCGTTTTGTCTTTCCCGTTTTGCTGGCATGCTGATTTGGGAATTTTCTTTGGTTTTTGTGCCATAACATGGGTAAGTATGCTACATAGTTAAATAGTTAGTTTTTTGTCTATTTTCATTGTACGTATTGTTGTTATTTTCTACTTTGCTGTGCTGTAGCACACAGACAATGTTAACACAGTTGGTTTTGTTTTAATTGTTATGAGTACATTCATCCTTGTAATTATTTCTTACCTATATTTCACACACAATGCCTGTTGGCAGAAGAAGGATGCATTTTTTTCCTCGTACTTAAAAGACTAGTGGGATAGTGATATACGACAGTCTGCACAGTTTGTTTTATTACAAAAATTGACTGGGTGTGCTATGCTGTTTGTGTTTCCGTCAAAAATAGATAAGGCATGTATTATTAGCTGAGCGGAGAACTGCTTCTGGGATGCTGAAAAGCGCTGAGGCTCATCATGTGGAATCACAAGATTTTACAAGAACGACCACACGGTGGCCGTCTTGGAGACGGAATGTGATGCCACTCATCCTAGTGGAATCCAGCCATTACGAAAAATGAGGGAAATGAGGCTCACCACAAGAGGCTGACTTTGTCTCCACCAGCTTCACTCTTCGTGTCTCATTATGAATCCTGTCATCTGTCTTGTCCACAAGATGTGCTAGGTCGTCGATGATTTCTGAGAAACAAGAAAGAAAAGAGAGGAGAAAAGTCAATAAAGTCCATTTCTGCTTTGCATTAAGCTGCTATCAGGATTTATTCATGTTCTTTCTTTCATTTGATTCCATATAAGTCGACCTTGCATGTTTTGCACACTGAAAGATATTACAAAATGATAAAGTGACAGGACTGCAAGCCATGTCACATGACCGGTCAACAAAGTTAAAAGGCAGAGTCTGCCAACGCACAAACGCGAGTGGTAGTGCAAGGAGTGGGCTATATGAAAGCACTCCTCGCCCTTCCAAATGGTTTCGCTACTTCCTGAATCCATTCTGGATTTAATCAGACCCTTATTGTTCCTCAGTTTTAAAGACGTAAGCTCAGGCTTCAGGAACTATGCCTCGGCGTCCAAAGAAAAAGAGTGTGTGTTTTGTGAATGTGTGTGTTTGGCGCTTTGGCTCCAGTCTTTCAGTAGGAGTTCCTGACTTGAAGGTCGTCCAGATGGAAGCATGTGATTTGTTAGAGCTAGCCACTGTGTTGACATGGCATCTCCAGAGGTCTGCCCACCCCATCTAAAAAATAAAAAAACAACTGAAAGATTTCCAAATTTTTTATGTTACGGTCTTTAAAGGTAAGGTATTAAATGTGATATTGGTTAAATATAATAATAAGCCATGACTGACTCAATTGTCAAACTAATTTAACTACAACTCAAATCTCAAATCTGCACAGTTCTATAAAGATGGACATAAGACAGGAAAATTTTGTAAAATCTTACCCTTCCCGGCAATCTATCAGCCTCTGTCATAAACACATAAAACTATGAAAAAATATATGAAGAAATATATGCGCAATATTCAAAACAACATGGCTCATTACGCATGTTTCAAATCAGGAGCTTTAGTACCAAACACAACTCAAATTGGCCATTTCATTTTAATTGTGTGTGTCTGGAGATCTAGATTTGTGGCCTGATTTTAATTTCTGCTCCAGCAGTGATGAAAGGTCCTGTCCAGTAGCCCTCTGAATCAAAACAGACAAAACAAACCAAAAAATGAGTGGCTAAATCACAAAGAAGGAAGTAAAACAGAAACCGAGGCCAAGTTGAAGGAAAGGAAACTTACAGACTTCCATCAGACTCTGATAAATGAAAGTTTTACAGGGATGGGAAGGTAGACTCTTCCATAAACCATGGCTGAGTGCCAAGTTAAACAGACTGTCCTGCACAGAGAGAGAACAACATTTTATTGCTCATGATCTGAGCTTCTTTCATTCTTCAAAAACTGGGCTACGAGACCAAGTCCCCACAGGTGAGTGCTCAGGGTCGTCCGAAACATTTGTCTTTGTGAGCACAAAGCCTTTAGCTCAAACTGACCTGTTTCACTAACTACAAGTCATCATCACTTGACAAGACAGTCCGAGTTCTGGGTGACATCGGATAATTAACTTGCACAAATAATTTGAGGAAGGAAAGTAAAGCATGTCGGTTTGGAGGGCCAAAATGTGAGGGGGCAAGGACGAGGAGACGTGAGATCGCCGTATGTACAGCGTCCCTGGAGACTTCCACATCATCATCTCAGCATCAGGCAACAATTTAGAAGGAAGAAACTTTTCCTTTACTGGAGGGGAAGGGGTGTAGACACTGAACCATTTGTGCCGCGTGCCACTCCAACTAGTCATAAAGGATGTATTCAGCCAGCTGGTGCCAAGTTTCTTGATTCACTTCTGGCCCAGCAATAACATCTCAATTCATTGATGAATTCCCAACCGTGCCAGAATGCAACGGAGCTAGGACATGACCTTCAACTACAGCTGCAACGAAACGCTCTATTAATTTTTTTAAATGGTTGCCCTGCAATGCACAGGCTCTTCATAGTCCTTGAATTCACCCTAGTATCAAGTCATGTCTCTAACAACATAATTCTCAATTTCTTATTGTAACTTTTGCTTCCATGTATGACAGCTGCAGGTTCTGGCTTGGATCTATCCCACCACAGAGAAGCCCCTGTTTCAGGCAATGGTGTTTATTTAAAATGCTATTACTCTGTAAAAACCTCCAAACCCACAGTGTGAAAGAGCATGGCATGTGTGCACACAATTATTTCCTGTTTGACAGTTTTTCAAGATGCATTGCTTCATGTTTGTTCCACCTCTAGTGCACAATGAACAATGTGACCTCCCTTTAAGTATGATTTTATAAGAACTGTACCCTTGATAATTTGGAGACGGATTAGAAAGTGACTTCTGACTTTTTTTGTGGTCCCATTTTTAAAATCATTGCTGGGTGGATTTACATTTATGAACATTTAAAAACGTATAAACTGAGGCAAACTGTGAAAGCTCTATGACCCGCTAAGGTGATACAGCCCTATATAAGTACAGACCATATACCATTTATCATACCTGAACATGTGGTCAAATTTCATTTTTCTATTTGATAAACATCAATAAAACACAAGACCAAACAAAAAGATAATTACAGTAACATGTCGTGGACAAAGCCCTGACTGAAGAGATGTGATGACCGAACAATCAAAGATTGCTATCGCTATGTCAATACTAACAACTAACAAAGATGTGTTCAAGATCAAATTGAAAACATTTCAAATAAAATTACAATCTCCCCAGAGATTTGTCTGTCTCTCGTGGACTGTGACTGAATATATATAAATCCTAATAAGCAAATTTCTTGTGCTGTGGAAGAACTCTACTTTGCCCTTTCTTAATTATGTCGAGTGCATGTTCAACACCAGGCCGTTATCCAGCAGACTTGTTACCAGACTATGTTGTGTTCTAGTAGTGAGTGGTTTTGTGAGCACTCAATTTCATAACATGAATCATTGTTTGGCAGCCAAGAAGCAGAGATATCAATTTAAATAAAGATATAGTGACTGACAAACGAGTTTGCAACTCGGACCAGGCAATCCAAGTTTGTTTCATTTACGTTCCAGAAGATACTTTCTCCTATTTGAAATCAAACAGACATTCAGCATCATCACACGTGAACATATAACCAGAAGACAAATATTTTTTACAAAGGTAATGTATTACCTCAAGTTTTGCCTTACTGGTTTATAAAGTTGAATATGATTTAAAGTAACTGTGAAGGTTCTAAAGCTTTCATATCCTGACTTTGTGCTTCCAATGTGTCAACTTTCAGAAAACAATTTGGAAGATCACAAAAACGAGTATCGTGAGATGGTAAACAAAATTGTAAATGCAAGAATCTATAGATACATATGGGTGTACCTATGAATATGTTCAACATATTCCACAAAAAAAGACAATTGTATCATAGCTGTACATCACTTTTTCTAGTAGATGCTACCAGAGCATGTGAGTCTGTGGTAAACTATAAATACCTTGGCAGAAAGAAACAGGAATGCCATGTCTCTCTATTGTGGTTTTCTGCTACCAACAGTGCCTTTTATTCACACAAAAAACAATGTCCGTAAAATCTAGCCCTACTGAGTCGGAGGCATGAGAGCCCTGGAGCACACACACCAATAGGAGACAGATGTTGCTCTCCTATGACGTCACCGACTCCCTCATGCTGCTGACTCTCTGCGTAATCTCAACGCCACTTCATCTCCGTTCCAGTGTGTTGCAGCTTTTATATAAACAGCCTCTCCCTATGGCCACCCTGCTCTTTAAGGGCTAAACAGTTAACAGGTTTGTTTCCATCTTTGCTGTCAGCATCATCTGGGGCCATAGACAGACACTTATCCTCCAGATTGGCTGCTGCTGGTGGGTACTAAAGGATTACAGTAGGGCCAAGGCTCAAACTGGAGAGTATATACAACCTGTTGAGGGTGTACACAGGCAGATGTATTCCCACTACATTTCTGGATGGGACAATATGCCTACCCATCAACCTAAAAGCTGGACTAAAGGGATCATACAGACAATAAACCTTCTATCTGCTGTTTGTTCCTGCAATGCACATATTCTTTTCAAAAAAGATCTCTCTGGAGTTGTTCCAAATAACATAGCTATCTCCACAGGGAGGCTACCAGGAGGCATCAAAGCCCACATCGATCTGAATCACCTCAGACAACTCCTTAGAATGCAAAAATCTGCGGAGTTCCTTGTAGATAACTGAACTATCACATCATCTAAAGTCTCTTTCTGTGTGTAAAAGGACTGAATAACTGATTGTCCTGACAACGTTTCAGTAACTCCGGAAAGATACCTGAGGAAAACAGGTTCATATGCCTTTTCCTAGTCTATAAAATACATCTCTACTGGATGGCCAAACTCCCATGACACCTCCAGTATGCTTGGAAGAGTAAAAAGCTGGTGTACATGCAGACAGTTACAGTAACAGATTTTAACTTTAAAGCAAGTTAATGGTTGGAGAAAACATCATCTGCAGACATTGATAACACTGAAAAGCTATGCTCAGAGTAATAACTACATTGCAGTGCTTCCTTCTTCCCGCGAAGGCCCATTATATAAGCAGAACACACTCTCCCGTCAGCCCAGTTCCTTATCAGTGTTGAGAGCTCACCTCATCGAACAATCAGTGGACTGTCTGATTAAATTTAAGTAACAACATAACAAGCCAGACCCAAGCCATTAAATACCTGCAGAGCTATGATACATTATCTAGATCTATAAAGGCAAGCAAGGAAAGGGATGTTAGAAAAAAAACAACAAGCATGGACATCAAACAGGTCCCGATAGGTCTTGTGAAAATACCTAATATACTGCTTGTGTTTGTATGCATGTGTGTGTGTGTGTGTGTGTGTGTGTGTGTGTGTGTGTGTGTGTGTGTGTGTGTGTGTGTGTGTGTGTGTGTGTGTGTGTGTGTGTGTGTGTGTGTGTGTGTGTGTGTGCGTGTGTGTGCGTGTGTGTGTGTGTGTGTGTGTCCCTGTTTTGCTTTATTCTTGAGGCAATAGAATGGTCAGAAGTGTGGGATGCAGTCTATTTTGATGATTCATATTTCTGCCCCAAGCCTCTAAAATGCTGAGTCATCCTCAAAGAGGCTATTGCAGTGGTGATTTTGGTTTTGTGTGTATGTGGTGGCGGTACTACCATAAACAGTGACACCCCGGGCTGGCTCCAGGATGTGCTGTATTAACTCTGTGTGTTATTGTAGGACTCATTCCCAGAGTGGGCATAGCGCACAGAGAAAATGCTTCTTTCCTGTCACCGATTTAAACACAATCTAACTCAGTGGGGCTAAATTTGTTGTTCTTTTTAGGGGATGATTTATCCTGGGGATATGAAGAAAGAGGGAAATAGAGAAAGACAGTTTTCTTTTTACACTCAACCCTCTTCTTGTATGTCTTGTTGTAATGCAGAGTGGCCTGGCAACAACTGGTACCAATTGGCTCTGGTGTGACTGACTGTGTACGAGGGTAGTGCTCAGCTGCCAACCAAAACACACACATCTCTGGATGTAACTGGAACTTCACTTGGCACACACAGAGGCATTCAGCATGATGATACAACTCGGAGCAATTATGGTATTTACAAGAAGTTGCACAGTTTTGTACAAATTTCTATCAACATTCTTTTTCTCTGGGCGGCTTATTGTAACTCACCCTGGGGGTCCTCGGGGAGTAAGGAAATTAGAGTTTTACCAGTTTTTCAACAAAGTGCAAAACACAACAAATCCTTTAAATGCCAAAACAAAGAGAAATAAAATAAAAACAGAAAAGAAATGTGCAAAATGTGTCTATAGAAGACAAGCTTTATATATACTACATAATCCTTATGTTTGGCCAATCTGTCACGTGAGAACACAGAAGCAAAACCACTTTCTTTTCCCAATAATCCTATTGCAAGTCAATAACAAAATCAAAAAAAAATTCATAACCGGATTTATTTCTGTTGGTTAAATATTCCCACTGGTGATGGATGGTTCATACCTGATTCCTGCTGTGGTGTCCAACGCCAACAATTCAGAAAAAGCAAAAGAGAGTATTTTTTTTAACCAATCGAGTCATAGTGTGCTACTTTAGAAAGGAGGGAATATTAAATCGCATTTCTTTCAAATGCAATGGGGATGTGATGTATAGAACTGCCCACTAATGTAAACAAGATCGAAAGTGAGCCTGAGGGGTATTACTGTGGATAACAATGTATATTGTGCATGTAATTTTAAAAATAATTTAAAACTTCGATCATTGAGAAAAATAGAAGAAATTAGAGTGATGATCCCAACAGGCAGTGCACATGCAAACATACTACAAGCACACAATATTCCAAGCTTTCAGTGAATAATATTGCACACCTAAGCGGCAACCAACAGTAATGTCACCCATTGGTTCGTGAACGGCTGTTTTGAAGCCTCGAATTTGGATTCTGGCGGTCACCATCTTGCTAGCTCAAAGCGGTTTAATTGATAATTAATGATGGGATTATTTTCAGATAGACAAACGCAAAACCTACTAAAATGGAGTGACACCATTTTGACTTGTGGAAAAAATGTATTGACAATATATTTCGGGAGAGAAGTTGAATGGGAATCTATGGAGCCAGAGGCTTTTTGGAGCAAACCCCCAGTAGCACTCTGTGGTATTGCACTTCATGGCACTTCCCCATTGGTCAAATTTTTCAGACCTGGAAGCTATTTCTATTTTTATATACAGACTATGTAAACACCCTATGTTTATTCAACTCAATACAAGATGTCTTCTTTACATCTATCCCTGTTTTCTTCCTGACCAAATGTGTGCCGACGGGGGGTTGTGAGGGCACCACCATATACACAATTCACCCTCCCAACATCTGGCCGTCTGAAGTGCTGAGCCACATGTGTACAGATTAGTCTCACTGCTGGACATCATCAACCTTCTTGGCCTCAATGAATCTCTGAGTCCTTCCTCATGCTTCTCTATTCAACGTTGGGGGTAAGATACCCTTTACAGCCATCACTGGACATTTTCTCCCCCCAGGGTTGGGGCTGGTTGAGTGATGATGAATGTCTTGCTTGATGCATCTTATGCCATGTTCAGACTTGCCAGTGTCAAAATATAGTATTGTTTATTCATATTGTGGCGCAACACGCTCTTTCAATAAAAACTTTGCCTTGGCCCTGTCTTAGTCAACCTTGGAAATGTAACTTTACTAAGCCACCAGACCTTGTAGCCTACTGACAGCTGAAAGAAACCCTCCACCTCTTAATATTCATTTCATACAGTATTAACACAGTAACGTCAGTGATTTTCAGTGATTTGAATATCTGACTGAGTCCTCCAGCAGAATCAACTTTACAAGGACAATGGTATAAATGTAAATACACCCATCTAGCTGCACATGTAGCGTGACTCAAAACTGAGTCCGAAGGGATCCTTAATGGAATACACGTATGTGAAAATGCTGCAACTGCAGTGACCAGTCACTTTGACTTCCTTACATACGCCGCTGTCACATTTCCAGCCTTAATCCTAACCATTTGTGTGCCGATTCAAAACTGAAACCGGCTGTATGTCCATGGACAGTTTCACCTCCCTAACCCTGCTACGTTTACCAAAAGATCCATCATTGCACATGATGGACACCAAAAAGAATGACCAGCTGATGAATGACTTTCTCCAAACATACTTCAAAGAAAAGCACATAAATTAAGACAAACCTCCACACTGGTTCAGTGTTAGCACAAACAGACCAGTGGGTTTATACTTGCTAGAGACAAGAGACAAGGTCCATGTGACGTCCGAGAATCCAGTCTACCAAAGTTCTGTAGGACTAGAACATTGGGTTTCTCCAAACACAAATGAGAATATTTATGAAGATACAGGTCGTATCATAACACATGCTTTTTAAGGTCTATAGCCAGAGTCAACCCTGGAACAATTGGGAGACAGGCGCTCAATAGTGCAATTTCTTTCAAATTTCAAGGTTATCCTACTGTTGTCTTAAGCATTTTACCAAAGTTATGCTGGAAATGTTACTACTATTCTTTCAGCCTGACATGATGCTTGTAAATGCACTCAGAGCCCATTATTAGGAACACCACTCTAATAACTAGGTAGGGCATCCCTTTGCTCTCAAACCAGTGTTATTTCCCTGTGGCATGGATTCCACAAGATGACCAGAGTATCAACAACATGACTGCATCACAATTTCTGCAGATCTGTCAGCTGGACATTCATGCTGCAAATCCCCTCCTGCTCACCACAGTTGTAAAGCGTGGTTAGTTCAGTTGCCATAGCCTTTCTGTCAGCTCAAACCAGCCTGGCCTTTTTCCTCTGACCTCTCTTTCATTGAAAAAGGCGTTTCTGTCTGCAGAACTGACGCTCACTGGATGTTTTTAGCATTTTGCCCCATTCTGAGTAAACTCTACAGCCTGAGTAAAAAAATCCCAGTTCCAGTGACTCAAACTCACTGAGATCACACCTTTTCCTTATTCTGATGTCCCTCAATTTGTATCCAACACAACTTTATGCATTGCTGCACTGCTGCCTCATGATTGGCTGACTGGATAACTGCGTAAATAAGCAGGTGTAAAAGTGTCCTTAATAAAGTGTTTGGTGAGTGTATTCGATCACTTCACATCACTAATTGCTGGCTATAATATTGACATTGAGATCATTGAATTCTTAAAATATTTATTTTTGGAGTAGCTGAGGCTCAAGTGGTAGAGGAGGTTGTTCACTTATCGTATGTTTGGTTCAATCCCCAGCCTCACCTGTCCGCAAGTGTCCTTCTGTAAAACGCTGCTTAGTAAGCTTTAAGGTAAAAAGGCATTTACCATTTCTATATTTCATCCTTCCTTACTGCCCATCATATGATGCTACTCTGCAACACTAGGCTCAATCTGCCATTAAACAGAGAACATCTGGGCGTTTTCAGTTGCATTAGAAGAATACCAAGCTTTTTTTAAAACAATGTTGGTAGTTTGAGTCAGTAAACACTGTAAATGATCAGCACTGCGCATATATACAAAAAACTGATATCAGAGCAAGAGATGTTGTCAGTTAAGGCATGTTATATTGCTGCATAGCGAGCTCAAAACTTCGCTAGAAACCATTAATATAATACACACAATCAATTAAGATAAAATTCATAATAGCACAGGCATAAAATGAAAGCCTTGAAAGAGAATAGAAATAAGAGGAAAGAAGAGAGCTTGCACCACGTGTGGTTGCAAGATTTCACCAGAAACCCTCATCTGATTTGGCCAGGCATCACTCAGCAGTGAACACAGTGAGCTTGAATTGAAGTTACCGGCCCATTACATACAATTAATACACAAGTCATCTGCTGTGTCATATCAGAATTAATGAAAAAAAGGGGTCTAAGAATTAACACTGTACAAAGACCAACAGCGACGAGGAGAAGTCTGATCATTACCAGGCCTTCCGCCACCACCCCTCTGATGGCCAGGTGCCACCGAACAATGTGTGCGTGATGAGCATGAGGGTGCCAGCAGCAGCAGCAGCAGTGTGAGGCAGGGACCACCCTGTCACTGGCACAGCACCTCCAAACCAGTCGCAGTTACACTTCATCACTACTATCACACTTCATTAGCAAGGACACCCGGGAGGGGGTGGCATGTTAAAAAACAAAAAAAGAAATGGAATGGGTTTAATTGGATCCGATTCATATCGAACATAGGGATGGAAGGTATCTACTGTGATCAGTTTTCTGTCACTGTGCAGCTCATCAAAGGGTAAACTAGAGTAATTTTCCAGTTGATAAATTCTACTTGGTAACACAAAAAACACAAACACAAAGCAGAGCTATTACACTTGAATAAATACAATGAACAAATAAACAACTTGCTAACTTGTGTATATATAACAATAAGGGGTTTTGTTGTCAAACAGTTCTGATGTAATGACTGAAAAATATGTAATGACCAAAAAAAATGACAATTTTGTCTCCTAGTGTGCAGAGGTGTTTAAATGTGGTATGAACAGTTCATTGGTTGTACAACATTGTTCAAAGGATGCTTGAGCGACATGGATCAAGAGTGGAAAGGGGCCCACAGAGACTGCCTATGTAAAGGTCCGATAACAAAAATAACATAGATGATTTCCTAAACTTTTATTTCCGTTGGTGCTTTAGCATCTAAAGGCATATTTCAACAACACTGGATAATAGTTTTCTCAATTGTGACAGAGTTATAAACAAAGTTTTAAAAAGACAAATAAACAGCGATCCAGAATTTCTCACTAACTGAACAACTGTGTTCTAATTGAAATGATATGAGTCTAATAACTCAGCATCCCCCCATAGTGAGTGGAGCTTCCCGGCAATACGCTGGCTGGCCGACTGACTGAGGAGTTATGGAGGGACTTTGATCTTCATGCCAGACTCTGTTTCACTCATAGTGCACTCACGCATGGAGACACATATGCTCTCATGCACAGACGCTGACACAAACACACGTGTGTAGACACTCTATGAGCAGCATGCAGACAGACACACCCCGATCAGCCACACAAATCGTGGAAGGCGCGCGCGCGCACACACACACACTTCCAGGATGTGACACACTTCCGACAAGCAGAGGTGGGGTCATCTTCATACATCATTGTGTTAACTCACAGTGCTCAGAGGGAGGTGTGAACAGTACAGAGCTATATCATCCCAAACTGAGATATTTTATTGTGGAAAAGAAAGTTTGGAGCCAGTTGGTATTTATCTACTGAAGATCAATGCGGCATGGAACATGAAACATCACAGAGGTGTTTCTCAGCCAGGAAAATTCTCAGATATGGTGGGATCAAATTTGAACTTTACTTTGGATCATGCTTTCAACGTGGTTCTAAAGTTCAAAGTCCAATGAAGTGACAGGAGTCAATCAGAATCAGGGAACAGGGTGCAAATATGAGTGCACCATCTATAGCAGGATTGACAAAACATTTCTGAACCATTTTTTCAAGCCTGAGCCTGGCCATTTTCCCATCATAACTCTTTGGTCAATTTCTGACATCTGCAAATTGTTTGTTTTGTTCAACCATCAGTCAAAGCGACAATGATTTTATTATAACTAACATGCATGACAAAACAGCAATGAATCCTCCCATTCGGTGGGTCTTATCTATGTTTGGCATTTATGTTTGGAAAAAATAAATGCAGATTACTTTTTTGCTATATTGTTTGAAACTCTACTCCTCTGCTTCTGTGTTGTAAAATAAGTCCTTGAACTACAACAGGAGCAGGAGAGAGGCAAACCTCACTGTGCCTCAACGCTGCTTCCATTCCAGCACCATGTGCCCACATGAGGACAAAACCTTAAGACAAACAAAAACACAAGCGTCCCCTGCGAAGGCCCTTTAATTGAATGCACACAGCTTTGACTCAACCACTCACTTGATCACAGTACGAATGTTCTCCATTTGTTGTTCTCAATTTTCTCTACCTAATGCTAATATATTTCTCTTTTTGTTTGTTATATGGTGAAATTTAGAAGCTGATTCCAAATACTGCGCTTAATACACACATGCCAGTAACACGTATTTGTCTTTGAAATTGATAGTGACAGAGTTGGGAACATTTGGCATACAAGAGTGGCACATGAGATGAACTGCTGGCAATGTGATGGATTCAGGGTAACTGCTCTGTACTCATGGAGACCAGAATGAAAAGTTTGGCCACTATTGCGGCTGAAACAACTTCCCATACTGAGCATATCTGTGGGGTGGTGGAGGGTACGAAGCAAGCGGCAAAAAAAAAAGATAATTATGCAACAAGACCACACACTCCACTGTGGGCCACATGCACTCAAAGACATGGCTGGATGCACAGACAGACAGTGAAAACCACATGCATCGCATACAGTTAGTTGCACAGACACAGTGCAAACATGTGACTGCACTCCTGTTAGCTGCACTGTCTAATCTATGAATCAATGACACACACAGACATACATTTTCGTTTGAGGGCGGCACGGTGGTGCAGTGGTTAGCACTGTCACCTCACAGCAAAAAAGGTTCCGGGTTCGAATCTGGTCCTGGGCCTTTCTGTGCGGAGTTTGCATGTTCTCCCTGTGCTTGCGTGGGTTCTCTCCGGGTTCTCCGGCTTCCTCCCATCATCCAAAAACATGCATCTCAGGTCAGGTTACCTGGCGCCGCGCTAGTGGCAGCCTGCTGCAGCATCTCCCACCTGAGAGCCCCCCTGCTGTAGTGAAGAAATTTCCCCTCGGGGATTAATAAAGTGTATAAAATAAAAAATTAAAAAAATCATACGTCTTATAATCATACTGTACTTATTAAGTCTGACAGTGCACTACATGTATATGCTTCAGCTACTTAAACAGCTGCACCTACAGATGTGTAATTACACAGCTCCTCCAGCTGATGAGCAAAATAAGGAGGAGGTGCTGATTACTGGTGAGGGAGACACCTCCTTGAGAAATTAAACAAATGAACACGTCCTGTGTGAGATCCTGTGACTCATTCTTCATCTGCCCTTGCATCAATCCACGACCAAAAGACAACAAAGCACACAACCTTGAATCACTCCAGCTAATGGGTCTAATCACAGAGTTTTACGGAGGGCTGCAAGTAGGGTGCCGCCACTGCCTCTACTGCCCACTAGTGGCTTCATCTGTGGGCTACAGCGGAGAGAAGAAACAGACTATCCTGGTTCTTATCTTATTGTTCTTCCTAATAAGAAAAAAATTCCAGAGCTTTTATTATGTTTTTAAAAAGAAATTTCCCAAAAATTGGATATAAAAATATATATTTTGCAAGACATCCTTATGTGTGGGTAGATTGTTTTTTTGTTTTTTATTACTGCTAAAAAATTTATATCTGACTATTGGTTCATGTTATTTTTAGTGCCAGTAATCTGAAAACACGCGATACATTTTTTCAAAGATAAATTGAAACTTGTCACACTGTCAGAAAAGTTACAAAAAAGCCCTGCCTAATACACTGCTGGTCCTTTGCGTGCCACCCCAGCAGCTCCAAATCACCGGGGCATTGACTCAACAGGACCTCTGAATGTGCCCTGTGGTATCAGGCACCATGACGTTAGCAGGCGAATATTAAAGTCCGTCCTGCAACCAACACATACGGAAACCTACTGTTCACTTCCCTTCAAATATATCTCACACTTTGACATGTGCCACTGTTAGAAGATAATCAACGTCATTCACTTCGTCTATTGTCTTAATTTTTTAGCTCAGCCTACTGCTGAAAAATTCATACAGCACAAACACATGGTATGCCTTGTCATTATATTGATTGATATGTAATGTAGATAACCTTAGAACATAAAAACATCACAATAATAAGACAACACCTAAACAAGTATATTAAAACTATATCAATCTTGTGTCTGTATAGTTTCCAAAAAAATAAATAAATAAAAGGTTTTGGGTGTTGATTATCTTTAGTCTGGGTAGTGTGCATCTATACACACTACAAAATTTACAGAAAATGGGAAGCTGAGATGAGGCCAAGAGTAAAACAGATGAAAATAATTAGATAAGAGATCAAAAACATTTTTTTTCTTTTGTTTGGGGGTAGGGGGTAGGGGCGTTCAATCAGCACAAAGATGTGTATTGCTTATAATACATAAAATGGATGCCAAAAATGTACACCAAAAAGCACCTCTTCTTATATTTGTGAGCCAAACCAAGGTTTTAAAACTGTTTTTTTCATCTTTTGTCTTTGGCAGATTACTATCCTGGCCTGTAGATGGTTCCTGATTGCAGACATGCAGGGTTATTAGATAACAGATCAAATGGATTGGATATGAAGCATTTACCACTTGAAAGGTTTTGTCCTAGAAAGGTGGTATGTCAGTGACACATTTTTGCAGCATGATTAAGGACTTGTAACAGTTTAAAATGGGACAGCAATGTATCACTTTGAACGTTAGGTGATAGCTATCGCTTTAAGACCCACTTCAGGCTTGAGCCTGTCAAATACCTTTAAGACCCAAGAACAATGTATGGTATGTTATGTCTACACATGTACACTTGTAGACATATTGTACACTTATTTTAGTACAACACAGCAGTGAAAATACTAAATACA
This sequence comes from Brachyistius frenatus, assembly GCF_029030835.1. Taxonomy (NCBI): domain Eukaryota; kingdom Metazoa; phylum Chordata; class Actinopteri; family Embiotocidae; genus Brachyistius; species Brachyistius frenatus. Next base: position 1,095,385 of record NW_027210622.1, read on the forward strand.
TAAAAGTTAACAAATATGACAATTTGTATCTACTGCTACATGCGAAACTCTTTTTACCTGGGTTTTCAAAAGAATTCTATAAATATTTTTATCAATACATCCATTTTAAATATCTTCATGAAAATCATCCTTTTTAAAAAACAAAGCTTTTTCTTTCTTTGTCTATTCCTTTCTTTGCATAGCTGTGATAAGAGACTTTAAATGAGTCACTAATGAGTGCGTTAATTGGCAAAGATCTAAACTCAGAGAAAAATCCCTCTGCATATTTTTATTTCATATCACTTCTTAATTTTCACTTCCATCATTTCTTTCTCTAATACTGATCTTTTCAGTCTCTTACTTTACCATTATTTTCCCCCCTCACTGCAGAAAATCTGACTCCCTCACTTCACTTCACTGTCACAGCACAATGCATTCGTAAGATTAGCCCACCCTGCTCTGTGTGTGTGTGTGTGTGTGTGTGTGTGTGTGTGTGTGTGTGTGTGTGTGTGTGTGTGTGTGTGTGTGTGTGTGTGTGTGTGTGTGTGTGTGTGTGTGTGTGTGTGTGTGTGCGCGCGCGCGCACTTGCATGCGTGTCTGAGGTCCTGCATTAACGTTTACCTCCGACTCAATCCCATCTCTGACTGGCTGGTGGCCTCTGAGCTCCTCATGCAGATATAAATATGGCCTGTGTGCCAATCACAACCTGACAACATGTGCTAGACATGTGGTGTTCACTTTCAGTACAAACACAATGATCTCAGACGAGGCACTTACACTTTCAAACATACACACTCTCTGTGTGCACACACACTGAGTGCAGGCTGTTAAACAACAGATGTATATATGTGCACTTGCACACACACATAAACACATAAAAATGCCCAGCAGATGAAGGTGCAATCTTCCCCCTGTGCTTAAATGGGAACCACGTGCTGGCTGTGGGTTGAGGCAGACTTAGTAAAGTAAGTCCTTCCACTCATTATGTGGGATGACCCATGCTTCCCTGAGGCTTAGGAGAGTGCGAGGCAGCTCTCCGCTCGTCGGCCCTTTGAACGTCGCCTCCAAACCAGAGCGGTTAGCAATTAAATAAACAGAGGGGGAGATTTTTTTTCCCGCTGTCACTTGCGTTAGCCAAAAGGAACCTGCCAGGCCAAGCCTGAGTCAGTCTAAGGTACCATTAAATGGCAGGGAATCCTTTGCCCAGAGCCAAAGGAATTGGCAGCTGAAACTGCCGAGGTTCCCAACCACCAATACCACCAACACATACGGCTAATGTGTCTCCCCTGGACAATCAGCCCACAAAGGCTCTCCAGGGAAAAATTACAGGAAAGTATCAACATTAGTTAGCTGTTAAATTGTACACATGCCACAAGAGCTAGGCAATTCTTCCTCAAAAAATAGCACCAGCTCTTAGCTGTGCAAATAAATCCAAACATCTTCATTGGAAGCAGCTGATCCAGCGAGGTAATGCTGACCAGTGGACAGTGTAATACCATATAAAAGCTGATAGTTCATATTGTTTTTCTGATTAATATTAGAAAATAATAGTAAAGTTCCTGCTCCCTTTATTCCTTTCATAGCCATAATGTAGAATTTTCCAAATGACTCCTGTGAGTACAGTGCAGCAATAATGCAGCCAAGTAAAACTACGCAAAAGGGTGCTTTCTATGACTGCATCTGTCTGGAATATAAATCCTTTTATTGTGAAGAGGCTGCATAACAAAAAACCAAGAAGCTTCTCATGAATCACATAATATTTGAACACAATATTTCTATATAAAGATTCATGACAATGAAGTTGGATAATAACTTATTTTGTATGAAATTAATTCTGAATGAATTGATATATTTCCCTGCAAAATACTAGGAAATGATAGTACTGCTAGAAATGGTCAGAGGATAGCACAGATGCTTAAACTGTCTCAAACAACTGTGCCAGTGCTGGTCAAAAGTCTTGGTGGCCCCCAGTACCTGGTTATACTAGCTTCTTTTGATCTATGCTTGAAAGCCTTAATGCCTTCCTGAATCTCCAATAAACATATGACGTATATAGAGCAATTATTAAAACCTTTGTCAAACCACAGTGACTACTATAGTCCAGACTGTGATAATGTAATGTGTGTAAATAGCTGAATAAAGTAGTATGCAACATGTTTGTGTGGTACAAGAATACATGTCAAAGTAAAGCCATCAATCGGTTTTAACACAATAAGGCAGACATTAAGATGAAGTTGTATCCCTGTATTTAGCATCTTTGAGCTGAATGAGTGTCTGGATACAGAGGCATGTTGCACTTGTGCAATGGAAAAAAGAGTTGGCACTCTAATATTTATCCTAAAAGTTGCAGCAACGGCCGAATGAATATCAATATCATTAGTGAGTAAAATTGTCAGAAGAGTTTGTTTTTTTTAAAGTTTTTTGATAAGTCTAGGTTAATAGCAAATGTGTGAATGGTTAATAGACTATTATATCAGATGTAACAACAGATTGCATAATCAGTGCTGAGAGCGCCTATAATAACAGCTATATCCCCTGAGTGTCTTCTATGACAATATTAAAAAAGATAGATTACTCAAAGACATGTCAATAAGACCAAACCCTTCAAAGAACACACACAGTCCAATAAGTGTTTGTTTCCAAGCGATGTCTCATCTTCTGCTTTCAAGACAGTGATGGGAAAGACCGGTGAAATCATACTTCCTTCGATTTTTTTTTTCCCTTCCTCATTAGCGTACTTGTTCTCAAGGATAGAGCACAATTGATAGTTTGTGAAAAAGCTCGCGACTGCCAGCATAGTGGCTGCGCATGTTGTGGAGGATGGATGGGGTAGGGAGTGGAAGAGAAACAACCTCACCCAGTCTCGACACAGGCCTGTTGGTGGACATCTGGAAGGGATCTGGGTCTGCAGATGAGCTAAGCAGGACTGACCACACCTCACTCCTGCATCATAATGTACACTGGGCTTGTCTGGGTGCCTCTCTCCATCATCTAATGTTTGTGGTGTGTAAAGTGTGTGTGTTCATATGTGAAAAAAAATACAGCGAAACAGAGAATTTCAGTGCTTATTGGGGGTCTCACAAATCTCGCAACTTACTTAGTACGATAAAGTAGACTTTCATTACAGAGATGGAAATCAACACAGCTAGCAACATGCTAACATCTCAACAGGCAGACACTGACCATCGTTATTTCTAGATCTCTTTTGCATAACCCAATATTTATAGTGGAATTAAAGAAAGCTTCTTTAACAAAAGAAAGAGGTTGTTCGGTTTACACTTAACCATGCCTACATCACGACTTTTCATTCAGCTTTGCAACAGCTGAGAGCAGTGGATGGGAATTAATTTTGGATTCTGCTAACACAATTTTGCCAAAATATTTGTTTATTTTCTGGAAAATGGAAAAAAAGTAGCTGCTTTCTAAATTGTTTGTAAAAGGAATGTGTTGTGACTATAGTGTTATTGCTAAACAGGCTGAACTAGAGATGAATACACTCAAATGGGTGGTTTCTCTTCAGTCATTTCAAGCCAAAATCACCCTAAGGAAACACCAGCTTCCACAAATGTGCAAAATCAGCATCGTTTGATCCATAGAGATGTGGTGCGGGTGGTTCGTAATGCACTACAATACCTCTAAAACAATAATACAGCAAAACATACAAAAATGATTCGCTATGATGCATTACAAACATGGTCAAATATCTTACTGTCATCTGTCATCTATTAATCCACAAATAACCAGGATTAACAAAAAAAATACCACTTTCAATTTTAGATCTCAAAGTGCCCTCACCTGCATCTCTTTTGATGTTGGACTGTTGTTTTATTGGTGCCGTTAGATAAATAAATAACCACATAATACAGAATAGACAAACAGCTTTTAAAAAAGTATATATTGTTTTGATAGTAAGCACTGAGGTTGTTGGGGAACAAAACTAGCATCAAGCCTTTTATCCTCTTTCAGTCTTTCACCTGTTGACCAAAGTCAACTTTAAGTCAGGGAAATAAACATATCTGTTGTGATTTCAGTCTTTACTGATCAAAGTTCACAGGAGAATGGAATAGCTAACTTGGTCAGTATCTGTTTTATTGTAACAGTGACAAGTGAGAGTGCTGAATCAAGCCTGAAAGTCATACTAGGTGTCTCCTCTACCACTGCCACAAATCACTTCTCTTCCTGGAGTATGAGCAATCTGCCACTGGCTCTTTAATGTCGGGCCTTTCTTGCTCACAACTGTCATCAGCACACATTTGCTCCAGATGGATTGAGATAAATCAAAGCCATGATCCTGAACAAAGACTGCAGCTTGTAGAGCAAAACCCGCAAAGTAGGAAAACGTCAAAGGGTGAAAACCTCTTAGATGTTAGTATCTATTAAAAATAAATTACATAGGAATGAGGAAATGACTCTTATCGTTGTATAAAAAATGTTGTCGAGGGACAAATCAAGGCTATAATTCCTCATAACTTGCACTTCTATATTTATGTTCAATAACCTATTTATACTTTTGATTGACAATAATCTTGTAAATTGCAGCTGTTTCTGGTACAAACAGCACACAAGCATTCCTGAATATACAGGCAACAGAAAAGATCAACAATAAATTGTGAAATTTAACCGGGTTTGAAATACTTTACATAGTGCAACAACTCTGTCAAAAAGGAGTCCTAAAGGGTATAAGAAAAGGAATACCTTAAAAATCAAAACCACGTATGACAGGCCTCTACATTGTTGCTGAATATATTTTTGTCCAATCAGAATGCGTGATAGAACATGAGACACTCAGTCAGAAAAAACACATAAGGAAACATTCAGACAACTTTCCCATTCAGATAAGTCAGTGATTAACGTGTCATTGCATGATTGCAAAGAAATTCTACACAAAGAAAGACGGATAAACTAAGCATCACTTTGGCATGCTTTCCTGACCTTCTTTTGAAACACCAAAGAATAGACACATTAAAACAACAGAGGAAGGGCTAGGTATTGTTAAAAAAAAAAAAAAAAAAAAAAAAAAAAAAAAAAAAAATCAATACAAGTGCTCTTCAGATAACTTCACTTTGATACAGATTCCTGGACGTTATTTTTTTTCAGTACCAATTTTATAAATCCATTTTACCAAAACGAAAATTACATTACGGTAAAATGTTTTTGTTTCATGCAGTTTAGAAGGGGAGAGTGCAGCCCAGGTTATTTTCTGTAACTACAAATTATAGATGCACGCCTCATTTTATCGCTGTTCCCTACATTCCACACATGCTATCAGAAGACACGTGCTGGTCGACTTCACACAGACATGCCTCTACTCCCCAGTTACTGTACACAAATCAGAGCTGTATAGCCAAAGATTAGCTTGAAAAGAATGACACGAGGTGTTCTGAAGTTAAAACCAAGTGATTTTATCTATGTGGACGGGCCAACCAAGAAGGGCCTATGTATGGGAAACACTGCTTTGCCACACTCAGACATTTCGATTTACTCCTGTGTAAACATGGAAAAGTTAAGTGATAAATTGAAAATGGATTTGAATGGATATAGCTAAGGTATCGGAAGTTGGTACCAAATAACAAGGAATTTTTCAAAACTCAACAGTAATGAAGCAATTTAGTCAGGCCATTTAAGTATCAAAGTTCGGTACACAGCCCTAAACAGGGGCATAAAAAACACAAGTAAAATAAATAACGGGTTGCGTTTCAAGAAAGCGAAGAAAAACTAAGTGGAGGGGCCACAGTCCACTAAGGGAAACAAAAGAAGGTATGATTAATGAAATGGCTTTAGAAGTTTTTCTTTAGTGTCCCAAAATGTTAATTTCCTCAAACAGGATTATTCATCACTTGGCATTCGTTGATGTGACATGATCCCTCATGTCATTGTTAGCCCCTCTCTTCCACTACTCTATCAGGGTGATATCAAAATGACTCAGACAAAGATGGATGCTGAGATAGACTAATAGAGAAATAAGGACACAAGGACTTGTGATTAATTGCAGCCTGGTTAGGATGGAACAAAAGTCTGGCCAGGCAGTGCATCTTTATTTGCCTCTGTTTTGTCGTCCCATCACTATCTGTGCCATTATGAATGCCTTTTTTCAATCTTTATTTAAATCGTGAGAGAAACAGTTTTAATCTTCAACACCATCTTAAAGCATCCACAGAGGAGCCTAAAGTTGGCATTTCGTATGAGAAATGAAACCAAAGACCAATGTGCTGTGGGTGTCCAACTTTATTCCTCCGTCATCTATAGCTCTCAATAATTCTCAAACTCAAACACACGTCAGCCAATCTGGTGGTCACACAGGATGATGCTGTGTTTTGCGGCTCATTGCAAACTTGACATTCCTTTGATGACAACACTCTTTTGAACATCACATTATGAGTGTCTACATTTCCATACAGTCTGGAAAACACTACTCACTACTACCAGCTTCACTTTCAAACGCAGTGAATCAAACAAACAATAAATCAATCTACAACTCTAACAACACTGACTTTCTGCCTAGTGCCATCATTAGTATGGTTTATTTGCTCACTGAGCTGTTTCTAAAAGCAGAAGCAAGCAGAGGTCTGCGTTCTCTGGGGTAGGTGCTGATGTCACTGTGCTGTAGCAGTGAGTGCCTCTCTCCTTTCCCTCCACTGTTTATTTAAGTCATTAGTGCTGCACATATCAGCTCTGTATGCGCACTGCTGACGCAGAATCAAATCAGTGGTTTAATTATTAGCTAGAAACGAAGTCCATAATGACATTTTCTAGTGACTGGCTCTTAAGAGAGAGTGATTTGGCAAATAGCTTACTTTTGCCTTAAGAATAATTAGGATGGTGACAAAGTTCTTTAACAGAACTCCCATTATGATAAGGTCACAAACTGAGCCACTGCAACAGCCACTCCTGATTGAAACACACAATCTCTAAATAATGGAAACACGTGACGATCTCTACACACAATTAGAAAAGTTGCCAGAGAAATGTTGATAATTAAAGTAACAGCTTTTGACTGCACTAACTTGACAAGTAGTTTGACTGACACAACACTCAAACTAGACCAAGCTTCTACTGTGTCCTGCAACACAGATATCAACTTTTCTGTACAGATAAAGTCCGAGAATGTGGTCAGAACTGTTGCAGTGCCTAAAATAAAATACTGTATCTCTTAGATTCATTTTAAACTTGTTCTCAGTAGATAGGAGCAAAGATTATTATCAAAGATTAAAAAAAAAATTAAAAAAAACATTGGACAGGACATGGAAAGGTCAATGGTGCGATAGCTAATGTGAGAACACATCTGCCAGAATGGTCAGAAGTCTGACGTGTAGATAATTAGGTCTGGAAGGGGAGACATACATAGAACGGATGGCAATAACTTTATTCAATAAATGGTTTATTCGTGACAAATATTTAGTTAAGCTGGAATCTCCAAATGAAATTCAAATATGCAGAGGTGGTGGAAAAGAAGTGAACTCATCAGGTGTTCATTTGATTGATTTTGGCTGAATTTATAATTCATGATCGTGATGAAGTAGTAAACCCACTGATGCACTTGATAATTGATTTGTGCTATATTTTAAGGTATTATTGTCTCTGTCTTTTTTCTGTCTACACCACATGGTTTCCAATTACACTTACTGAATATATATGAGATTCCCCAGCACATTTGAGAAGAGAGGCTTTTACAGCACATGGTGTACGTCACAGCCGCAGTATTTCACCATCAGTCAAATGCAATTCAAAAAGGAGACATTAAAATCTGACAAATGAGACAGCCTCAGACATTTGCTGCCCTTTTCAAACAAAGCTTATTAAATGACCCAGCCACTGGCTGTCACTCAGAAGTACAAGACATTGACATTGACTGATGTCATCTAGGTCACAATATGAGAAATATCAACACCAATAAAGTAAAATTAATGTTGATCTTTCTTGGTGGTAAGGGAAACTACTGCTGATGCAAGCCATTTTTGTTGGTATGTGTCACACTACATTTGCAGAAACATTTAATGTGGAAAATAAAACATACTAATCTGTGGTAACATCCTATAAAAAAATATATATAAAAAAACTGATGACAGCACATCATTTAACTGATTTTAACACTTTAACAATGAGACTGAATTTCTTCTTTTGTTATTATTGGCAAGTAACAGAAAATCTGAAGTTTGCAACGGATTAATCTTATATGCCATAAAGCAGAGACTGAAATTGAGATGACTGGTCTGCTTACTCATTTCTACTTTTCAGTCCATTTTGATCCAGTTAAGACAGAGTGGGGAGTAACTGAGGGCTTTGGGTTCATCTTTAAACCTCTGAAAAGGGTCAACTTCCTTGCTGACCTCAGCCGGAATTGTTTCCCGAAAAGGAAATGACTGCAGCCTCGACTGCACTTCGGTCATGAGCTAGACTTGAGCAGCCGAACTACAAAGAGCTTAATCTATTTATAGGAAAACACTGCTACAGTACAGTGATCAGGGGGAAAGAAACCCCACAAGACGGAAAGACATTCGGACGCCAAGGTTACGCGCCAACTGTCAAGATCAACAAGAAGTCTTGCCATTCTCCTGCTTTATAACTTTAATCCATTTCGCTTGCCTCTCAGAAACCATGAAACTACACTTAGTCTCTATATTGTCAATTTTGACATTTTATACGACTAAGAAATGCAGCACCGACAAAGCTGTCTCAAGCAATGATCCATTTTAGTTTAAGTACAATTCTAGAAGAAAAACCTTCCAGTATTTTTTTTTTTTTTTTTTTTAAAGCAGAAAACATCAATTGATTAAGCCATAATGCCTAAAGATAAGACAAACAGTACCAGAACAATGCACATTTTAAACAGTTTGTATCTTAGCAAAGTAAATGCTATTATAGAAATGATATAAAACCTACGTCCCTCGCACACTGGATTAACTAAGCAACAGTGAAGGCTAGTTCTTTAGGGTGGAAGAGGCACATGATTCTCTTTTAATAGACATCACACAAAATAGAATTATGTAATTTTGTGATAAATACAACTGTTATAGTAACAGTACTACTACCATTCGATATGCAGAGCAGAAATGTTATGTTATATATTCCATTTTTCTAATTGCCATTTTATTATTTGATTACTTGTAAATTACTTTAATAACTTCAGAATATTTTTTGGGCAATATGTCTGGGGCATGTAACTGTTCAATGTAGGTAAAATAACTCGAGAGGTGCAGAGCTGAAACAACACACATAAGACAAAACAAGGCTTACATGGCCAATGATTATACTGTTCAATTGGCACCGACAGTAACTTACTGGTCTCTTAATGTACAAAGTGGTATTATAATACTGGACTTCCATCTCATATATTGCACCTTAAAAGAAAAAGTTTACTTTCAGCTTACTTTTGTTTAGGGACATTATTTTTGCACATGACTGAAGCTTTTTGGCAGACGTTTTCCTTAGTCTACACTTTGAACTGGATTTCTATACATTTTTTGATACACAGAGGTAATTATACAAAAATAAATACACAGACATTATTTTAGTACAGCAAATCTATTTACTCTCTTCTACTAAAACTTGTGCGTTACTCCACAGAGCCATAAATCGAGCTGAAGAAGAGTGAGAATTACATCGGCATGCAGTCTCGAGGTAATTTTTTTTTTTTTTTTTTTTTTAACTATTGTTGCAGTAAAGCAATCTCTATCTAAATGTCTGCAAATATCCTTTTTTCCACCTTGTCAAACTCTAAGGAAAACATATCTCGGACAAGAGGATGCAGAAAGGAAAAGGAAAGACAGCAGAGGGAAGAAATGAGAAAATGGTTGTAAATTAAAGGACTGTTGAAAAGTGGAAAAGTAGAACAGTGAGTAAGATGCAAGATGGAAGGGCAGCAAAGGCCCCATAAAGAGAACAAACATAGGTAGGTGGAGAAAAGCTGTGGAAGGCAAGGCCTTGCAAATCGTAACTTGATGTCAACAGACCATATGGACCTGAGTCTTGGCTATAAATTATGGACAGAGAGTCAGGGGAGTCTTTGAGGAGCTCGAACTGGTTCATCTGGCTCTATTCCTCCAGTTTATCAACAACCTGCATGTCTCCAGTTACCACGATTGTCTTCAATAAGAGGCAATAGCCGGCATATACAGTACATCCCATCCCCTAAAAGGTGCCATTGTAACAAGGTAATCAATGTTATTCACTTCACCTGTCTGTGTGGTTTTAATGTTGTGGTTGATAAGTGTACAGTGTGTTTGTTTGAGAGTATGTGTGTGTGTGTTAAATATACATGTATTTCCCATCCAAATCTTACTGATAACCATGCCAACTCATTTAAATACAACCAATCAGGTGCTGATGTGTGCAGGCTTTACAAATTTGAATAGTTTGGGTTTCAACACATTAAGTCAATCACCCACAGTTCGCATATTTTTGGTCTTTACTCAAGAGTTCCCAGCAAATCTATCATTTAGAGTCATGACATGTGGGATCTAAGTAAGGAATAGTGACATACTAATGTTTCCAGGGCCCAAATAATTTGCCTTCTTGCTTTGTGGAACTTGTGTACAGTGTACAGTTACAGCCCTCCTATCACCCATTCAGATATATATAATTAAATACATTGGCATCAGGCTGAAAAAACAAGCTGGTTGGAGCATTAGAGCAATGGTCCTTCTCTGATTCAATACTGTAACAGGAAAGCAGACAAAAACAATCAACTTTCCTCTCTTTCTTCTCCTTTTTCCCATCGTTGTGAAGCAACACCAACTAAACATCTGTCGTTCCTTTCCAGCAGAAGGGAAGGTCGTACATTTCCAAGCCGAGATCACTTGGTTATACAACCTGTGAACTTGTTTGGGCACCAACTGCTCAGACAGGATATTACAGGACAGTACAACGCCTTCTACTCCCAACAGGAAGCTGGCCATCAAAGCAGAAACAGACAATAACTGCACTGTAGGTGTGTGAGACAGCGCCAGATGAGCAGCTGGTAAAAAATATCCACTGAGGTTAATCAGGCAATCCACACAAAAAAAAGTATACATTAAAACATTTTATTAATTTGGTTTTAGACTGACAAACTCAAGGCAACAGATGTAATAGGGCCTGCTTAATTTTGAAGCCTTGAGACTATTTTAAGTCTACATTGGCTAACAATGGAGAGAGAAATATCAAATCTAAAGTTGACCCACTCTTGTTCGAGTGTCTGTGACAGAGTCAAAGTCATCGTGGCCCTCTGCCTCACAACTCTTTTATTAATGCTATGGATTAAACTGCTCACCTCTTTTACTGACTTGCAGTTTCTGAACTGTGACATTTGTTTCCCTGTTTGTCAGTGGAGAAGCTGACAGACTAATGCATCTTCTGGGCTCGCTGTCAGTGTAAACATTAGAGATAGCCCTCAAAATTAAATAAAAAAATGATAGGAATACATGTTTACATCCTCTCTGTAAGGCTACACTGGCAGGCATTGGTCTGTTAACTGGTACAGTCTTCTGAAAACAATGCATTAAAGTATCTAATTGTTCACCGCTTGTCAGATGATCATCTCAAAATTTTACGTCTCAAGTACCACCTGTCTAAGTAGACAAATGGTCGAGAACAATGCACTCCATTCTGTGTAAGACTTTCTAACCTGTGATGGAAGCTACTTATGGAGAGAGGGTTGGTGTAATGCCAGAAATAACTCAAAAGCACCATTAGCTTTTAGCAGATCTGATTCCCGAAAACAAAACTCTTACAGTTTTTTCAATTTTTTTCAGTTGTATGAAAAGAGAGGTAACATTTCTCTGCTGGGTGTATTGCAATGGATAACTAGACGTGGTCCTGAATGTCAGGTCAGATGCTGTTGAAAAAGGTCATTTTAGGACACTTATTTTAATGTGTATGTGTGCTTGGTACTATGTCACTCTTGTGGTGGTGTAAGGGAGAATCACACCCTGCAAGGTACATGAGGCAAGTAGTTCCATTGCAGAACAGAAGTCTGTCAGATTACTTTAACACTGCAGTGTGTAATGTGTCTGGAAATTGTTCTAAGAATATGTACAGACGGACATGCACATGAAACTTTACCATTCTGTTCATCCAGCTCATTGCCAATCTCCTGGCCCATTATCTTCTGTCGGCTGATGACAGCTGCTAGTGCATCCAAGCCTGAATCCTGGGCTGAGAGGGGAGAGGAAAGAAAATAAAAAAATTAAATTTGTACGAGAGAAAGAATGAGAAAACATCGTGAGCAGATTATTCCATGTAAAACAGCTGTTTGAGAAAAATAGAATGAATTCCGTTTTTCTGGGAAGCAGCTGCAAAATCTGTTGTTCTTCTGGCACCAGCGCCATCATTTGATGCTGAGTGACGTAGCGGGTGGCTGAAAGAACTACATGAAAAATCAGCTGTCTGGGTTGCCAGTGGGCGCTTTAGATGCCGCACCAAAACAAAACCTTGTTGTCTTTGCTTGTACTGAAACTAGCTACATTTTCAACAGCAAAAATGTCATCTCAAAATACACATCCAACGTAGGCAGTATTTTTTTGAATGCTGTCGCTGTCACCGACCAAGAGAGATGCTTATGTGTTACTAGGCATCTTTAGAACACTGATGATAAACTAATCAAGACAAGAAAAATCAGCAGGACTAAGAGGGGAGACAAACATTGAGTTGGTATTTTCGTCAAGAACGCGGTGTTTTGGCCAACATAGTGGAACAGGGCGATGAGACATGGCAATGTTGGACAAGTGGTTTTCTCAACGCATCGTGTTGTTTGTGTTTTACAATAGCTGCTAACATGACAGTATATGATCAGTATTAGTAGCTTCCTGATGAATAACTACCAACTTTCCTGTCCTTTGCTCTCTGCAAACAATATTGTGTTGCTGCTTTGTATTACAGAGAAGAGAAGAGATATTGCTGCTGTAGATTTGTAAGTTTGACATTCTCTCTACCACAGGCATTTTTTTTTAACCACAATTTCAGGCGCTCACCATTACCCAACTCCACCAGAAACCCCCACAGGGGACTAGAAACATCCATGTGGTCTGGTTTCACTGTCTTAACAGGAATCTCTGATCCCAAACTGACAATAACCAGAGCCGTAATGGAGACATTGCTATGGTGTCACATGGAGTCAGGTGAACTAACGCCTGGGTGTTCAAGTCATGTCAGAAGGAGGAAACAGAAAAACAAATACAGGAGTGGGTTTAAATATGCTTTCTCAATGAATATTATGATGGTCTCCTTTTATATGTTTTCATATACATTTGTGTCTAAAATGATCTTGTTATCTATTAATCATACTTTCCAAACAACACAAATGACTTCAGTTTACTATGTTTAACTGGAAATGCCTTCTTATGTTCAGTAGGCAGACGAACAGTAGAGTAAATACTGTTTGTATTCACATGAAGAGATGTTATATGCTGAGGATTGTTGACCACACTGTATTTGATGGGGTGGTACATTTAAGTGCATATGGTTTACACATATTATTCCAGTGATGCCGGATACTGTCTATAAATGACACAAATGGCCACTTTACTGATATTTGGTTTTGAAGCTAAATTCATCAAAAGAAACCTAACAGCATACTCGAAAACATCCCTGCTTGATCCTAAAGTTGCATGTGATACAATGTGATAACCTGCACAGTCTTGACTGTTCCACAATAATGTGTAATTACCCTCAATGATTCGTTGTTGCTGATGTTTGATCTCCCCAAAAGTCAGCCCTTTGGTCTCCTCTGATTCGTCGATCAGCCATGGGTTGGCTGCCATGCCTCCACTGGCTCCTGTCCCTCCGGCCATCAGTGTAGACCTGTGACACACAATCATAACAATATTAATTTAAGTGTTTCACAGCATCCCTTAAAAAACATTGTTTTGAGGACAAAATACCTTTACCTCTATCAGAATGCTGTTAAAGTATTAAAAACAAATCATTTGACAGTGCACTGCAACAGAAAGACAAAATAGACTGCAATAATCTATTTTTGTCAGTAAATCACCATTCTACCACACAAGTCTAAAACTACACTTATCATAGTACAATGGACATCTGAACCACACTTGCAGCAAATGCATGTTCGTTTGTCTATATTTTCCTTTTTCTCACATTTATGACACAAAAACCCTACACATCACAAAAAAGTGTTTATTTACACATTTGTCTTTTAAGTTTTTTGACCTGCTTGTGCAATATGTAAACAGTGCGTGTTCATCTGCCACAGGACTGTGGACTGCTGGGGAGGTTTTGCGCTGACAAAGTGACAGACAAGAGAGCTCTCTGCTCTGTAATGTGCTGTGCTAACCACTGTGTGGTTTAAAAGCTATTCTTTTCGTAATATCTTAAAGCTGTGCTTCAGACCCCCACCCGCCATGGTTGTCTTACAGTGATAAGTTCAGGGTCTCTGAGTGAGGCTGGATTTAATTGTGTCTGCTGAGAGTGAGCCGTCTGCTGGTCAAGCTCAGCAAAAGTGACCTAAAACACATGTAGGCTTATCAGTGACAGGAAATAATAATTCTACTGTACTAAACTATTTGCAGTTGTTTTGATGTTATCATAATTCAGCCTTTGATCAATTTAAACCCTATCTTTCAAATTCTGAAAAATGTTGCTCCTCTGCACAAGCAATGCATAACAATACTTTCATTTCACCCCCACTCATTGATCTTACAGTGTGATAACTGCTTCAAGCTGCCTCTGAAGTGGCCTGTAAAGCACTTTGAGACTATTCACAAAGCAGGCGGGCTGAGGCTGATACCATCAGAGAAGTGGGTGAGACAAGGCATTCAGTCTAATCTCTTGAACATGTTTGATTACTATGAGACAATGCGCCACCCCTCAACTTCCTCCATGCAACTGCCTATTGTCTGAAGATCCAATTAAACAGTCAGCAGGGAGCACCAAAATCAGTCAGGCACATCTCTTGGCAGCCACAAAACACTAAACTGACACCACTGGAGCCTGAGCATCCAGATCCTGACTGAGTGACTTGGACAGGCGAGATTTAACTAATTGCAACTATCTCCAATGCAATTCAACACAAAGGAAAGGTTAGTGAATAATGGAGGGAAGGTGAGTCCAAGTGGCGACGGGGTGAACTGAGCCTTCAAAAATAGGTGCCGTGTCTTTCTTTTGCTTAGTCTGAAATGGAGATGCTTAGAATGTATTGTTTTAGAGATAGACTGAAGTCCCCTTGGCAATCTCCATCCCTTTTTTTTCAAACCAAAGTTCTCACAAAAAGTGGCTTAGATTATCCAAGCATGGTCAATCCACCCCCTCCCACATTCTGTCCTCAGAGACCACACAGTGGGAATGGGTCCTAGCCACAAATCCAACTTACCCACCACATATCACTATTAAATGTAGGTCTCACTGAGCAAACCAAAAACCATATGACCACATGATTACAGTTTGCCGAGCAAATTTATTATTGAATGTCATTTGAGATTTTTTTTTACAGAGCCTTTTATGTAATTGGGTGTGTGGTCTGTAAAAAGATGAAAGCCTGTGCAAAGCACCACTAAGTAGATCAATCCCAAAACCAAAGCTCGTGAAAGATATCAGAGAAAGGCAGTCTCATATCAAGGCATCAGCAGAAAACATTCGCTATATTTCACTGATCTGATGAACCTGATATGCTTTGTTTCATTCTGCAGAGATTTTGGTTATTCCTCAAAAAAACATCCATGAGCACAAAGTAGACCCTCTGGAGGTGCAGGGTGGGGCCCACTTAAAACACTCAGTTATAAATGGGACATGAGAAGCCAGAGGAACGTAACAACATGACACCATTTCCTCTTCCTGTCCAAACAAATATCACCTAGGCCACACTAGGTCAAACCTAACACATTATAATGACTACCTGCTTCCTGAAGTTTTCAAAGCTGTCACACTCACGTCACATCAGATGATGAAGAGGATACCAGTTGTTGCATCCAGCTCTTTGATTAGCTCCACAAGCAGCAGAACATATGCTCAGTGGAGAGTTATAAAATGTAAACTCACTCCTTCCATCCTCGTTCATTCATATGAATGTGTGCGTGTCTATTTCAAGGGGTGCCAAATATGTGATCAACAGTGCAAAGCGAGCAAATCTCTTAATGAAAAAGAATGAACTATGAAGTTAAGCGCCCTGTCAAAATGGCAGACAGACAGACTTCCTTCCAAGTGATAGCAGAGGGAGAGGTCACAGCACATGGGTCATACCAGATGTGCAAAGACTTTCACAGAAAGTTAGTGACCGGTGACATATCATCAAAGCAGAGAACAGAGCCTATGACCTCTCTGGTCAAGAACATAGACAAGAGAATGAGGATTCATTATTTTTAATTGGGTAGCTAAAACTAGATATTATTAAAACAACAAAAAAAGATCTCAGAAAGGAAACTCACAAAATGAAAGGTGGCATGTTCTGAGCAGGATGCTCTCTGAAGCATCATGGGGTGATGCTTGGTTTGGCCCTTCTGACACTGACCGAGAGTGACAAATAGATACTCAGGGTGGGCAAATGTTCTACAGGAGGCACAAGGAGGGGGCACAAGTGAACTAATTATATGAATTTAGTGAGGCACTGCATTGATCATAAATATACACTCAAACCTCATTATCACATGTCAAAATGTGGTCCTTGTCTAATCAACAGTTTCAACTGTTTAATGCCATTTGCAACTAGTCACTCTCTTCACTTTACATCTCATTTAGGGTGAAATGCTTTGCCTAGATGTTAATACCTGGATGGTTCAGGCTCCATGATGTCTCCCTTGAAAGTGGCATTGAGCTGCTTCTCTCTGGTTACCAGATCATCAATGAGGTTCTGCCTCCTGTCAGCTTCTGACTGCATTCTGATGAGGTCAAGATAAGGTCATTTAAAAAGTTAGCATTACTTTATCCACCTTCAATGACAATGGACAAATCATGTTTCTGATTCTTTTCTTGGGATCAGAATTATCTCAGGAGCAGTAAGGACAGTCCCATTCAAAACACTCTAATGCCCTCTATAGGAACATCACTGTTAATGCAAGCAAAGAAAACACTCATGCCCTAAATGTAATCTCAAGTCTCATGACCTTTACTTCTTGGAACATTGTCAAAGGAAGGATACATGCGCCGAGATGAGGAAGCTCGCAACAAACCCTCTTTGAGCTGGGCAATATTTTGTTTCAGCTTTTGGAGTGATGCCCGTAGTGTCATGTTTATCTGAAAAGACAGAGGATTTACACTTGAATGAGCACAACACAAAACTGATTGGTCCAAGAAAAAGGGTTAAGTAATAGCAATGTATTGATGAAAGAAACACAAGGTGTAACTACCTTTGCAGGGTTCCCCCCTGTTCTCTGCTGCCGGTTCCGCTCATGGATGTTTTCTGCTATTTCCTGTGCCAGCCGACAAGTGGCATCATAATTCTGTAACCTAAAAATCAGTGACCGGGATAAAACTGTTGTGTAAACTGAGATTCATTCACTGACACGAAACATAACAGAGCCACAGATAAACTTTAGTTTCCAAGCGTGACGTTTTAAGGTGGTAAACATAAGGCAGTTCAGGGACATTTGACTTGTGTGTTCTGATGCTGTGCGTGAGAGTATTGTTTGATCAAAAATAAAAGACTTATTAAACCATTCTATAAAGTTTAGTTAGCTATCCCAAAGCCAGTAATCAGCCTGACAGAGAGAGTTGTTGTTGTTTTTTTTTTTTTTATCTCGTTCGTTGTTTTTGATGCTACATTTTAGCTAAAGATGTTTAAAATGGCACTAATACACCACTAACGCTGGGCAGACCTGATAACCGCAAAAGCTTGAGCTTGCACCACATTGGTGTATATTAATGCGCTATTTGTAGTTCTGTAGGGTGTTTATTATATTTCAACTTAGTTTGGTGAAACGTCAGAAAAATAGCACAAGCCTTGAAATAATCATGTGACATATTAGCGTTGTCTTTTCACTCTTTTGATTCTACTTACGTTACAAAGCTTATCTGCACAGAAGATATACGAATGATGGCAAACAACGAAACCAACATACTATATTTGCCGAGATAGAGAGATGATTTTGTCATTAAAATGCATGTTACTTTGTTTGGATCATTTTCAGAGAGTAGAACTAGCTACCACTTTAGCTCGCTGAATACAGAGTAGCTACCAGACGTAAAAACGGTATTTGTTGCAGTGATTCTGACACCCGAGTCAATTTATTCTACTCTCCGAAACCATTACTAACCAGGGATCCTGAGACATTGTGATCAAACTCAGCTATGAAGCGATATTCCACTTTGTTTGAAGCATCCGGCAGTAATCACCAGCAGAGTGTTTCTTGTTTTGGGTGTGACGTCACTACGGCACACGGCGAAGACCATTTTATCCAAGAGTGTCCGTATTTACATATCTGTACTTGGTTGGTAGGTAGGTAGGTAGTTACTTTATTAATCCCCAAGGGGACATTTTTTTCGCTGCAGCAGCATTTATAAATACAGGAAAGCAGTAAAATAACAGTAAAAGTATTATATGTAAAAATGCACAGTATAGTTAATGCAAAAACAGTTCATGTACAGACTATGGTTACAGCTTGACAAATTATGATTATGGCATTTTATCTAAACTTCACGTGACTTATCCCCATGTTGGCGGCTGTTATGTACAACATACACAATGATATGAACAGGGGTAAACAATAATAATGATAATATTAATAATAATAATAATAATAACAGTACACCACATCATTCATATCCAAAAATATGCACAAACGTCTTTCACAAAATGATATGAGATATGTAATAAAGCTGTCAGTGAATAATCTTTCAGAAGACTTCAACTCATAATTGCTATGAAAGTTTTTTTGTACTGCAGTGGTAGTCAACATAATCCAAAACAATGGAAATGTTTACTCTTATTCGCCTTTTTACTACCTGTAGTAAAAATTTCCCACATGAAGAAATGTAATAGGAGAGATGATTTTTTTTTTGGTTGGCATATAACAGTGAACAATAACCTAAAGTGACACTATTGAAACAGCGCTTCTTCAAGTGATTATTTTTGTTAAAAGCTCCTGATCAACATGAAGATACAGACAATAAGAATACTGCAGTATACATTGTTCAGTCCACATAGACATTTTCACAATATGGGCATCAGTGGATTGATTACTATTCAATCTGAATTATATGCAGCATGTGTTTCAACTGCTTTTATTTCTTATAAACTCTATGTGCTCTTATGTATATTTATAAGTTGGTGTTGCTCTGACCTTCATGGAAATTAACATGTAGGAATAACAGCACAGTTTCTTAACTCAACAAACCACAAGATTGTTTTTCAATTCCATTACATGTGGTGCCCACATATGAGATAAGTACTTATAGAGGTTTTATGTTTCATAACCAAACAATGGTTGTGTTTAGATGGAATACTACATATGTTGTGTATAATAATAGCCTTCAGAAGACTTCTTGGAATACACTACTTTGGCAATTTGATGCTACCCATGAAGACATTTCAGGGAAAAAGAATAATCTGCCAAATGACATCTGTCTTTGTTTTTGAAAAAAAATATCCTGAACTCTGGTTTTACTCCAAAATAAGCATTTAAATTTTAAGCCATTTGTTATTTGTAAAAGCAATGAACAATCAATAGTGTAAAGAGAGAGGATGTATGTAACATACTAACAGTGACAAACATTAAGTGAAGTAGAGTTTTTTTGGATCATTAAAAAGTGCCCGTATTATTCCATGTGATCTTTTAAAACTTTTTTTCTGATTATGGTGGTTCTGTGGATGCTGTCAAGAGACTTATTACTTCTTAGAATGAGACACTGTATGTTGCCAACAAAACTGGAAATCAATGGAACTTTTCAGTTTCAGTGCAGAAATAACCACAAACAAACTGTGCTTAAGTCACATGACCACAGGCCACAGGCTTATATAAAGCCCGGATCTTCCGAAGGTGCAGATAGTAACAGGTGCCACGTAGCCTTCCAAGTCTTATTTCATTGATGAAAAGGACTTGAGATGATTCATGTTTCAAGGACATCAGAGTTTTCCAACTGTGGAAACATGAATTCAGTCTCGCATCCATCCTCTGACCTGACCTAGGCTCAAGAGGCAGAACCAGGCAAAGGTCTCACTCCTATTACAGCCTGGAGGACATGAAGAATTATGGTGTCCAGACACAGAAAGAAGAAAGCTGTCTAAGACCTCGTTCCAGGTATGTTAACTTAAAGGTTTTATTGCCCAAATTCCTGATCAGATAGCAAATATATGTTTCCTTATAGTCATCCAGATTCGTGTTTTAATGTTGTGATAGACTGTGCTCAACACAAAACTGGATAATTGATATTGAATCAAATGCTCTACAGGTCATTTTACAGTTATGAGACATCAGAGCTTCTCTCTGACTATGACATGGGAAGCTTTACACGTTCCAGTCCACTGAGGCAGAGGGCAAACTTGCTACTCAAGCATCAGGGGACCAAAAAGGAGGAAGGAGAAGGGGATGGATCTGCTGTTCAAGTCACCTCCAAGAAGTCCAAGTCTAAGCAAAACAAACATTCACCCTCCAGAGAACTTAATGGTACTGAAATAATGTTTTACACTGCACTGTCGATTCTACGACTAAAATTAAATTAATTTACACTGTTTAGCAAATTTTAATTTGAAGTTATGTGTGCGTGTGTTTCTCAGGCAGTAGAGGCAATCTCAAGTCAGTGTCCATGATAACCATATCAGAGTCAGACAACTGGGAGATTTGTTCCAGCTCTGGGATGAAGTATGGACAGTTTGTGGACTGGGAGAAGATTGACCCTGAAGCAGCACAGAGGTACCAGCAGATCCTGAAGAGTGAGCACCAGCAGCTGAAAACTATGGGCCGACAAGGATTCTGGGCCATGCCGCACACACTGAGGGCCAAAGCATATTATCACATCATCCACAGCATCAATTTCAGGTTAAGACTTTCACATTGAACATCATATATTCTAAACCTTTCTAATGTCTTTCCTTTGATGAAGACAATCATATATGCATTAGAGTGATTGAAATGACCACTGTGTACATTATCATTTAAATCCAATTGGTCGGATTATCTGACTGTTGATTGATGTTGTATTTGCAGCAAGGCTGTAACACCAGACAGAGATCTACACTGCGAGTTGGCCAAGATGCTATTTGGAGAACAAAAAATCAGCACCCACCCAGTCCCAGAGTACATGGAGGCTGGAGAAATACCCAGGTACTTTTAAGGGATGACATTGGTTGACAAATTAGAAACATACTGCTTTAAAAAAAAAAAAAAAAAAAAAAGGAAACAAAGACCATTAACATAATATGTACAAATAACACAGAAATTTCCCATGTCATGCTTGTCTTGGATGTACTTCTGAGTACATTTCAGTATTATTACTATATTTACTCTGTGCTATTGTAGAACATTACCAAATGAGTCTGCTTGCTCTCTTCTTTTCTAGATACTGTCTCAACAAAGCAGGGCTGAATTCTGTTAAAAAGATCCTTCTTTGCCTTGGCAAATACTTCACAGACATGAACTTCTGCCCCATCCTACCTGCCCTGGTCTCCCTCATTCTCCACTTCAGCGAGGATGAAGCTGAGTGTTTCTACAGTGTGTCCCGACTTATCTGTTACAATGACCCCAACAAGCGTTACATCGACCAGACCTTCCTTACATACCGTGCCTCATGTATGACCTTTGGAGACCTTGCCAACAAGTGTTGCAGAGGCATCCGGAAGCTGATTGCTAGCTCTCACCAGAACCTTTTTGAGTTTTATTCCGACTGGATAATGTGGATATTTGCTGACCTTCCATTCACATATGCAATCAGAGTTTTGGATGTCTACCTATTGGAGGGCTACAAGGTCCTCTACAGGTTTGTTGCTGCTGCATTTCCACATATAAGCCAAACCCTTTCTAAACTCATGTACATTACATCTGAAAAGTTCACATTTTGAAAAATCAATAAGGTTCATGTATTTCACAATTATTGTTTGCAGGGTGGCATTGACTTTGCTCAGCCTCTACAAAGTATCTGTGTCATCTCGAGTGGCTGATGTGGAGGACTTCAGAACAGATATGAAGAGTTTTGTGCAGAGTGTAGATCGTCACTGCACAGCTGAGAAGCTTCTGGAAAGAGCCTTTATGATTCCAATGGCCACGCGGAGAGAGCTTAACCTCCTGTTCAATGCCAACAAGGACTCTCTGATGCAGAAAGGTGTCAGCATACACCAGAAGAGGTAGGTTCATACTGACATTGTCAAATACCAGACAACGAGAGGCATATTTGTCAGAAGAATTGATGAAGCAGAGGATAAAGAATGTTCAAATTTGAACTTGAAGGAATAATTTTTTACATGTCATTGCTATTTTTAATGTTCCTAAAGGCAGTCAGTTCAGACAGTGGACTTTGACAACTTCAGCTCCAGTGTTGTAACGGGCACTGAGATGAGAGTCGTCTGGGCCTGGATACCCGAGCGCTTTGCCCTTTTCAGTCCCATCAGGTTGTTCAGTACAGCTGAGCATGGAAGAAGCCTCGCCTCGTGAGTAACATTTGTTCAATACCTCGATCCCAATTGAAACTATCCTAAAGAATAGAATGAATATGTTTTTACTTCACAGGGATGTATTATATCTGAAGGTGTTTTATATCATTTAGCAATAGCATTCATAGCTTTCATTTCATCAATTCACTTGAGTCATTAAATAAACACAATGTTATTATGGATCCACATATGGGGGCAATGTCACTGCCGTAAGAGAAAGATTTCCAGGTTTTGTTATGTAACAGCTAGCTGCAGCAGGCAGTGTTTTTACCATCAACATGTTTACTTTGAGTCTGAAACTCAAGTCATTTACGGTTCAGTTTTTTTAATTTTTTTTATTTGAATACCCACTAAAATGTCAATTAGTGTTTACAGTTATTATATTTCCACTGACTTCTCCATCGTCTTGATTAAAACAAGCAACACGGTCTAGAGTTAGTCTTATAGATTGACAAGGAAATACAGTTTAAAAGCTAAAGTTGTGATCTCGTATTGCATTTGACACTACCAGCTCCCAAAATGAGATACAATATACATATAATACAGTCATAAAGGCTTTGTATCTGTTGATTTACTGGCTATATAGGTCAGTGATATTGTCTGGCTGTGTTAGTTTGTGAAACATTCAAAACAACAGATGGTGATGTTTTTTTTTTTTTCTCATATAGATTCTATTCACATGTGGAGGGACACGAACCAGCGGTCTTGATTATTAAAACGGTGGACGAAGAGGTAAGATTAGAAAATATTACAAATATTGTTGTAAATCAGATTATTGGAAAATATTTGCTTTTCCTTTTGGATTTATTAATCTTTGTCTCAATGCTTATAATGATGATAATTTGTTTATGAAATGAGTTTTATATGCCACTGAAATCTTAGTATCTCTCATTTCTCAGGTGTTTGGTGCCTTCCTGTCAACAGATATAATAGAAAGAAGAAAGCATGACTCTCAGGGACTTACATACTTTGGAACTGGGGAGTGTTTTATTTTTACGGTGAGACATATTCCTGTTTTCTTCTTTTTGAATTCAACTTTCGTATATTGCAAGTCTGTGGATGTTGTGTCAACTTGATAGTTTCTTAATTTTCATGCGCCGCTAAAAACAAGAAATGTGATCACTCTTTCAGCTCCGCCCCAGCATGGAGCGCTACCAGCAGGCTATGGTCAACATCATGACCCGAAGATCTTTTCCTCAACAGAGTCGAGCCAACATCGGTGTCTTCTCTCAGGTGTCAAATAGTGGCAACTCCCTCATCACCGCCACCAGATCTCTGACCTGTCCTGCTGGGACCTTTCAGAACCCCAGCTACCTGACAATCCCCTTCACTGCACCATCAGGGGAACCCACTGCCCAAGAGTCCAAGACACCTAAACAGCAAGAGGCCTCCATGTTCATAGCAGCAACTGACAGTCAGCTCATTATTGGTACGTGATTTATTGTCAAAACAACAGAACAGATAAGAACTGTGATGTCAACAATGATTTTACCTGACAGTTAAAGTCTTAACAGAGTATACACTGCTAATGTGTGTGTCTTCTCTCAGGTGGTGATGGGGGCCATGCTCTCTGCCTGCAGGAAGACCTAGAAGGTGGCTACACAGAGCCTTGCGACACATTCAGGAGCATCCCACTCTGCAAGGGACATTTCAAGATTCAGTCCCTGGAAGTATGGGGCATCCAGAACTCTATTTCCTTTTCCCACTGTTTTGGCTCTCAGTAAAACAACCAGAGTACCCTTGTAACTATGTGTTTTGGTAAACACTAAACTTGTTTTTCTTGATGTTATTTAAGCAAACTTGATTTTTATGTATCTAAATATTTATTTTGTGAAATTCACATTTGTACAAATATTGTAAAGCAGTTGAATGATATTTTACTTGACTTTCCGGGCTGAGTGTATTTGAAGCTTGTATCATGTTTTCTGGATTTTATGGCTCTCATAAACAACATTTCCCATTTTAAAGCTTTGTGACAATACAAAGACAAAAAAACAAAAACAAAAGTGTATCTTATCACAGAAAGGAAGATGAAGCCTGCTTCCTAAAAGGGCACTATGGTTCATTGTATTTTTTTATTATTATTTTATTTTAATAAAGAATCCTCTTCCACAATCTGGGCTGATTCCTCCCATAAGACTCCTGATTTTATAAGGTCAAAATTCGCACAAAGATAATTTAGGATGTATGCTACATCTTCTGTTCTTATTGTTTGGCAGTTTGGCTGCATTTGATACACTATTAAACTTAATGTATTTTAAACAAAATAAAATCATAATCAGTTGTTTGTCTTCTCACTGTCACAACGTATTCAGATATGCGACTTCTTACATTATTGAATTGTAATTGAGTCAAGAACAAATAAGTTTCAGATTCAAAGTAAATATAGGCCTATTTCTTAACTCTCTGTGACTCTCGAATCTTGAAATGGTCAACATAGGAATTGCCAATGAGCTGTGTATGCACAATGCCAGATCTTATTAAAACAATTAATATCTTTGTGTCGCGTGGGTGTAACTGCACATACTGCCAAAGTGAACCAGATTGGATTGATACGTTTGGGGCTGGACGGATGTATTTAGCAAGACTTTGCAACAATCACTTACCAAACCGGTTCCTTTTTGCAGGTTTATGAAAACTGTGCCGCGTTCTAGTGCTGTAGGAACTAATGCTTGCATTCACAGTAACATCTGAACGGGGAGGGAAATGTTTTAGTTTCTTCAGTGATAACAAATAAAAAAAGACGTTTGTTCGGACAATATAACAATGTCAACAAGAAAAATACAATTGATCTGGATTCCGTTGTCAGTCAATGTCTAACATTGAAGTGTCTACTGTACCAATTGTCATTATTTGCCAGACACATTTTTTTTATTATTTAAATTTTTTTTAAAAAGACGTAGAACACGAGTCACATTTTCTTCTCAACATTAATACAGTGTCACAAAGCAGTTATTTAGCGCAAGAACTATGCAATTAAACGACAATAAATAAATAAATACAAAATTCTGTCCGGGTGCCAAACTTACGTGGAGCATTTGAAGGTATCATGCGAAGGGAACAAGCATCATGCCCGAACTGCTGTAGCTTTAGCAAGCTGCAGCAACTCGCTTATCCCTCAGAGCTAAGTGGGTTAAATTGTGAACGGTGATGTGACAACTCTCTCCTTTAAGGATTACTCCAGAGGTGGGCCTGAATCTTGTATACAATACTGAGTCTTGTACGGCGAAGTTACCCAACACGGCAACGTTAGCTTTAGCGAAGGTAGCTAGCAAACATTGTCAAGCTTTTTTTTTTTTGTGTGTGTGTGTGTTTTATTAAACGCTTTTTTTTTTTTTTTTTTTTTTTTTTTTTAACACGACACCCACATTTAAAGCTAACCTCCAGCGATAAAAAAACAAACAAACAACCAAAACAATTATTGACTTTAACCGTAGAGCGGTCTGGTTTTCTTTGTTTTAAGACGGGGTCTAGCTAACCTGAGCTCACAACTAGTTCAGCTGTCGTGCAAATGTTCCATCTGTAAAGAAAACATTATCTTTCCAAACCTTAAACAATCCCAGATGCAGTTAATCACACAAGCTCAAGTATTTTCTATTGAAATACATTGTCTTTTGTTGGTGTCGTATTCCCTTTTTTTCTCTTTTACCTAAATAAGATGCTGATGTGCAGTACTATCCCCCCAAGGTAAGCATTATTAAAGATACATAGCTGTTTGATGGTTCATATTGACACAGTTAAAAGAAGAAAAAAAAAAAGTCCCATAGTGGAACTAAACATATTAACCTTGCTTCAGAGGTGCTTGGTATCTGTTAAGGATGTCCAACCGGTGATCAGATGAATATCTTTGTCTCTTTCTACCTATTTGGATCTCTGGGAAGTTTACCATTCATCATTAACATGATATACTCGAGCTAAAGAAATAATGATTAACAAAAAACTTCGACACAAGGCTTGGTGATGGCTTAAGAAAACAGCTATTGTTTTTGTGAATGCAACCCACAACATTACAGGTTGTTGGATAGCAAAACAGTCTCATACTCTATTGCAACTTTAGTATTATAGTTTGATGTGTAATGAAACCACTACTTTACCCATATAACTTAACCCTGCTTTGCAAAACATGTTGTCGTCTAACTTTGTGGAAATGGTCCTAAACATGTGTCTCTCTTTGATCGCATCTCTGCCATGTTTGTTCTGTGCCTTCTCAATAACTTCAGCTCTTTGGGTTGTAGGACAGAAATGTGCTGAACTGTTTGACAGGAAGTGTAAAGTAGCAAAACTAGTGAACGGGACAATATTATATTATTGCAGATATATTGGTGTTTGTGTGTATGTGGGATTATCAGAAAGCAAAAAATTGGGGCACAAAATGCCAAACTAGGTTTGAGGTAATTTAGCAACAGCATCAGTGTTGCATAGTTAGTCAATCAGAGAGCACTGACAAGTTGGTTTTTCAACTGCAAAATGTATGCAAGTTTTAAACAGTTTCCTTCATCCTTAGTTTGCCATGTTAACAAGTAATTGTTAAATAATGATACAAAAATCAACTTTAATTATATCAACAGTTTCAAATTTTGACACTTATGTATGTATTTTGAAAAATCAGAGTTAACTACAGTTATAGTTTTCAGAACACACTATCTATGTGGAAGGAGTGACAAAATTGTGCCTTGTTCTCTGTAGTTATATGGCTTGCTGGTTTTGATAAACAAATGGCTTGATTAATTATTAACAAATTACTTATTGACCCAAATCAACTCTTAATCATTAACATCTCCACTCTCGACTTGTATATGCTTGTCAGATTTTTTTTAACTTAAATATCAATTTAACTATCAGCCTCAAACTCCCAATATTGCTCTTTACTCCAAAATCAATAACACTCAATAACTGCTCTACAACATGATGTTTTGATATCATTTCCCATTTTGTCTATGTCTGTTTATGTGTTGTCCATCAACAGGCTGCAGCCATGGGCCCAGACACGGCACCTGTACCTAAAACAGAACCATCAGAGGAAAGTATGTATTGATGGTTGCTTTTATTATTATTTTTTTCCCCTCTTTGATCGGCACTTTAATAACAAATCACTTGTTTTTTTGTTGTTTTTTTCCATTAATATTAAGCCTGGTTCCTCATGCAGTTAAGTGAAGTCATAAGGTTTAGGAAACTAATGCTTGGAGAAGATTGAATGCCTATTTAATATATCGAAATGACTCGGCAACCCTGAACATGGAGTATATCCCACTGTATGTCCCACTGGATCCAGTTTTTCCCTTCTATACCCATCTCAGACATCCCTAGACCCCACTTGATGTTTCCTGTGTGTTCATGTAATAAGATAAGATAAGATAATCCTTTATTAGTCCCGCAGTAGGGGGATTTACAGGATTACAGCAGTACAGTGGATAGTGGAAACCTGACATAACGAGTAAAAAACAACATAGTTAAAAAAAACAATGTATCAAATAAGTAATACAGTAATATTAGTCACTGATAAAAGTTCATCACTATGTTCATCTTTTTGCTCAGATTTGTTTTGTCGCTTCATTCATTAAAGTATTCAAACGCTGTTTCTCGATGTGATTGTACTTCAGGTCCAGGAGTAGTCGTGGTGAAGGTAATCTCACAGTCAGATTTCATTGACGCTTCAACCGCCAATGAGCCCGAGAACTCCAAACAGCCAGAGAGCAACATACCGGACAAGTGTTACCCTTGTTCCATCTGCGGGAAGGTATTTGACAGACCATCGAAACTAGAGAGACATAAACCTGTCCACACAAAGAAGACCAAGACTCTTTATCAGTGTCAACACTGTGATAAGAGTTTCACACAACAAGAGAAACTGGTCCGACACCAGAATTGCCACAATAGGACCAACAAGCATCCCTGTCCTGACTGTGGAAAAGTGTTCAATCGGCCTTCAAAATTAGAGAGACATAAACGCACGCACTCAAAGAAACCTAAGGTGCCTCATCAGTGTTCATACTGCATGAAGACATTCAGTAAACTAAACAAACTTGTCCGTCATCAGCGAATGCATACTGGGGAGAAGCCTTTTACCTGCTCAGTCTGCGGAAAGGGATTTTCTGAGTTAAGTCACTGCAAAGCACACGAAAAGACACATGAGGAGCAGCCAGAAAAACCCCACTGCTGCGCAGACTGCGGGATGTGTTTTTTCAAGGCCTCAGAGCTACGGCGGCACTTCCGTTCCCACACAGGAGAGAAACCCTTCAGATGCACCTTGTGTGAGAGCTGCTTCTCCCGCTCTGAGGGACTTAAAAGACACATGAGGAGCCACACGGGGGAAAGACCGTACAAATGCATTATCTGCGGAAAGGGATTTTATTCACGCCAGGATTTGAATATTCATGGCTTGACTCACTCAGGAGAGAAACCACATCTTTGCCCTGTGTGCGGTAAAGGCTTCTCTCAGCTGGGCAACATGAAAGAACACGAACAAAATGTCCACATTAAGTCAGAGAAATATATTTGCAACGAATGTGGGGCAACCTTCACACGATACAAGTCACTCACAAAGCATCAGCGGACACACACAGGAGAAAGACCGTATCTGTGCCTCACCTGTGGTCGCAGGTTTTCATGGAGCCATTCTCTTAGCAGACACCGCAGGACACACACACACCAACAGATGGACACATCCAAAGACATATTAAGTTTTGAAGGACCTTCTGAGAATCCCAGCAGCTGAAAGATGTGAAATCCTTAGAGGACATTTAATCTGCAAATAGTTATCCTGGGGAGATGGTTAAGCTACAATTTACTTATTTGAAAGGCATTGACAAGAAATTTTGAATTTTTGTGGTTATCCACCTGGCAGCTTGCTTTGTTAATTGTCCACAAATTATCAATTAGAAATTGAATTTAGTAAAAAGCAACCAGATGAAACCTTTCTCTCTGTAACATTTACAAATGGCAATAAAAAGTTAGGAGATTGCTCCTGATGCACGCAAATGGTGCACAGCACCGTTATGTTCACTGAGCAGAGGGAAGCTATAACCATCATGAGTAAGTATTTCAAGTTTCGTTGTTTGATCAACATCCAGACTTGAGTTACAAACGATTTTGTGACAAGTGATATGTTTATATTTGCGCAAAGAGCGAACATAACATTTTCTGTGAAACTCTGCAAATCAGCCATAGAGACCCTTGAAATGCATCAGAAAATGTTCAGTAATGAAGCCATGAGCCTGGCAAGGTGTCTTGAGTTGCATTCGCATTTCAAGAAAGCCAGATCGTTTTTCAAAACTCAAATGGGTACATCGGATCAGTAGCGCAGCGAGGTGAGTTTTCTTTGAAACTCGAGGGGTTGTACACTGTAAAGTTGTCAACCAGTGTCTGACTGTCGATGCGAAGTTCTACTGTGATGTTCTGAGGCATCTGATGGAAAACATTCGGCACAAATGACCTGAACTCTGGTGCAATGGCACTGAACAGTTGCCCCCCCCCCCCCCCCAGCCGTACCCGGATCTGGCTCTTTGTAATTACTTTCTGTTCCCTAAAAATTTGAAAAAAATAAATAGGATGTGCTCTCTCTATTTTCAGGTCCATGATGACATCGCCTCTATATGCACATGCCAGTGGTCACAAAAAACACATGTAACTTAGCCGTCGATGTTGATTAAGCCACAAAGCTTGGGATACTTATTTACAAGGGTTATAGCTTCCCCTTCTCGAAATGTTTGATTGCTTCTCGTACAGAAGGTACATTTTCTAGCATGTTTTTCTTGTCATGTGTTGGCCGTTAAAATTTATGCCTAGAATATGTTCTAATTTAGCACACTGCAGATTGTGTGTTATCTCTTTTCACATCTTCCCTTTATGACAGATTTGGACATGTATTTGAACAGTAGCAGTTTTTCATACCAGATTTTTTTACCAAAACATTTGTCACTTTATATAAAGTTTCCCCTTTAGCAGGCAAAAAAAAAAAAAAATCCTGTTTGGCTTACAACCAAGCTAGTAAAAGTTTGTGCATGGTGGAGTCCATACCCTGGTATGTAGCAGAGTGAATTTGTTACTTCAGTTAATAAAACCAAATTGATCTCTGGTTTGTTTGTTTTTCAAATTTTGTCAGCCAATTCCTCATCATAAAGAATAAAATGCCAAAAATAG
Organism: Brachyistius frenatus; assembly: GCF_029030835.1. NCBI lineage: Eukaryota > Metazoa > Chordata > Actinopteri > Embiotocidae > Brachyistius > Brachyistius frenatus. The sequence goes on from NW_027210622.1 coordinate 1,126,010, forward strand.
ACTGCTTCTCTACTTTTTAGATAATAAAACCATCACAGAAAGGTTAACGTGCCAAATAAAAGCAGAAAAGTGCTGTTATGCTGTTCTCTGTGCAGGTACATTACTGGTCACCACTAAAAGGAGACACCTGCTGTGTCAATGTCAACAATATGGCCAGAAGTGAAAGCACTTCAAAGCTTAAATGGTGAACGGTGGTTTGAAACCGTAGAATACAGGAGCAGTTTTCCACAGGTATGAGTTGTTTAAAATGAAAATGCATTTAAACTTTTTGTTTTTATTACAGTGTCCTTTTTATATACAAGATGCACTGCATATTTATGGTGTGGTTGTGTAATCCATGGATTTGACTATCTACGTACATGAGAGTTTATTGTTAATAAACAGATATGATGCACTGTGCTTTTAGTTCTTAGTTACCACCACATAATTGGCTCTCTATCAAAAATTGTGTATTCAAGAAATGTGATAAAAATGTATTTCTATTATGTACACTGTTACCTTGTCTCAAACAATTCTGCTGGATGTTGATACTTGTAAAAATGAGAGTTCCCTGTAACCTCAGTGTTTTAGTTTTCATCGTGTAATGTCGAGGCAGGTTGCCACTAATGACAAGGTTGGCGGTTCAATTCATGGTTTCTGCCTGTTTGCACACTGAAGTGTCCTTGAGCAAGACATTGAACCTTAAGTTGGTTAAGATGGTAGCTCTGTAGCCATTTGTGTGTGTGTGTGTGTGTGTGTGTGTGTGTGTGTGTGTATGTGTGTGTGTGTGTGTGTGAGGAAAATTGTAAAGCAGTTTGTAGCCTGTTATTGTAAAAAGTTGTTTATTCACTTATGTTTGTTTGTTTGATTTAATTTTTGTTCAATTTAATTTATTCACTCAAACTGCAAATTCTCTGCTAATAGCTCAGACATATACAAATCTGCCTTGTGTTTATAGTTGTAAGATTTGACCCCTGTTTTCACATGGGTAAATTTACCAGCATACTTTAACTTGTTTTGTTTGGACTGCTCTTTATTTTTCCGATTGCACGTGAATGCAGCAAAGAGCCGTCACCATCAAATAACCCAAGCCCACTCAAGCCTTCGCTGTTGCTAGGTGACTGTTTTGTTTGGTTGAGCAGCGAGGAGCAACTATCCGGAGAAATAACGGTAGCATTTGTTGCGAAATTTATCGATAAATATAGCTGAGTTCAACACTTCACAAGTGAAAGCTGTTTTACTCGGAGCCATGGCTAATGAAACATCGGGGAAACCTCAACTGGAACTGGAGGCTGTCATTGGGTTCAACGGTAAGTTTTCAAACTACGCGCAAACATACTCGCCTAATTTTATTTTATTTTTTTCATTGCTGTTTGCATTGCTATGTTAGTGTCGTGATATTTTTAATCTTCTAGCTACGGTTAAAAAAAAAAAAGATTTTAAGTGGTGGTTGGGGCAAAGTGGAGAGAGATTTTCTTACTTTCGAAAGAGCCGGCAGTTTAACTGGACGTCACTTGATTTGAATCCACGTTGACCTTGAAGAGGTTAAACGTGCTCGTCCACCTTTTCAAACGAGAGCATCTACTATAATCACCAATAGTTTATCTTTGTGTTTATACGTCTCGTTTATTTCATCAGGACACGTGTTTTCTGGCCTCAGAGTCCATCCAGACGGAGAGTACCTGATCTATCCTCTGGGATGCACAATCATCCTCAAGAGAATCAAGGATGGGGAACAGGAGTTCCTGCATGGACACACAAACAATGTATCCTGTGTTTCAGTGTCAAAAAGTGGATTATATATTGCCTCTGGACAGGTCAACTTTATGGGCTTCAAGGTAGCCACAGTTTTGGTACATTTTCCTGATGTAAAGTTTCTCATATGGTTAATCTATCAATTGCCACCTTTGATTACTTGTTTCCTCTTGATGTTGTGTTCTTAAGAAGAAAGCAGGTTTTTTTGTGTGTGTTTTTTTTTTTTTTTGGTAATGTATCATATATGTATTGATCTTCACATGTTGTATGAAATTATGCATGTTTTTCTAGGCTTTAGTGATAATCTGGGACTTTGCAAAGCGAGCAGTCCATGCCCAGCTGCTGCTCCACAAGGCAAAGGTTGAGGCATTGGCCTTCTCTCCCAATGACAAGTACCTGGTGTCCGTTGGGGGTCAGGACGATGGCAGGTAAACATAGAGTTTGGATTATCCTTCCCAAATAACCATCACGTAGGAATGCGAAATAGAGGAACATGATCAGATCATAAGCAGGATACTTCCTTAAAAACCCCTGAGATACTTTGCAGTCTGTTTATTTAAATGTCTTTCATCCTTATTACAAGATTTCAGTAGCAAGGTGTTTATGAGAGTAAACACAATACCATTAACATACACAATATTTGGATATAAATGACCAGCTATCTCCTCAGTAAGTAAGCAAGATTTTCCTGGTGTCTTACCCGACATACTGTATGTAAATTCACTCAACTGTACATATACTATATTTTTTGAGTGTGTGAGGTGTTTGCTGTGTGTTTTCAGTATAGTTTTATGGAATATCGAAACGAAGCAGTACATCTGTGGGAACCCAGCTTCAGCTCAGAGTTCCGGTCACTGCCTCACTGTGCAATACTCAAACACAAATGACAATATCTTCATTTCTGCTGGGAAGTGAGTGAATAATGTCTGTTGGCATTATGTAAACAGCCTAGATTATTACGTACATTATTTTTTCAGCATGCCTAACTTCACTATGCATCTTATCGTCTTACCTTTTAGTAAATGTTTTAATATAACTGGTTTTGTTCTGGGCAGCCGAACATTGCGAGTCTGGGAACTGGACCTCCCCAACAGAAAGATCAGGCCCACAGAGTGTAAGCTGAGCAAGCTGAAGAGGACTGTGAAATGTCTAGCGGTATGAGGCCATGAGAAACTATCATTTGCATTGTTTTTCCCAGATTTTTTTAACTGGTTTACCGTTAATAGGTCTTAAAAATGCTTATTGGCAAAAACTGTTGAAGTATTGGTTGTACAGCTGCAATAGATGCTTATGGGGAGATATGACACTGGCTTGGACAGTTGTATTTTCATTTTGTATTGTCCAAAAATCTATCGTCGCCAAATCTGGTGAGGTAAGGTAGTGTTGCTCATGTTAAATTGTTAATATTGTTATTCAGATTTCAGAGGACGATCAGTTCATTTTCTGTGGCACAACTTCTGGTGACATATTGAAAATTCACCTGAAGACCGGACTTATGAGTAACTGTGGTCCAGCTAAAGTAAAATACAGCGTGGTAAGTCATCACAGTGAGAGTCTTTCTATTTCTGGGCATTGTGGAGGTAATTTCAGGCTTTGGTTACACTTGCTCTCCATGAAGTATTCCTGGTGTAAAGTGAGGTATTGGCTATTCTCATGTCACATATTTTATTACATGTTTATGTGCAATTTCTTTTACATCTTTTATGGATCATTATTTACCTCCTTGTCTTTTCATTTTGAGGGAATATATATTTTACTACGAGTCTTTCATCTATAAAATGTTGGAGCTTTTTGCATGTACATCCTCTAACTAATTCAGGTAGAATTGCAATATTTGATCAAATTCACCAGGTTTATTGGTAGTATCAAATGTTTAGCAATTTGAAAAATTAACTTTTTCAGGATCAAACATTAAATGTCACTGCTTCTACCTTTTCTGTGCAGGGTGTCAATGCTCTCAGTATACTGAAGTCTGGGGACCTGCTCGTGGGCTCTGGATCTGGCACCTTCAAGATGTGTTCCAGTACTAACTTCAGACCTCTTAAGTGTGTCTTACATCCACATAAAAACACTTTAATTGTTTAACAGATTTTTGTTCTCTGTATTTTATACATTGGGTCAAAAATCAGGGATACCACAATAATATTAATAGATTTACTGTGTCGTTTTACAGTGTTTATTGTCTAGCACTTCATTTTCTTTTTTCCTCTTATATTAGGGAAGCCCAACTGGAAAAGGGGGTGACCTCCATCGCTATTAGAGAAGAGGGACGGCAGCTCTTTGTTGGCACAGAGAGTGCTCAGATGTACCGCTTCAGTTATGACAACTTCAAAGCTGAACTCATATCCACCAGCCACAATGATGCTGTCAAGGACGTAGCCATCCCTTTGTAAGTGGCAGACAGACCATTCAGGTTAAACGAGTGAACAACATCAGTCACTGATGAAAAAACATTTACCATCTGTTAATTTTTTTTATGGTTTGGTTGTAGGACCCACCAGAGAGAATCAAATGTCAAATGGCCTTGTTTCTGCTTTTACATTTGGCAAATGTCCTAAATTGACTGAAATTCACATAAATGAAACGGCCTTTTGCCGTAATCGAATCATTTTGCCCTGATAGTAATCGAGATAAAAGTATTTGTGAGACAATGTTTAAAGTCATGTTTATGACTACATTTTAAAAATGTATGGTTAGTTGACATTATAAGAGCAGCAGTGCCTATTTAGATTACAATAAAGACAACGAAACAACAATGTTGGGCCAGCTGCTGCTGCAGATTGGCATAGAAATGAATCCACATTTTAAATTTTTGTCGCGTTTGTCAAAAACAACAATGCATCTGCAGTGTTTTTTCCAAAGCTTGACACAAAGCTGAAATAGTGTTTAAAAGCAGGCTGTGGTGCATCAAGAAGTGTTATTACCCTTACCTCATATGCTGGCCTGTCTTAGATTTATATTTAGAAGAGATAGATCTTGCTCTCCTTTTTTTTTTTTCTTCTTTTTTTTTTTTTAAATCGTCATGTTGGAATTTATTGGATTTGTTGGATTGTACGATAATTCCCTAAACCTTTAGCGTGAGCATGTCTGCTTGAATTACTATTTTTCATAATGCATTTCTTCAGTTCCCAATTATTATCACTAGAGGGTGACATATGCATAAAACATCAACGCCAGTCCATTAAATGAAGAGAAAAATGAAAGTGGTTGGTAAAATACTGAATCTAACCTCAACATGTCAACAGTTATATTCATACTTGGTCAAATATACGGGAAATATGCCTTTAACTCAGCTAACACTTTTATAATTGATGGTGATAACCCACATTCACATAACTGTTAATTCCACATCCCTCTTTATTTTTCTTCTAGTGGAACATCTGAAATATTTGCAACCTGCTCTGATGAGGACATCAGAGTTTGGCACATAGATAGGTCCAAAGAGCTGCTGCGCATCACTGTACCCAACATGAGCTGCAATTCCTTGGACTTCATGGCTGACGGACATGGCATCATCAGTGGTGGGAATCAGGGAGATATATCTACAAACAAGATATATTAGCTCATTACTACAAGGAATAATTAAATTTTTTAATGAGTTTCATGAGCTGTTGTTAATCCATCTCAAACACAATAGTGCAGAAATCTGTAACACTTTCTTTTCAGTTACCAACTTACAAGAAGCTTATACTGTTTCATGTACTGAATTATATTAAGCTTCTCATTAACAGACCTCGTACAAATTGATTCCACTGTCTTCCAGCGTGGAATGATGGTAAGATTCGTGTGTTTGCGCCGGAAAGTGGCCGGCTCACCCTCATCATTGACAATGCACACAGAATGGGTGTGACAGCCATCGCTAGCACCAGGGACTGCAAGAGGATCATCAGTGGAGGAGGAGAAGGACAGGTCAGTTGACATGATATTGATACAGCCATAACTCTTTCAAAATGTGTGTAATGTTCATCTTATCAGATGTAAACCCATATAATGTCATAAAGATTTTCACTACCACCATGAAAGTGTTTTATACTTGTGGAACCCTCGAATTTTTCTATCATGTTAGCTGGTTACACAATACACTTCTGTCTCAGAGTTTTGGTAAGGAGGCTTATCTTGCCACCCAACCTGTTAGCTATTTTATCAACAAAAATTTATGAGTGGAAGAGAGATACAGCGTCATGCATCATTATGTGTGTGCAGCAGGCAAGTTCCTGTCACAGCTATTTCTAGACTTTTCTAAAATAGTTTTTTGTGCATTGTTGGTATTGATTGTGGATTGCCTCCGCCGTCTCGATTTAAAATGTACATCCCAAGTGAAGTGTTAAAATTTCAATTGCTAATTTTTCTCAGACAAGTAGATGTGAGGTTTTGAGGAGAGTTTTAGGATCTTAATGCAAATGTTTACAGGATTTAATCCATTAAACTGATTATTCATGATACAGACACTGTACACACACTGCACATACTTAGTCAACTTTTTAACACATGGTTTAACACTGTGGCATACAGTTTGATTGCAGTTTGACAGATTTAAAAGGTCAATAGTAAAACTGGAAGATCTTTTTCAGCGAGTATGGATTGATTGTTATGTCCATAGCTATGAAGTTGCATTACAAATCAAAGATGAGAGATTATTTGGATTGTGTATTATATATATACATATATATATACATATACATATACATATATATAATTACTATATGTATTATATACAAAGGTTTTCTTGTGAGTCTTCATGACTTTGGATTCACCTATCGCAGGTGCGTGTTTGGGAGCTGCTGCCATACGGCCATCGGCTTCTGGAGAACATGAAAAAGCACAAAGCCTCCGTCACAAGTGTCCAAATCAAGAGTTGTGACAAAGAGTGTGTCACTGCCAGCTCTGACGGTTCCTGCATCATCTGGGACATCGTGTGAGTAGTAGCCCACCTGCAGACCCTGCTACACTCCAGAACAGACAACAATAGAGACGTACAAATGTCTTTATTCTTTTACAATTAGTGTATGAAATGCTACTTTCTGGCTCTCACATATGTTTTAGTAGTACTATGAAATGCCATAAACCACTGCAAAGCTGCTCTGCTCTAAGTCTAACTGGTTATTAATTATTTCTCAATTTCACTCCACAGCTAGATTTATTTAGCTCAGAGCAAGTGAGGTGAAAAAAAGAGGCTCGGCACATTACTGAATCAGTAATCGCATTATTTAATGAAAAATACATAGCACTCAGAGAGAAAGTGAGTGCTGTCGGAGTTGTAATAAGAGTAAAATACTGAAGCTGTTCATTGGTGACTAGGTGGTACAGTTGGAATAAAAATAAATCCAGTGCATTCCTAATAAACAAATCTTAAAATCCTTTTATCTGTGGGCGTCTTCTGTGAGGAGAATAAAACCTTTAAAAACTCTGACTGTGCTCACATTTTTTCACTGTCTAGCCTCTTCAATGAACAAGTCTGTGGATTAAAGGCTTCAAGGCTGTATTAATCAAAAGTAGCATGGATTTCCTTTTTTAGTACGATCACTAACAAGCTCATTATGAGACAGGCAAGTGTATCAATGAATCAAGCTGCCCTGTCTAGCCCCACACAATGAGTTTTGTTTAGACAGAGATAATGGTGTGGTGTTTATGCATATTTTAGAGATCTGGCATGTGAGAGCACAGTACAAATATTGGCTTTATGATGACATATTTTGTTCAAAACTTGGAGAGGATTTTGTTTTAACCATAAACTGCTCAGGTCAGTGCCCACGCTACGAGCGCAGGGCACTTTCTGCACATTTTGAAGACCGCTGTTCCTGTGAAACTCATCCTCTTCTCTTTTAATCCTGTCTTCCGGTTTCTCTGCATCTCCTCCTGTAGGCGATTCGTAAGCCTTCAAATGATGATCTCCAACACACTGTTCCGGACAGTGTGCTACCATCCTGAGGACTACCAGATCATTACCAGCGGCACGGACAGAAAGGTGTGTTTTGGGACTGTGGATACTGTTGTTTGCTTGCTCTGCAGTTTAGTACATTTTAGGCAGTTCTAGTAGGCAGTTGTGTAAAAACATGGTTTACTCAATTTATATCCCAACGCGTATTATGTCATTACAGCAGCCTCAGAGGTCTGCTCATGAAGCTTCACCACAAAATATGTTTTGATTTTTTTCATGCACTGTTACGTAAGAGTTGGTAAGCGAAAGATTCCCCTGCAAAGAGACTGGTGCTCAGCAGCTGTTGCTGTTATTATAATCTACACTTAATGTGCGTTAAAGAAAAGCCTGTTGCCTTGGTAAGATCAACACAGAAGGGCACAGTGAAGACTTGCACAATCACGCACACTCGCATGTCCACAGATTAGTGCCAAAAGCTTGTCATTTGTTTCCCCGCCCAACATAATTAAGGCATTGTGCTGGCTGCTAGTCACTGGGGCAAAAACACACCCATTAAGTCTGTTATTTTGTGAGTCATTTTGATCAACTCAGCACTACTTATTTACATAAGGTCGGAAGTTCACTGTGGCAGAATGAACCACTTGTTTCCTTGATTGTGCACTTTATCCACACCCCTTGAACTCGGCCACATACTAGACCCATGTTGCCGTCGTCCCTGCATGCTGAGAGGTGAGGACAAGTTGTGCTGATTAACACGGCTCTTGTGGATGTGCTGAGTGAGCGGAGAGAGAGTGAGAAGGGGGGTATTCAGAGAAAGGAAGAGATAGAGGGGGAGGGCTGTGGTGTTCGTGCCTTCCTGCGGATGTGCCGATGCCACCCAAGTGCCAGCCAGATTCACCATCTGCTCATCCCAGGACACAGGCGCTCTGTCTGGGACAACAAATAGTAACGCTCTCTCTCTCCTCTCCTTACTTCAACCCTACTTCACCTCCCAGCCTCTATGAGTTAATTCACAGAAAGCAAACCAACTGAACTGAGATGAAATAGAAAAGGAGGAGAGTGGCCAAGAGAAAAAAAAATAGAGTGTGGTGCCGGGTCAGGTAGGGGTTGTATTAATGAGATAGGTTTGCTTTGTGAAGGATGATGATGATGATGATGATGATGATGATGATGCATTTTTTGATAGCGCAGTAAGTGGAGAGAATATGGTGCTGACTCGCCATTTTCAAAGTATGCTTTTTCGGAGGAAGAATGATAGTTGAAAGGTTGATTACATTATTTCCAGGGAATGCTGTTGTGTTCAATTTGCTAAAAGGGGAATGTAGCATAATAAAATAGTACTCGTTCAGGATAGAATGAAAACAGATAACTGTGACATCTTTGTGTGTCATTTTAAATGCATATTTTTAACCAATCCATTACCTAAATCTGAAGGTACTAACATTTACTGTAGCTCAGGCATATCTAAACTAATTGTAAACTTAGGGCTGTAGAACTCTACCAAGAGCAGATCTGAGGTTTCAGACCCTCTCTTCCTTACTGCATATAATTAATTTCCTGATGGCACATATATGTCGTGGATGTGGGCCAGTCTCCCAGGCTGAGATGGAGGGAACACAGATGGACCAAGACAACTCACACAGGTGGGAGTCTCTAATAAGCTGCTGAAAGGAAAGGAGGGAGAGGTCGTGACTGGAGCGGGGAAGTAGAGAGGTAAAGTGATGTGGGGGAGAAGAAGGAGGAGAACATCATTACAGTATATTTCATCATACTTCAGTATACTGTCCATAAAAATATTGATACCACTAGGTAGTCCTCAATAATCTCGGCTTTGTTTGCTGTTTGTGGGGAAAGACGGCATGAACTGTACTTTGTTGGCAACACAGGCTTTAACTGAATGAATGTTAATATTTTGTACAGCTTACATTCTGATTTCACACAAAATTACATTAGGAAGATTTTTAAAAAGATTTCAGGACTTTGTATTTGGTTTTAATGAACCATTTCTCCCACTGGTGGTAACTCTGTTTTTCTAAATTATGTTTTACAAAGTTATTTTTGTGGAAATATAAATTTGAGGAAACCATTGCCTCTAAATATGCCACTCTGAGGCAGAAGAATACTTCAGACTCAAAACAGTCCAGGCAGTAATGTTACTTTGGCTTTTAGGGGCATCTTATTGCTTTGAGACTCATTCTGCAGTCCTGAAACTATAAATACGATTTTTTTTATTTTTTACGCAGCCCTTTTTTTTTTTCTTCATTATAACCAACTACATTTAATATGTGTTTGTGAGATTACATTACATTGGTCTCGGCAGATAAATGAAATTTTGTCTCAGAGGCTATTCTGGTAAATGCTGCTCTCATTCTGAGCAGCTCTGTGGAACATGAACCTTTGCTTTTACAGCAGCTTAAATTTACATTTGTAAATTTCCTTGTAGTTCTTTGAGAGTTTAATCGACTTTGAATGCAGTGCAAATTGGATGTGTTTTACTAACTTTTTAAAAGCTTCTGGACTTCTGAACAGACCTAAGGTCTCATATCAGTGTTGAGGTGAGCCAATAAATCTTCTACTAAATACTCATTCATACAGGATGACTCGAAAGACTTTAGTCATCAAATCCATGTGACATCATTTCCAGCACTTTTCTTTTAATATGTAACCAGATCGGTCATATAAATAACAAGAAAGGGCCGTTTGCTCTGTGGTACTCTGATGTTTCTGCTGCTGGTGTTAAAAATAACTTCAGCCAACAATTGCCTTTTGTGAGACTTGATACTTTGACAACCGTGACACCATGGGGATGATCAAAATCAGCAAACGTGGTTTCAATAGGCATGTGTGACACGTTAATAGAATTTAACAACAAATGAACTCATTTCCACACAGAGTAAAAATACAAAAGTATTTGAGGTGTTTCTGAGGTCACGTATTGCATATGACCAAAATAGAAATGATGATGTAACAAAATATCACAACAACATATGTTGTCACTCGCATCATGTCTTAAGTAAAAGTCTGCATAACAGCCACATCAATTAAAATATATACTACACTTCAAACTGCAGAAAAGAGATCAAAAGGTTATGTACACAGTTGATCATTTTTTCTCCTTGATGTCTTGCTTTATACATTTAATTAGACTGTGCCACAACAGTAAAGAAAATAGATCTCACAATATTCGTGTAAAATCAATTCATCCAAGTCAGTTTTATTTAACCAGCACCACAATACAACATGTGCACTTAACATAGTATGGTCAAGACCTTACAACGTTATGAAGAGAAACCCAGAAATTCAACTATTCCCACACGGGAAGGAAAAAAACCTCCCTTTTATCAGTCAGAAACCTCAGACAGAACCAGACTCAGGTGGGCGCCCATCTACCTCGACTGATTGGTGTGACAGGAGATCGGAGAGAGAAAAGATCAGGCAAGCACACTCAGGTGAAGGAATACCACCTGCAACTGCATTTCAGGATTACTGTTAATGTCCTTCTCAGATCACCTACTGGGACGTGTATGATGGCTCGACCATCAGAGAACTGGAAGGTTCGAAATCTGGGGCCATCAATGGCATGCACATCTCACAGGACGGCAAACACTTTGTGACAGGTTTGGTCCATTATACCTTTTTGGTTTGCTCTATTGTTCTTGTGCTCCTCTGATTGATTTTTATGTCGGTACAAGTCAACCAAACATAAATTAGTAATCTACAAACTCTCTTTGATGTATGGGGGCTCATTATACACGTGCCCCAGCGTCGTTGATGATTATCCTCAAATACAGATCAAAACAAGATTGCCTTTTTTTCTTGTAAATATAGTTTTAGTCTTTTAAAGAACTGTATTACAAAAATCTTAGATTCATTTTGATCTTGGCATTCTTGTTATTTTTTAATAATTCTGTTTTTACTCTCAAATATTGCTGAGTATGTTTTCATGTCTTCTCTTTAAGGTTGTTGATATATTTGTCCCCTTTTTATGCCAGGGGGCGACGACAAACTGTTGAAGGTGTGGGACTACATGGACGGTGTAGTAACCCATGAAGGGATAGCTCATGGTGGCAGTATCACCAGCATTAAGATCTGCTCCAACAACCGCACCTTAGTTAGCACCAGTGTAGATGGAGCCATTCTACGGTGGAAGTTCCCTCACCCTTCTTAATTTTAAGGTTCCGTCGAGTCCTGGACACGAGAAGAAACAGAAACCTTTAGTCCACCAGACTAAATCTTAGGTTTTTTTTCAACATTCTCCCTAAATCTTCCTTCTGACTTAGCAAATTTTACTCAAAAAAATTCAACAATTATACATTAACACTGCAAAACTGAATTCCACTGTGATCACAAGAAATAAATGTAGCTTGAGTAAGCAACAATGGCTGTATTGGATGCTCTTTTTCCTCTGAAAAAAGGACAATATATTCATAATATCCAGACTCCTTTACTCTTTGTACACTTTTTTTGTGTTGTACAATTTTGTAAAAAAAAAAATTCTTATTCATTTTAACTGAATATAATTGCCTTTTTTTTTTTTTTTTTTGCCAATAAATCTACACTCCGTAATCCATAATGACAAAGTATGATTTCAAAAGTTTTAGCAAATTGAATAAAAATTGAAAATTCTAATCTTTTATTTGAAAAAGTATTCCAATGCCTTGCTTTAACACTCAAAATTGTGGTCAAGTGTGGTCATCCTGTTTGCTGTCATTATCCTGAAGATGATCTCAGTGATTAGGCAGAGAGGTATTAGTGAAGCCCCACAGTTAATAGTGCATGCTAAGACAAAAACCAAGCTATGAAGTCAAAGAAACCTTCAAAGACCTCTGAGTGTTCTCAGGAGCACAGTGGTATCTGTAACTGTGAAATGGAAAAAGTTTGGAACCAGCAGGGCTCAAATTGCAAGAGTTGGCCAAACTGAGGAACTGAGCAAGAAGTCCTTTTCAAGGAGGTGACCCAAAATCTCAACAGTCCCTCTAACAGAGCTTCAGTCATCCTATGCAGAGATGGGAAAGCCAGCTGGAAGGAAAACTCGTTTAGCAGCACTCCATCAATCAGGCTTTTAAGGCAGAGTGGCCAGACAGGAGCCACTTTGGAGTAATAGGCACGTGACAGCCTGCAAGGAGTTTACCAAATGGAATTTAAAGGATTCATAGAGAACATGAGGAAAAACGTTCTCTGGTCTGATTTGACAAAAACCTCACTTTTTTTGGACATAACTCTAAGCAATACATGTAGAAAACATCAGGCACTGCTCATCGCCTGCATCCTTACAGTGAAGAAATTGAGGGAAGGATCAATGAAATGGACAGCCCCGACTTAAACCCCTGTCCAAATGTCCGCATCTGTGAACAGACCAGAAGACGGCAGTTAAGACTCTTCCTATCCAATCTGATGGAGCTTGAGAAGATCTGCCAGAAAGAATCGGAAACACTGTCCAAATCTAGGTGTAAAAAGATTGTAGAGACTCACCGAAGACTTGAAGCTGTAACAGCTGGGGTTTATACAAAGTACTGGATTAATACTTATATGAATGAGAGATTGCATTTTTAGATTTCTACTCAATTTACAAAAATGATGAAACATGTTTTGACTTTATTTTTGGTTATTGAGTGTCTACAGAAGTGAAAAGATGAAACCTTTTGAGCAGTGTAGTCTCTTAGTTGGTAATGCCCCGCATAGGCTGTATTCAGAGACCATTTCCATGATTTAAAATTTCACTTTAAGGAACAGGAACACACTCTTCACATTAAAGTGTCTGAATAATGCTTCATTCGATTTTACAATGAAAAACGGTATAAAAAAAAGCTACATTAAATAGTGCATTAAATGCATGCTTTACTTAGACTTAGATATGATTCCGCTTTCTGCTACTGTAGAGACAAAAAGCAGGTAGATTATTGCTTACTGAAGCACATTGCTGCTGTCTAATAATCTATAATGATTCCTCACCGCGTTCTGGTAGAAGAGTGGGGGGAGGGGGGGGGGAGAAAACACCTCTCAGCCTCAAATACACTCCTGCTTCCCATAAAAAAAAGCAAAATAACAAACTTCCGAATAAACCAAGTCAGGAAGAAACATTCCTGGCTCAGTAAAATGAGGCATTGTCTCTGTCTTTTACATTACTGCTAATGAACAGCACATTGCTGTAAAACCGTGGGCCATCTTCATCACACAGAAACATGTGAAGTCACACTTTGCCATGGTATTTGTCCATTTGGTACGCTGGTGTAACGTCTTCATTTTTTCTAACAATGAATAAAAGCTTCAGAAAAATGATGGAAATAATGGATGGAAACCTGATTATCTATTTCAATATCTGCACATCTGGTCCACTAAATTCAATTGTTACTACTGGTGAGCTGTGAAATTAAGCTTCAGATGATTACAATCTGAATATTGCACAAAAGATGCTGGCGCTCTATTGAAAAGCAGAACTGCACACAATGTGTCTGACCAAGTGAATCTCTAACATCCATTTCACTTAGTTTGTAGAGCTTCCAGGGTGTAGCAGCAGCTTAATGTGCATGAAGACAGAAGCCGGGCTATAATAGGATACATCTGTGTAAATGATAGTGTTGCAGACAGGTATTTCATTAGCAGAATTAAACAAATGTAGAGCCTGTGCCTATGCAGGTGATGTGAATGGTACATCTCAGTACCATTTTCTTTGGAAAAAGCATGGGATTTTACATAAATGTGGACAGTCTTTTTTTTTTTTTTTTTTAGCAGAAATAGATGAATTTGGCATAGGGTGACCAGATCCCAACAAAGTCAATATGGGACAAAGAGTAGGTTTGTGTGGGACACATGATGACAGGACGTCTAAAATGTTGATATATTTACCCAATTTAGATAATACACATACATAATAGACTGGATTCAGGTTGAATTTTTAGCATGTGAAGGACCAAACAAATAAAATGTATTTGATTGCAACTTACTGAAGTCCCATTCAATGTAAATACTCGTACAGTAAGCATAGAAGGAAGCAGATGTTCCCAGTAAAGATGGTGACAGACTAACCGGCACTTGACCCACCTATGTGCAGTTTGATTAACATCAAACATTGTTCCATGCCATTCACAAAAATATCTGTCCTGCAGTGTTAATTCTTAAAACGTAGGGCCAATCAAAACGTAGCACATTGTTCAATGGGACCTGGGACAAGGGATCAGTCCTACATAAAGAGGGACACCTGGTCTCCTAAATTCAGCACCATTATTCTATTACACTGAAACGCATGACAGATCGTCATTGATACTTTTGAATATTCACAGCCTATTCATTGTAGGACTGAGGCTGGAAACAGGGTCAGGGTTTAGACTCATGTACGTTACAGCACCATGCAACAAATGCCAGTTCTGTTTTCTTTGACACCCTCTAAGGATGTTACAGGTGATGTTATAATTGTTCCTACAGGGGGCAGTTTAAGGCTACGGTGGTTGACACCTATTAAAGACAACAACTTCCTTGTTCCCAGACAAGACGTGCGGTGTAAAGTTGAATGCTCTTTGTCAGCCAAGCATGAATGACTCCACTGCACATAACGCACGCATTTATTTAGCTAAACTAGTCTAATCCAGGTTAATTAAATTCTCGTCTGGGGGCTGGCCCAAGACAGGAGCCTCCAAGTAGTTAATTGTGGAGCCACAGACAGGAGAGGAGGGAGGGAGGGAGGAAGAGCGGTGGTGAGAGAGTCCAAAGAACGCCAGGCGCACGATCCAGTGCTGAGAGCCCTCGATGAGGAAGTGTAACTGAGCCTGTGGTGTGGAGAGAGGAAAACCGCTCATCGTCACACATCAGAACGCGCGGACCGGTGACAACAAAGTACTGGGAGATGTCACGGGAATAATATCGGTAATCATGTGCCTTATTGGCACCGAGTCGGTGCCCCCTCAACGGTAGGGGTTGTGGAGGGAAGCAAAGCGGAGGAGGAGGGGTAGACAGCCCGGCAGACAGGTGCGACTCCACACAGCTTGTTTCATTTTCTCTCGGTCCTGGAAAAGTGATAGAGCCATGGATACCCGAAAGGAAAGCAAGGTAAGAAAACAACCCATGAAACCTAAAACGACCAAGCGAAAGGACAAGAAATACAAAACTGGGAGGTTTGTCAGGAGAAAATCTCTGCGATCTTTTGGGAATTTCATGGGAAGAATGCTTAAAACTTTGGGTACTTTGGCGCACTTTGGCAACGCGGAACCGGGGGACGCCGAGGACGATGATGGCGGCTTCGGGCAAAGCGCTACGGGGGGTTTCAAAGACGACTGTTCGCAGATGTCCAGGGAAGGAACCGTGAAGAAGAGCTCCACGGTGTCCTCGGCTCACGGCTCGGTGAGAGACAGGCTGTCGTGGTGCTACGGCGACAAGACCCCCGGGGTGCTGGGACTGAAGAACCACGGCAACACCTGTTTCATGAACGCTGTGGTTCAGTGCCTCAGCAACACGGACCTGCTGGCCGAATACCTCGGCTTGGAGCAGTACAAGTCGGACGTGTGCCGCAGGAGGGTGAACGGGGAGGTGAGGGCAGAGGAGCCGCAGACCGCCAGGGGAGAAGTGACCGTGCAGCTGGCGTCGCTGGTTCGAGCGCTTTGGACGCTGGAGTACATACCGCAACTGTCTGTGGAGTTCAAGGTGAGGACAGACCGCACAGGATGGATATTTATTGGGTTGTTACTTATTTATATGACTGCATTCCTAATGTGTGTATGTCTCAAGCTGTGCATCAGTGGACAGTGCCATTTTGGCCAAGCTGAAGTTTCTCTTATGGCACTCAGTAGACATTACATGATTGTTTTTCTTCAACAAGTGTACAATACATTTCCTTTAGAGAATAAAAGTGTAGTTGATAGCCTACACGATATGTTTTAATAGGGTGTAAACTCCATGGCCTTCTGACACCCAAATTTAACTGTTAACTGTGTCAGCGTGCTTGTGATTATTTGATTAATTGCACACTTGCCTGTGAACATGCTCTGGGAAAGCACAATGAAACCAAAATGATTGGACCTTGAGGCATTCTAAATTAGAATTAGCACAAACTTGACACATCAAACCTGCACCAAGGTAATATTCCAGCACTGAAGTATACTAGAGGGTTTTAGTTTCACTTGGCAAATATAATTAAGCTGTCTTTAGTTGTCTGCTGTGTGTGCTGCACTCAATGGGGCTACTTGCAAGAGACAAGTAGTTAGGATAGGGTCCCTAAAGGAAATGTGCAACCCGGGGCCCCATGCAGGTTACTTCAGCCATGGATAGAGATGCTTTTATGTTAAGGTTAAATTGATGTTTTCATGTAAATCTTCCCAGTTCGATACTGGCCAAATAGTTAACTTTCCTCTGCAGTCATTATGGTTTTAGTGAAAATTGTGTGTCCAGTGCCCTGCTACAAGCAGAGGACTTCGTCTCTCACAATCTGTAATATCAAAACAATATGAGAATTAAGGTGTGAAGTAATGTAGTTCAGAGGTTAATGATCAACCTGTATGTCCCATCTCCGTGAATGACAACACACAGGCGATATTTCAGTGTTCGAGGGGGGAAGACAAACATTAGTGATGAGAAGAAGTAGTGATAAAACCACCTTGAGGCTTGACTTCCTGGTTTTGACACTTTATTATTGTTTGCTGATGTAGTGGTAGTTTTGTGTGTGCATGCCAAGTGGTTACTGATTACACCCAGACTGTGGTATCTCTGTTTGACTTACCTGTTCCAGTGCGTCAGGTGGTTTGTCTGCATTCCCTGACTGTCATGTGGGGTGTTGGAAGAGACGAGGAGTATTGTCTTATGCACACACACACGCGGTTCAGTGCCTGTGATGGTACTGTAGAGGTTACATTACAACTGCATCTTCATCTGTTCAATAGGATGTAAAATCAACAAGTTGAAGGCTTTCCCAGCTGATGTAGTCACTCATGGCCGTTGTGCGCCGAGGCTGTGGGGCCCTCAGTCTTCCCTTTGGGCTTATTGGATGACTGTCAACGAGCAGGCTTACTGAAGAGTAAGTGCTCTGTTGCATCAACAGCCTGGGGGAAGTTGAAGGTGATGGGGTATGCAACATGAGAACAACACAGACGAGCGCGCGCGCACACACACACACACACACACACACACACACACACACACACACACACACACACACACACACACACACACACACACTGAGTCATTATAAGGGATGCCATTCATTATGGAATAGGTGCTCTTCATATTATTGAAGACAATGCTTTCTAAAGCTATAACAGAAATACGGTTAATACAGAAGCAGGGCTTGATGTTTCAGTCTGAAAAATACTAGGGTCACGTATTTTTGAACATTACTGCCGAGCACCTGCATGCATGTATGATTTAAAGTCCTGCCATGTGCAACTGCTCCAACAAGATTCTTTGTAGTCTTCAAAAAAAGTTTGATATGGACAATCACAGATCTTGAAAGGTACTTGGATATAGATTATAGGCCTTGAATGAAGAAATCCAAATGAATATTAATTTGTCTCTCTTGAACTGGCTCCTGTAACTGTGCACAACATGATGATTGAGTTCTCTGATGGGTCATCATGCTGAAATACTGAATATAACCTTCTAAACTTCATGGCAAAATATGCAGTGTATGTTTAAATAGAGGTATTCAGTTTTCCCTTCATTTTACTCTAATATTCTCATCACGGTTGGCTGCAACAAAAAAAAAGAAAAAACATGTCCTTCATTCCTCTTTTCTTGCCTCACCCCATTGCATCGACACAGTGATTTGTGTTTGTCTGCCTGTCATAGGGTGAGGCAGGAGAGAGCATGCTTACTGTAGCAAGTGCATTCATCCTGGAAAAGGAGGATCCCCCCTGCTGAGATGCCTTCAGTGGTGTGCACTCAAGAGTGGGGAAGAACGAGGGAGGGAGAGACTTTGCTGGCAAACAAAAGTATTGTCCTTGTGATCCTCATAAGTACCCCCCTAGTCTGCACTCTAAAAAAAGGGACAGCCAGCTTTGGCATCTGATTATTAATGCCAAGTTTGTTCACATTACAAAAGAGGCACTGGCCTGCAAAGAAGTGGAAAAGGAAACTTTCTCCTGAGATAAGGGCTCTCACAGTACTTTTCGAACTCTTTTTGTTGCTGTTTAAGATTGACATTAGGTAATGAGAAGGAATAATGAATAGAAATCACAGCGTCTCGGCTGAAGACGCCAAAACACAAAAATACAGTAGGGATTGAAATCTTTTAAATATGTATCTTCTTGGAGTGTTTGATTCAAAGCTGGAAAACAAAACATTTATTGATGCTAAAAATGTCTCTTCTCCAAAAGCCTAAATTTGAATAGTGGCGTAAAATGAACAGAATTTCTGTATTAAAATGAATCGTCAACTAAAATTTCGTGATCGTGTCATTACTCTCTTATTCACATGTTGGCTGGTATTAGCAAATCAATAAGTAATATATTCTACAGCGAATATGAAATTATAGGACATAATGCTAATGTTTAGATTATTCATAATGAATAAGATTTTCACATACTTGGAGTATGTGTTGGGGTGAAACTGAATTGTAATTGAAGGTGTTTTGCTCATGCTAATGTTACATCATCAGCCTTTTCTCTTCCAGCTGTGGCGCTAATGTTACCTTGCTGTTCCCGGCCTGCATTTAGTGCTGTTTGGGTAGGATTTGACTTCGAAGCTTTTTGTGTCATCATCTGACTCTGTTAATGTTCTTTTTGTGCACATTTGGTGCCAGGCTGACATTATTGTAAGGTTAATATAAGAACGAGAACATGGTTGGTGATAGATTTGGTCAGTCGGAAGTAAACACACTTTAAACTTGAACAGTGACATGACCAATCAGAACAGCATAATCAACTTTGTCCACCATGATTTAGATTATGTAATTGGCTCCCAAATGCATCTATGTTTTCAAATGACAGTGATCAGCCGAATGAAGGTGCTGCATTTAAAGGTCCGAATTTCCAACTTTGCCATTGCTGCTTCACTGCACATTTGATGGTGATGAAATCAGGAGGGAGGAAATATCCTTTTATTGGTTGGTCCAAAAGTTGTCTTCACCAATTTAACTTGATGACAGCAGAGCGAGCTCTTTCTTTTTACTGCTTCATACTCCCGACCTAAAGGATTAACAACACAGTAACTACTTTTATCATCTTTTTACGCTTGACGGGATGCAGCTCTGTGGAGCCAGAGGACCTCAGTTGGAAAGAGAAAGCCGAGTGTTTTAAGCAGACTTGTTTATTTTGGGAGTCGTGCAGGTGTGTGTGACAGTGAAACAGGGCAGTGAGACTGATGGTTTGTTTGCCTTGTCTTGTCTCTGCTTTCCTTCAAGGAGGACCACTCTCATTCTCAGTCTCAGAGCTGACGATGTATGCATTGTACACACATGAAGAAGCTGAGGTACACACCACCTGGACTCTCTGTGCTGAGTTGCACAGACATGCACAGTGGGGCTGCCTCTCGTTTCAGCTTGATTTGTATCACTTTTTCGGCTGAGCAGATGGGGGATTTTGTTGTTGTTGATATTTTATCAGTGTAAAACTTTGAGGCTGGAAGATTTTTTTTTTTTTTTTAGCATACAATAGCCATAATAATCTGTATATTTTATACTTGGCTACAGAAATGTAGTAGTATCTATGTCTTAGATGTCGAAGGGGAAGTAATAATGCCTCAAACAGTCCATCTCACACTTATAACTCACTAGCTAGACCACATTCAAATATGGTAACAGGGCCACCATATGCTGCTGAAAAGCAGCATGCATTCCCACGACTCAGTGAGCCGCACTCCATTATACCTACGATGCTGTGATAACAGACAATAAAGGAACATGAGGAGAATTGCGTCTGTGCTGTATAGGTAAGCACCACAATACGAGACCATTTTCCATCAGTTTTATTATCCCTCTCATGAGTTATGTACCAAGACAGAACGACACAGTGTTGGGAGCTATGGGAATAAATCAATTCTTACTATTCTGAGGTGCACTGTGATCACCGAATCATAAAAAAGAGAGTCTACTTTACCTCAATGATGGAATGCACATGAAGATGGCAAGTACATGTTCATACAGCTTTTGACAGTGTGACAGATGCAGCTTCCCAGACTGTCAGTTGTGCACACGAAGCGAATCTACAGCCTCAACTGTGAATCCTCAAAGAATCAATTTCTCAGTTTCAGCAGAGCCCAGGGAGCCCTCCCCGGACTGTAAACCATTCAGAGGCATTTATTTCCATCGCATCTCATCCCTTCTTATTTTGCACTGATCGCCTGTAAATCCCACGCTGGGGACATCTGCGGACATGCAGGCTTTGTTCAGTCTCGACTTGCTTGCACCTTTTTATCAGAGGATTTCCAAGCCTCTCAGTGTACCACAGAAACTTAGATCTGATTTCAGGATGCAACACTGACATTTGTCATCACAACAACCTGCATGTTCCCCTCTGCTCTGGAGGTGAATCCAGCGTGGCCTGGGATGACACAGGAAGTTGCAGGCTGAATTAGTTCAAAGTTGAAGGATGGTTGGAGACGGGGAAGGACGGGCGCTGAGAGAGGCTCGTGTGTGTGTGTGTGTGTGTGTGTGTGTGTGTGTGTGTGTGTGTGTGTGTGTGTGTGTGTGTGTGTGTGTGTGTGTGTGTGTGTGTGTGTGTGTGTGTGTTTACCTGTGGTAGCTGGGCTGACTGGAGCTCAGCTGGTACTGATTAGTGAAGGGAATGGTCCTTATATGATGGAGCAGAAAGAAAAAGATAATGGAGGGAGACCAAAGGAAAGAGGATAGTGGGCTTGTGTGTGTGTGCGCATGTGTGCGTGTGTTTGTGTGTTAGAGAGAAAAGGACAGATGAAACACAGAATGAGGAGAGAGAGAGTGGGAAAAGTGTCGGCTGTAAGTGATAACTGCCCTGCGCCTGGTCTGCTTTAGCAGCAAAGGTGAGCCGGCAGCAACAGGCCCCTGAAAAATGAAACGGCACATGGAGCAGCCAGTAATGAGAGATTCTGTCCAGTTTCATTCCAGCCAAACCTGTGGGGGGAATCTGGTCTGTGTGGAAAACAAGAGCAGTTCCTCTTAAGGTCATATGCCTCGTAATGATTTGTCAGTATCAGTCTCTGTCCATCACCAAGGAATCTATCCAGGCCTGTTTGGCAGGATGGACCGGGATGAGGTGAGGTGTGGTGTCCATGTTTTTCTCTGTTAGGGAAAGAGAGGAGGGTCATTTGCTTGATGTATGTTTCTGGTAAATTCCTGCCCCGCCAGCACTCTGGCCTGTTTTTGTTTACACAGTAGGGGGATGGATGTGGAGAGGGCGTGGGTGGGTAATGATGTGAGGTGAAGTAATGGTGGGAAAATAAAACCCTAAAACAGACACGTTAGTGTGGAAGCAGGGGATGTTGCCGGAGTGCAGTCCTGCCTCTGATGACCGCTGGGAGGTCATGACCCCTGCTATGTAGACTGCACAGGTTTATGGCTGTCTTTTGTCATTCTGTTAGCTTTATCTAATGGCTGTGTCTTCTTTGTTGTTTTCTTTGTTTGTGGAAAAGCTGACAGTCCTTGATTCTTTAGTTATATTTGCCATCTAAGACAGAAAACAAGTAAAGAAATACATAACCTTCTCCATCAAATTAAGACTTGCCTAGATGTCTGATTTGATTTGCTTCGTACTAGACTTTAAGTTCTGTTTAATAAAATCTAAAACCAAACCTGAGAAAACCCTCCATAAACTATATGATCACTTCTTTATAGCATAATGTTGCCTTTCTGTTTATGGGAGTTCATTATCAACAGAAATATAGAGAAAACATCTGGTGAAAAATTCTTTAGTTCAGAACACACTTCTGAAAACAATTCATCTCCAAAGTGAAGAAAAGTTAACAGCCTCGTGTTAACATTTTCTAGATGCAACAAAACATTGTTTTACATGAGAGTGTGAATGGTCTTTGTTTCTGTCTGTCGCTGTGTTGGCCCTGTGATGGACTGGCGACCTGTCCAGGGTGAACCCTGCCTTTGTCCAAAGTGAGCTGGGATAGTGTGATAGATGTGACCCTGTTCAGGATAAAGCGGGTATAGATAATGGATGAATGGAAATATACAGCTTGCTACAAGCTGCAAAGATTGGAGAAACATCCTGCCTGAACCGACTGCACTGAGTGAGGCTCAGTCAGGTTTGGGTTGAGAATCACATTCTTGGTGTAGACTAATCAATACTTCTTACAATAAGCTCAGTGCTCCCTCAAGCTGACCCTTCCACCCAACTTTATCGTCTCCTTGGCTACTTCTGAAGTGTTTACTCAACAAGCACTTAAGATCCGACTAGAGCTTCGCTCAGGTCAGCTTTGAGCTCTGCTGTTGTTTACAGAGGGACTTGACATTTCTATTCTTTTCTTTATATCTCTAGCCTCCTGCCTCAGTCTCAAGAATTTCCTCTCTTTCATTTTTCCCCTTACAAGAAATCAATTAAAGAAAAGACAAAAAGAACAGATGTCTGGGAATACAACTTCGCCGCTTTGCCAAAGTGCCTTTGAGGCTGTGTGGCATATTTCACCAGAGGCTCTGACAACACTGTAAACAGATATCAGAGATGAGAAAAACTACTATTTCCAGTTGTGACACACACACACACACACACACACACACACACACACACACACACACACACACACACACACACACACACACAGTAGAGTGAGGGGAGAAAAAAAAGCAGAGATGAGAAGTTATCCCCTAATCTCAATGAATCCTCATTTTGACACGTTTCTATGCCAGGACTCAGCCAGGAACAGCGGAAACTCTCCACCCCTCTCTCGTCCTTTGCATTTTGGCTCTTCTTTACTTTGTTGAAAGCTTTGAGAAACTGCATGTGTTTCCTCACTTTTCATTTTTGTGCATGCACACAACTGTGCTGTCCTGTTTGATAGATAGACAGACGAACACTCACCGGTCTGTTGAAACTTTGCCAGCATCCCTCTCTTTACACTACTGCTCCCTCTCTCCATCTGTCCCACATCCCTTCATCCCCTGTCAGTGCTTCCTCATAGTGATGAAGCTCATTAGTGGGCTGTCTCTGTCTGATGGAGTGGGGAGGGGGGCTCCCTCCTGTGTTTATATTTAGATACTGGGATACTGCAGGTATGATGTGGTGATTTTTAATGAGGTGTGGAGCAGAGCCTGGATCCTGTCAGTCACAGACGGAGAGACTGACAGAGAGACCGAGAGAAGTAGCCACCCAGTGTAGTGGTAATGCAGTCATTAGTTTTGTGTATCATTTTCTGACTCATAAACACACAACTCCTTCCTCATAATTGAATTAGACAGAGTGGCTGTTTTGTAACACCTGTCATGTTTTGGATATATTTTGCACGAGTCGCCCTTCGGAATCCTGACAATGTTATGCTGCCAAGCGTAGCAGTCTCAGTACATTATTTAAACAACGGCAGTTTAAAACAGGATGAACTAATTTTACTTGTTCCCAGTGCTGATTTGTTTGTATGATGTCCTGGAAATAAGTGACACTGAAAATGTCTTTTAAAAATAAAGGAATATTGTGACTTTAGTGGTGCAGTTGAATCTGATTTAAATATAAATGTCTCATCAAATAAAACTGAGACTATCCTCTTCCAAAAAAAAAACAAAAAAACACCCCATCAATGTTTTTTGAAAGCAGTTTAATGGAGCCATAGTTACATTTTAAGGTTAAGCAACCTGTACCAGCCGTATTCATGACAACAACTTGGTGTCTCAGAGAAATGACGTAGATCCAATGACGTGTATCTAATGCAAGCTTTTCCTTGTTAGGAGGATGAAGAGGGTGGGGTCGATGTTTAGATATGTTACCAAACTTGGGTACAGGAGACCGGTGTTTGCATCTTGTTTCCATCCACAAATGAGGACATTTAAAAAATAATAATAATAACACATTCACTGTTTCTAAGACAATTATGATTGCATACATCTTAGGAAGTAGTGACTTTAACAAACAACACAGTTCAAGTCATCATTACCACCCAAACTATTTACTTTTCCCTAACCCCAACTGGTTTTGTAGCCTAAATTGGTGCCAATTTAGGAAACACTCCTGTGGGTTTCTATTTCTGGATTAGAAAAAACAATGTACATTTTTGTATTTAAAATACAGCGGCAAGAAAACCTGCAACGCAACGTGCTTGTTTCAGCTTTGTAATTCGATAATGGGGATGTCTTTCTTTGTAAGACATGGTGTGAAATTTTTTTTAATTTTTGTTTTGGATTATTAGCGTAATAAAACAACATTTCAAGATATGCCTTTGTTTTTGTGTTGTGCTAAACGGCTGTGGCATTTTCCAAGATCTTCTTACATCTCATTGATCAAATGATTTAATCACTTCTTTGAGAAAATAATTGCAAGATTATTCAATAATGGAAACAATAATATTGCCCTATGTTTATGTTGAGAGAACAGTTAAGATTGTTGGTGAATGGTGATTTGCTGCCTACATCTTCCAGTTTTCTTTTTCCCCAAAGTGTTAAGTCTAAAGAGAATTGTGCATGATTTTATGACATGATGTTATCATAGCCAAATAATGTCTGACTGGTGTTCTTAAATGACTGTGCATCAACTGAGGATGAGAGATAAAGAAATTCATCGTCTCTCTCCTGAGTGTTACAAGCTTAAAAACCAGCTCTTATCACAGAAATGAGGAATTCCCATGTTCGGTGTGATCATGATCTCATCTTGTCTGGAAAGATTTTAATGATGTAATGGCTTTTAAAATTGCCCAAAGTGACAGATTAATTGTGACGTCTCTCTTCTCCTCAGAGCATAGTGGCCAAATACGGCTCTCAGTTTCGGGGAAACTCTCAGCATGATGCCCTCGAGTTCCTCCTCTGGCTTTTGGACAGAGTTCATGAAGATGCCAATCTCAGCCCTGACAACAACAGCAGCAGCAGCAAGACCAAAGCCAATGCCAAGGTGAGTCCACATTACTGCTATTTATGGCTGGTGTGTCTTATGATCTTTTAGAGAAAAAAATAAAAATTTTACCTTTTTTTTTTCTTCTTTTTTTTTGGGACAACTTGAAAATGGTTGAGTCAGAAACAGCAACGTTACTTCTTTAACAACCCACCTTAACCCTCTTGGCTCTTTGCTGCCGTTTTCATTTTACTGCTCTCTTGAACCTCTTATCTCATAAAAAAACCCTGTATAAATTCAGTACTGTTAAAGCCAAGCGAGTAACACATTCCACTCCACTTTTTGTCAGCAAAACATCGGCTATTTGAATATGCAGGCAGCTGAAAGATCATATGATATTATAATAGTTAAAATGTAATTAGAATTAATCATATTTGCTTAATTTTTCAAAACAAAAAAGTTGCATTTGGTTTCTACAAAATTGTAGCCCTAGTCAACAAAAAAGGGGTTTCAAGATAAACACTGTTGTATTTTACTTCCTCAATTAAGTGTTATTCAGCTTGATTTTTGATGTATGGAAATTACTTAACTTTTGCCAGTTTACAACAGCAAACTTTTACATTGAGTTGCTTACTTATTTTTGCCTTCCCACCCAAGTTTGTGCGCACAGAGGCACTCTCACCTCCTGTTGCTCCAGTAGAGCAGGCCACAGACACAACTGTCTATGTCTTTGAGCTGTTCCAGACTCCCTAATCTCTCTTTACATGTTTTATTTTCTTTGAAATATTTGATTTTGTAGCTGAAAAGAATTTGGGCAGATTCCTAAAGAGATGTTTGCCTGATGTCTCTCGGTGGAATCTTCTCAGCTTGTCTCATTCAGCTTCTGTTGTGTGTCCCTGTTTTTCTTTACCACACAAATGATTTCACGAGCAGAGGAAACAGAAATCTGCTGCTTAACATCCACCTGCCTGGCCCTTTTGAGGTTTCACAAAAAATTGGCAAACCCGTTTTCACACTGTGGCATCATGATCTGGCATCATTTGCACAATTGTGTTGCATATGAGGTTGAGAACACTGTTAAGTGAGTGCAAGGCATCAGTTTGGGATACAGTTGTATGATGTACTTCAGAATTAAGCCAACCTTGTTATGTAAAGCTCTCCATGATCTTACCAGTGGTCCCCACTGTGGGCTTCCTCCCGTGAAGTGATTACGAAAAGACAATACCGTTTGATTTTAGTCAAAGAAATCACTTCACTACATGTTTACAAGAAAAAAGTATTCTCTGTGAGAGAGTGTCTCTTTACCACAAACCTCCAATCTCTCAGAATGGAGCTGCAAGTGGAGCTCAGTCTGTGAAGAGTCAGAGTTGCTGCTCGTTAGTCCTGCTCCTCTACCTGCAGTTGACTTGAAACCCACTTAGTCTGAAAAGAACCTTTGTTTGCACTGACTCCTTTCCTGTGAGATGTAAAGGAGAAGCT
Source organism: Brachyistius frenatus (assembly GCF_029030835.1). Taxonomy (NCBI): domain Eukaryota; kingdom Metazoa; phylum Chordata; class Actinopteri; family Embiotocidae; genus Brachyistius; species Brachyistius frenatus. The sequence continues at coordinate 1,152,971 of NW_027210622.1, forward strand.
GTTGAGTTATCATGCATCCGTTCCCTCTCCCTCTGCGTGTCTTTGTCTCTGATGCGAGATGCTCACCCTGTAACCTTCGACTTGGAAAGTAGCCAGGACTAGACGTGATGTTATGAGAGGGAATGAAGGGCAGACGCTCCACGACTTAGTTGATGTTTATTATTATGCCTGGAGTCTGATGTTAACGATTGCCAAGGACCAAAAGCCAGTTAAGTTTGTATTTAGTGGATACGTTTGTTGGATTGGATTGAAGTGCATTTTACTGATTTCTCTTCTCTGTTTTATTTCCAATTGATGCAAACAAACACACATGAATCAAAATGCATTACAAGGTGTTTCTGTCATTGAGTTTATCCCGCTACACTCGAAGGCAAGGTCTGCGACTGTTAAAGCCTCATAACTTTACCTGACGATCTAAAAAAGTAATTTGATGTTGTGATTCTACAAATATTAGGAAAATGATCATGTTAGTGCATACTTTTTTGGATTTTGCTTAATTAATCGAATTATGTCCTGATTAGCATTCCACTTCATCAGTGATTATTGTCTGCACCCACTGTGACAAACTCAATTATGTTTAATTCCATTTGTATCGCCCTGTTTCAGTCAGCTTGGGGTTTAGTGTCAGCACTGCTGGTTCGGCCTCCACTCTGGGACCTCCAGTCCTGTTAGTCAACATATGCCGTTACAAGCTAAACTGTCACTGCGCTGCCACCCAATGCCCATCTCCCCCACTCTGACAGCAGCGTTAATAGTGGCACCATTTATGCAACATAAAACAGCTTAGAGCTGTAGCTCTCATTAGGATGTCAGTGAATCGCGGTATCACAAAACCAGCTTTCCTCCGCTGCTGTTATGAAGCAGAGATGAAGAAATTCACTGGCTTTTTAGCATAAAGAGGAAACAGAACTTATTTTTGGGTTTTTTAAGAAATGCTCTTCCTTGTTCCCAAAAATTGATTTCCTTCATGCAAACTTATATTGCTGATGTAGCATGAAAGCTTATACATGCTCCTCTATGCTTTCAGAATATTTGGTGACCTTATGTGTTTACAAAACATTTTTAAAAATGTCTGCATTAAAAACATAAACTCATAAAAACTAGTATTCATCTAACACGTTAACTGCCTGGTTTGCTGTGTGTTTTGATTCTTCTGTTCTCCATGCAGTGGGCAGAAATCAGGCAGGATTCATGGATTCAAGGATAGCACAGGTCATGATGAGCTGACAGGAACCTAACAGTGGCAACAATGTCCCTGTCAGCATCATAGACTGACCCACCCATAAACTTCAGATTATTGCTGTGACTAATGAATACTTTCATTATTAATTAGTCTACCAATTATTTGTTTAATTAATTTTAATATCTTTTTTTTTTCCCATAAAATGGATGGTATTTAAAAAAAAAAAAAATTTAAAGCCCCTCTTGGAGTTTTCCCACATGTCACATATTCCCACATCTTCAAATGTCTTATTTTGTCTGATAAGCAGCTCAGTGCCGAAAAATATAAAGTTTGCTCTGACATAAAGAGGAAGTAAAGGAATGAGAATAAGCTAATTTCTGGTAATTTGTTTGAAAAATGACTAAAATATTTATTGAACTTTCAAAGTAGCTGCTGATTAAATGTTGTCTGTTGACTAATTGATTAATCAACTAACTGTTTCCGCTCGACTTCAGCATGTTTCTTATGCCACATCCTGTATTTTGTTTTGACTTAATCAAGTTAAAATGTTCTGTCTGTAATTTTGTTCACAACTGCAAAAGATTGGAAGCAACAAAATTTGACATGGTGTACATCTTCACTCTGAAGACAGTGCACTCTGTGATTTATGTGTGCTTTTTCTATAGTGCTTTATAATCATACCCTTCCGTCAGTTCCTTCAGTATATCAGTTGCATGTTGGTCAAGTTTACTTTAACAACAGCATTCCTGTCAAATGTTCATTCTGCTAAAAAAAAACACATGTAACATCTTTGGGAGAATAGCTCTCTACAGTGCAGAAACTCCATTTTTTATGTATGTTCTTTATCCGCTTCTTTGATAAAAAATTTTTTTTTCTTTTTTTTTTTTTTTTGACAGGTCTCTGATGTGACAATTTTCTAGTGTCATTTTTATTCCAATCGTGATTCTCTGGACATGTTTTGAATATCTCAGAGACTAAGTGTAATGCGTTCCTCTTGAAACAAGTACATAGTCATGGTTGTTTTTATCCTTTTCACTCTGTTCCTAGCTTTAGGCTGATTGTCAGAAAAATACAAACACATGTTATGCTATTGTATGACATGATTTAATGTTTGCCAACATAGTTGGAACAATTTGGGCAATTATTGCATGACATATGTACTGTAAATTGTGTGACTAGTGATGTGAATAATTGTCTCTGCTGTGGTTACCAGTCTGTATGGTACACTGCTTCTCACATAATGCATGCTGGGATAGATTTTAGCCCCCTTGCTAGTCTGGAGATGATTAGCGGTTTACAGAATGGATGGATGGATTTATTGATTTGTTTGGATTCCCATTAGCTTGACTCAAAGAGACAGCTAGTCTTTCTGAGCACCTCTGCACAGATTAACATGTATGTAAATACAGGATGACAAAAACTACATAAAGTGTAAAGGACAACTTAAGTTACAACCTCCAAAACGACAACAGAGTTCAATTTGTCTGTCACAGTGTTAACCAAAACGCAGTCGGTATATTATAAAAAATACTTGAAATGTGTTTGTAGCCAATAAACTGGTAAGTTAAGTTGCAGTTTGTGCACTTTGCAAAGAAGCAGATTTCCAGGACTACAGGAGGGTCCAGTAGTTTTACAAACCTTGTTTGTGCAGCACACCTGTAGTGTGACCAGTCCATCAGCGCAAGTAACATTACGTAACACAAGACTGTGAACACACAGGAAGGCAGCTCAGTAATGTTAATCCTCCCTCCAATGGGACCTCACTAAACTTGCTCGGTTTCTCTCTCGCCTCGCTGGCTCCACATCAGCAGCATTCCTTACCAGCTAACAGAACACCAGAGTGAAGAGATGGCTTTGTGAATGACGACATCCTAAAACAATCATTCTTTTCTCAAAGTCAGTGATAGACAAACACTTTGGCAAGAGTTATTTAAAAAAAACTAGCAATTGGTGAAAATATCAAATGAGTGTAATCTCTATTGGCTCACATGTTGCTGCACTGGCAACGTTTGTCTTCCAGCAAGTGTTAGAAAACTGAAAGAAGCTTTAGCTACAAGTGAGAGTGCTGAGGGTTGCTGCCACCGCCTTTGACCTACGGCCAGATTACATGATATTAAATGTGTCATAGCTGGTGCATTACACTCTCCTCGGGCCTCAGCAGCTTTCTATGAAGAAGATTTTTTTAACTATTGTGAAACATCTGGTGAGAAAAACTGACAAACTCCCACTATATACTAGAAGAGAGTGTTATAAATTTCCCAATGTTCATTGATTGAGCACATAGAGCTCAGTTACATTTTACCTCAGGCCTCTCCGTGGGTGAGATTTGGAGCAAGTGCATTTGAAAACTCATTCTGTCTCACCCTATGGACAGTAGTGAGAGAGAAGGTTTGCCAATGCAGCAGCGCCAAAGCATAATGTCTGCATTATTCGATTTTAAATGTCGATAGTGGTCTGCCTTTCTGCCCCAGGAGGCTTGACTGTGGAGAGAGGGAGAGAAAAATCTCCTGGCCCTAGAGCCAACTGCAGAGACTTTGAAAATCGGGTCAGTGGCTGTGGTAACGCGAGCGAGTCCTCTTATCAACAGGGACAGAAATAGTGAGTTTGATAGCTCTCCATCAGTTTTTGGCTCAGAGTCTCCAGAGGGGGCTTGGAGAGCAAATGTCAGAGAATGAGATGAATCAGTGGACAGGTAGGGTGACAGGGGGAGGTTGATGGGTCCTTGATCTGGTGTCTGCCTCGTCAATGTCAGTCATCAGGACATCGATGGTCTGATTTCACATCTGCCTCTATGGCTTCAGTAAAAAAACATCGTTGTCAGGAGAGATTGCGACTTTTGTGCTCATGTAAAAGTTTTAAACATTGTTTCTTTGAACCGAAGCTATGAAAGAAGGAAGAAATAAGTGTGACAGGTTGTCTTTTACACCATGGAGAGGTGTTATGGCTCAACATAAAGCAGAAAACCCTCTACATTAACTGTGAAACAGCTTCACGTGCATCATAGTTTTTAGAGGGTGCAATGTTTGAAAGGAAAATGCAAATGTTCAAGTGTAATAAGTGATTAAATAAAATGTTTTCCTTGTGTTGATGTTCAGAGATAGTCAAATGGAGGCTGTAAATATTTTACGTGTTATGTTTTTAATAGAAGCATTTATTAGATTTTACAACAGCTTTGAACTCGTTCAGAACTTATAATTCCAAGCAACTTTAAATATAGTATATCATTTAAATTATTGAGCTCCAGTTGTTCTCATAAAGATTTAAAAGAAAATGTACAATATGTACAACTGACATCACCAACTAATGATGTAATTTTTGTATCGGCAGACATGAAGGTGAATAAATAGCTTTACCAGAGGTTAGCTTTGTTTTCACTCACCTCCACGTCCCTCAGTAGGCTCTACAGTCCTACACACATCTCTATGCACAGTGTCAGCCTGACTACCTGCTTTATTCTCTTTTTTTTAAAAACTTTTCAAATCTTGCAAGAAGGCTATTTTTTGCAGAATATGCAGGGTTGTTCACCGTCAAAGCTCCTGGTTGTGACTAACCAATCATTTGGTGCATAGGTAGGTGCATTTATTCAGTCAGAAACCAGACAGCCTAAAATCTAGGCAAGTTGTTGGAAACAGTCTTTAAGTGAGACTTGTCATTGTTGGTTGCAACTAGTCTTCAGATGTGTCCCACGTTTTTGGCGATCATAGGCTCATAAGTTCTTGTCTCGACTAATCATAGTTGGCTTTTTTCCACTCGTTTGTGTGACTGTTAAACCGTACCTAATGCCAAGGAAGACCAGACTTTATACTACCAGCTGTGAAGTTGTGGAACTTGTCTTGTACCTTTCCAGTTGGTAGAAACTGCTTCCTGACAATATCATGGATCAAGACGTTTTGATTGTCACAAGGAACAGGAAGAACAACTGTGGTATCATTAATCATGTGCTGTAGAAAAACTAAAATGTTAACATGTAAAGTCATGAAATGGGTTAGGGCAAAACAACATGTAAACACACAAAACAAAAACCTCTTGCCTGGCAGTCTTTGAGTTGCACTTTCTGCCACCTCTCCAGCTTATTTTTAGGGGCCTCGCAGCTTTTGTACTTTGTCATATAAACTCCGTCACATGACCTGTGTTAGTTCATGTGCGTCTTCTCACGCCAAGGCGACGCCAGGCGTCACAGACTCTAAACTGGTGGGTGTATTACATGCTGTCATGTGATACTGGCCAGCTTTTCTTTTGGCTGGACTACAACAGCGGAACTATATACTAGGTCTTGATCTGCTCTTTTCTGGGCAAGACAGCATGAGGCTTCCCGGATGCAAAATACAATGAGCAACTAATGCACAAGCTGACTGTCTTTTCCCATAGCCTTTCAGTGTTGAAGTTTTACAGTATTGTTTTTGGGTGGATCTGAGAATGACTGATGGAGAGGTAGAGTGACCACTAGACAACATCCCCTGCCTTCCCCCTGGCGTTTGTGTGGCATCCAGTTGAAGTTCTTCTGTTGTGAAGCATTCGGTTGCCACACGGCCACCCTCCCCCTTCACTGCTCAGCTCCCTTCTCCCCTCCTGCTCTCAATCTCACACAGGTCACATCAAAGCAACGTAACCCCTGCCACAGCCACCATCCCACACTCGGCCAGCAATCCGATTTTAACTGCAAGTGACATTTTCGAGATGCCACAAATTCCCCCTGACGGAGAGCGAGGGTGAGGGTTCTTGAAAGAGACATCCTGGAGTCTTTTTGTGACTGGTCTTTCGTTTTGATGTGGGTTTTTTTTTTCAAAAGGGTTTCTGTTTCTGTGCTCAAATGAGTGAACATGTATGGTGCTGGAGAAGAAATCTTACAGCATGTGCAACACCAGAAGCCAACACCAACTCCTTTCAGCCCTTACTACATAACATACACAGCATATCTAAGTAAGATATATAATGTCAGTATTAATAGTGTTTCTGAGACTTTCTACATTTTATCAGGGTGAAACAGTCTGAACAGAGTGGACTGGGTCAGCTAATCCCCCTTTGCTATCCTACCACTCTAATAGGATTTACATGGGGGAAGACCTTAGCTTTTTGCCTTCTCTTTCCTGCCACGGTTTCATCTATAATTCACTTTGCCTGTTCAAGTGTATTTTTAAAGCCTCTTTGCTGATGTAATATCTTGATCCATCAGCTAGTGAGGGATGAATGACTGAGTAGGCCTTATCATTCCCTGTCAACCCGCCTCCCCCTTCAACTCTGTTAGACTTCCACAGAGACGTAATGCACATTCTTTGTTGAGGTTTGTGTTGCTGTGTGTATTGAGATGAAACAAAGTTGATGAGTTTGCATTCTTCTTTTTCCTGTGAATGAAGTTGCCCGGCTCTGGTAACTGTTTGGTTTTCTTTTGTGTCACCTCTGAATTGATGGTATCTATACAATGCATGCACATTGGTGTTTGTGAAAAAGCTTGTGCTTGCTTAGATACTTGCAAATTAAGACACTCCTCCACCATTTAACCTTGATTTAAGTCTCCACATTTGCATCATCCTTTAGAAATTCATTGAAGCAAGTTAAAAGAAAGCGAGACAGGTAAAAGATATAAAGTGACAGTGAGTAAAAAGGAGGAGGGAGGGTTGGCCTTCTTTCAGTATGCCAGCACACATCCAGTGCCAATTACTTTATACAGCTTACAAGGTGAAACACTGCTCTGTTTTTCCTGTGTCTTGAGAAACCTCTGTTGGAGTACAATGTGAGGCCATGGGAGAGAACTCGGAAAGAAAGGAAGCAAGCAAGCAAGTAAGGCCAGGGGACTCCATTACATAGATTCACAGATTTTTGGGAGTAATAATGAGGTAGGCTGGGATTTTCTGAGAGGTTCAGAGGTGAGAACAAAGATCCTGCAGAACCATAAAGCTGGAAATGCTGTGGGTTTAAGTATCTTCCTGTTTGTGTGTGTTTGACACCACTGAGATCCATCTAAAGGAGCTCTTCCATCCACGTGATGTATACAAGTCCAGCATCGATTGATTCCAATTCTGGTTTGTCTCAACTTAGCCTGGTGTATCCAGACCTAAATTCCCTGCGTGAATAAATGGGTCTGGGTACGCTCCATAGTCAATATTTGCAATCGTTCCATCCTACTGGGCGTAAACCTCCGGGTTTATTTTGAAACTATTGAAGCACCCTTTAAGTAACCATCATGCGCCAAACCACCCAACACACTGACACTGCTGCAACTATCATGTTTTTCCATGAGCACAGCGTGCTTTTTAAATCATTTTGAATGTGTTGCTGTGTTTTTTCAAATGCCAGTAGCATGACGAGGCTCCGAGATGTTTGGCATTTTTTGCCAAGAGTAGAAACATTTTCAACTTTGGTTAAAACACTTTTTACCCAGCTGCCCAATAATAGTGAAGGAGAGGTTAGACACATGTCAGAAAGACCTGGAGAAAAAAGACTATGATCACAACAAAGAAAAATTGAATCTGTGAGCAAACAGTCTGACGGAGTCTCGACCAATTCCTGATTGAAATGTATGTGTCTTTGGCTGCTCAATGCCCCACTATGTTTAACAGCCAGTTGCTAACTTCACCTGTTTGTAATTTGGTTGGTCACTGAAAGCAGATGCGTATGTGGCTGATAATTAGGTTGTGCAGCATGCTGAGACTGAATCACAACAGTAAAGTTGTGGATTGTTAACTGTGAGCTTAACGATGGTAAACACCCCCTTAGATTTTAGGGGAAGAGGTGGATGGTAATTTTGTAGATTTGAAGCCAAGTGGAATCTTTCTCAGTCACTGGATCCTTTGTTGATATGAAAATATTTTAGCAGCTTTAACTTAGTGTGAAACTACCTCAAACTTATTTGAAACCTATTTTATTGGAAAAGTGTGGAGATTTTTTTTTTTTTAGTTTTGGATTTGGAAGCAAAGACCAGAAGCTGTAAAAAAAATTCAGTCAGGAGGAAACTGTCAGTCATTTATTGTGTAGGCCTCTTGAAAGGACAGCTATCTGAAGATGATTCATCCACAGCCCTCCCAAACTGCAACAAACACCACACAGCAAAGAAAACGTTTGCAGTAGGATCGATGTTGACCATCATTCAGCCCTAAAAAATCACAGAATTTATGCATGACACTTTTGTGCAGAGAACTATAACAGATGAGTAGAAATCAGAATAGCCAAAGCTTGTGAGCCAAAGGGATCTGTTATAGGGACCAACACTTATTGACGGAGCAGCCTTACAGAGGAACGCTGTGACTGAAATGCCATGCTGCAGGAGGTTATGAAAAATTAAATGTGTCCTCCCGGGGGGAAAACATTCACACAGAGAGAGACACACTTAAAGAGGAGATCCATATGTGGCAACAACATTAGCCCAGTGATTGATTCATTGCAGCAGGTACATCTGACCGACCACCCTTCTGTCCTCTGCACTTCCCTCTCGTCCTACAGCCGTCCTATCTGGGTGTGTGTTCATGTGTGACAGTGAGTGGAAGGGTTTTCAGGATGTGCCTTTTAATACACTCTCTTGCATGGTTTTACAAGATCAGACAGAACAGAGGTGCCCTTGCCTGTTCTCACTTACTTGCTCTTTTCTCTAACTGTTGTTTTCTTCCTAGCTTTTGCTTTTACCAAGCAGTGATCCTTTTTGAGGTCAGACATATTTCTTTAAACCTCCAGCTCCCCTGGCAGTATTCATATACCCATAGACACTCATACATTTCGCTGGAGTAATTCAAGGTGGGCACTCAACACTCACACCCACCTGCAGGTGGACATTTGCTGCAAATGTCTTTGAATTGATCCTACGACTTGTGAAATAGTCATGACATTTCTGAAGAAACATTTAATTAAATACATTAATATTTCAAAGGATGTCCTTTAAATAGTTCAAGAACTAATAGATAAACGTCTGTCTGTGCAGAGAGAATTAGAATGAAAGTCAAACACAGACTTGGGAAAGTAGAGAGTGTGAATGGGAGGAGGTGGAAGTTGGTAGAGATCAGAGTGAACGGAGGCCTTTATGAGAAATTAATGGAAGTTATGTGTGTGCTATAAATGCTGCAGAAATCAGTCAATCTTACTTTCTCAGTATTAAAAAAAAAAACTTTCTCAGAAAGTGCTGAAAACATAATGAATGACCTTCACATTCCATAATATTCTATCCTTTTTTTAAGGCCTATTTGAAGAGGTAAAATCAAGGTCTCCCAGGAGATTTGTGTCTTTGATAGGATATCACGAGTTTAAGGGCCCTGTGAAAGATGAACAACTCTCATCATTCTTTAATACAAACCCAAGTCCTCATACCCTGTGATAGATTAACCTGAATTTGTGTGTTCTAGAATATCCTGTTGTTAGGAATGCATGCATTTGTGAGATAATATGTAGTGCAGGTTTTCTGATTTGTGGTATAGATAGCTAGCATCTTTTCTTTAATTCGGACCTTTCAAAAATAAAGGTGGTTTTATTGCATTTTGTGGTTTTGTGGTCAACAAAGCCAATGGAATGTCCAAAAATTATGGTTTGTTAGCATGTCTCTGATTCATTTCTGACTTCCCTACCCTGCCTTTTGGCCCTTAATCTCTAGCCCTTTATTCCTGAAGACGTAAATCTTTAGAATATGAGCAGGAATATATGCATTTGCTCATTTTGAAAACTGGCTAAATATCTTCCGAAAACAGACATTGTTGTTTTTAGTTCATGCTACTCCAATAGGGGTATTTGTTAAAGACTGTTTAAGCTGCGGATTTTGTGGACCAGTGAGCAACAAAATAGTATCTGGGGCTGACTCAGAACAGTGCCTATGTTCATTGTAAAAACAGCACAGTGTATATCAACCAATGCTCTCTTTAATGTGATTTTAATACGTTGTAATTCTTAGACATCAATAGAGACCCATATATCACAGAAATAAGCTAAACCATTTCATATTTGTTCATAGAGTCAATTAATGGGTGATTCTTTTTTTTTTTTTTTTTTTTTTTTTTATGGAATTTGACAAGAAAAGTCTCTTTTGAGACTGGGGAAAACTAATCTTGATTGTTTTAGAGTAAATGTTAATTAAATTGTACATATTATTATGTAGTATTAGCCGGAAAACTCAAATCTAAATCATGCTGTCAGTTATAATCATCTATACATTTGCAGTAACAAGACACTTTCCAGCTTCTGATTTGTTTTTTGGACACTGACCAGCCTCCAACTACAACACTGCACATGGTGATGTCACAGTTTTTAACATCGCAATGAATTATTTATTAAATTGCAGCATACATTGATCTCTAATTATACTCTCGTTTGGCTATGAAAAGTGCAGAGCTGTTTTAATAAGCTAAAATGGCTGGAAGGTGCAAAATTAGCTCTGTGGGCTTAGATATGAGATCTCATGTGTGGTGTTTGTAGTAATTAATGTGAAGATAAGGCTACCTGCTGGCTATTAGGCACTTATACTGTCATCAAGACTAACAGGAAGGCAGCGAGAATAATCAATCTGTCTCAAATCCTCAGAGGGATTTCTATAACATTTAACACTCGTCCCGTGTGCTCAGTATGATCAGTGTTTTGGTATAGGAAACTGCTTTTGCTGGTAGAAACTGAAAGGAGACGTGGACATACTTTTTGTTGGTCTTATTCAAGTAAACAAAAAAGTTTCACTGGGAGCGTCATTGTTCCGGCTTCACTTCCACCACACCCACCTTCAGAGTTTTTGTCCTTAAATGGTGATGTATTCCTGGAACCCGTAGGCTTGTTTAACAGGATTGTTCACTGCGATGCAGTCTGACCTGTTCCTGTCACCTGTTTTCCATTGTTCATTGCACTGAAAAGAAAATAGTTATATCTCTCTAAGGTCCAAGTCATTTAGTTTCATGTTTACTCACAAAATCGAGTCAATAATGAAAAAACTTTTTTTTTTTTTTTTTTTTTTTAACTAACAGATTTTTGTCCGAAAATTATGTTACCACAAGAAAAACTCTTAACAAGTGAGATACATAGATATTTAGTATCTCAGCTTGTTATTTGCAGTGCAACAATTTGGATTGTGGTTGACTCTGTGCGGGCGTACGTGTATTTTCTCTTGGTTTTACTGCAGCTTAAGTGTCAATGTGCCAGTGTGGCAGATTTTGCAGAAGGATAAAGAGTTTAAAAAAACAGACACAGGCCGTGTGCAGATAAAGCCAGAAGCCCTTTAAACAGTAAGGCAGCATTATTACTGACTGAAATGTTGCATGCAAGGCAAAGCTACAGAAAAACATACTTTCAAGTGGTTATTTAAAAGAACAAACCTTTTTAAACCAACTGAGGCTTTAATGATGTGTTTTCGAGACTGATGAAGAGAGAGATTAAAGATCACCCAAAATGTATTGTTTTATGAAAAATATAGGCTTATTTAGAATCTGATGGCAGCAACATGTCTCATCAAATGGCATCCAGCTCAATATAAGCATATATTTTTCATAAAACAATAACGTTTCTCAGTTTCAACATTTGATATGTTGTCTTTGGTCTATTTGCAATTAAATATGGGATTATATGATTTGCAAATCACATAACATTGCATTCCGTTTTCATTTACATTTTATACAGCATCCAATTTTTTTGGAAATGGGGTTGTATTATCATCCTTATTTTTGCATGTTTGAAGAGGTCTTTATGTAGAGGAGAACAGTTTACTACATTAAACATCAGTTTAAAATGAAATTGCACAAATTTGTGAGATCTGGGTATGCAGTGTTTGGGGAAATATACTTTTACTAGTGTTTTTTTCATGTTGCCAGGTTTTGTCAGTTAAAAGTAGTAAATGTTTGCAATTAACTGCCAGTTTTAGTGGCCTTTGGTTGACATTTGTTTGTAGAAATAAACCAACACTAGACCTCATTCTTCCACTAAAGAGTGTTGTGAAGTACTCGGTGGGGATTTTCGGTGAACTTGCTGTTGTGTCAGTTTGTGAGATCTCAGGAAGAATTTATGAGGATGTTAACCAGTCAGTTATGTTCTCAGCTTGCCCTGTAGAAGGTGATCTCTTTCTGTCTCTCCCAGGATGCCAACCACTGATTAGAAGTTGTGCTTTTTTTTCTATGAGGGTTCAACTCAAAGCTCAGTAGTTCAAACACCCTGATAGGGTCCTTTCTCTTTAAAAGCTAATGAATCCTCTCCCCTTCATCTTAATGAGTCACATCAACTCATTTATTTTTCTAAATCAATATTTGCCTTGGAATAAACACTTCCAGTGTGCAGATTAGGGACACTGAGTGAGAGCGCGATGGCTCTACCCTCTGCTGCCTTGCCAGATTTGGCTGTCAGAGCTTTGCCAGCGGCTCTTGTCTGAGGCTTTTTATTTTATGCTTTGCCTTTGTTTTGGCCCAGCCGGCATCTCCATAGTAACAGCCAGAGAGTGATGGGTCTGTGTGCACTCGGCATTGTATGAAATGAAGTGGGTACATGCAGTGCTCTTTAGATAGGAATAGGCCAAAGATCAGAAAAGTACTGAGAGGCTATTTTCTTTCGGTCTTGGCAACCAGGCCAATAAAAAAATACCAATGAATCAAAGGTTATTATTTTGTCAAGAGAGAGCATGGCAACATGCACACATTGTTTGGTGCTGTGAGAGTTGATGCATAGAAGAAGTGACAGTGGAGAAGAGGGTATAATGGCGAGAGCAGAGAAAGAGAGGGGGGAAGAATGGGTTAAAAATGCCTGTGGTTTCCACTGCTATCTCGCAGATTGCCTTTTTACCATAAGCCAGCTTTGAATAGGTCGAATTAGCAGTAGCTGTCCAGAGCTGAAAGAATACGGGTGAGTCAGCTGGTTTAATGCAGGGACAGCAATTCTTTCATTCCTCCAGTTCTCTCTCTGAGTCAGTCTCTATGTTGCTCTGTCAAGTGTCTCACACTCTTTACTATTTCTTTAGCTCTATGTCTCTCCTTTCCCTCAGCCCATTGTCTCCTCTAAGGTCTGAACTGGAATATCCATCCATCCATTTTCTTCCGCCTATCCGGGATAGGGTCGCGGTGGCAGCAGGCCAAGCAAGTTGGCCCAGACTTCCTTCTCCCTTGCAACGTTTTCCAGCTCATCCTGAGGGATCCCAAGGCGTTCCCAGGCAAGCTGGGATATACAATCCCTCCAGCATGTTCTGGGTCTTCCCCGGGGTCTCCTGCCAGTTGGGCGTGCCCAGAAAACCTCCAGTTGGAGGCGCCAAAGAGGCATCCTGATCAGATGCACAGTTTGATGTTCTATCAGATGATGTTTAATTAGAAAGTGAGCTGAGCAATCTCCAGTTCTCAGACAGTGTTGACAAACTCTCAGGTGTCAGACGCACATGCTAACTTTCATTAAAAACCTGGACTGTGCTGAAATGACCTGCCATTCAGCTCCTCGAGTGGCGGTCTCTCGCTAAATGACAGAGTGGTCTGGCTGTCTCCTGAAGAAGCCAACAGCTATGTCAGCGTTGGCTTGCCTAATTCATACGCTCAGTGGGAGACGGCATCTCTTCCTGCAGGAGACCGAAAACCTCAAGCTGATAACAGGAGCTTAAAATGTGGCTACTTCAGCTCCTCTGAAATGTTCCCAAGAACACTGTAACTTGCTGAACACGCACACATACACACAGAGGGAAAAAATACAGATAAATAAATGTAGTAAGATAATAACACCTCAACAGCACAAACTTACATTCATAATATTTAAGTATCAAATGAACGTGAGTTAAGAAAAAAAAATTGTACTTTACTATCACCTCATTATACAATTATTCAAATATGGTTATGAGTGTTTAATATCAGGGCTCTATGTTTAAAATGACACCATTATGTCTTAATGTGTACTCCTAATATTGTAGTACATTCTCGAGAAAACACCGCATTTTTTTTACTGAGTCAGACACATAGGTGAATATTTTATGTTGAAGGTGGTGTGAAGAAGTGAAAGGTCCACCGGCTATATTTGTATTTATTCCTTTTCTCTCGATTCAACCATTGTTTTCCTGTTCTTCATTTTTCTTTCCTCTTGCATCTTTTATAACGAGGAAGAATGAAACTTGAGAAAGAAATAGTTTTAAATTATATTTTAAAAGAAGATATAAAATCCACCTTATTCTTCGTGGAGATTCATGTTTCCGTATTATTTGTTCTTGTGAGTGCAATGCTCTTCAGATGCCAATTTAGATTTTCTGAGATTGGAACTGTAGGCCAGCATGTTATGCAATGTACCAAATACATCACCACACACTGCAGTCTGTCCAAGTTCTTTGCACAGATAATTGATAGTCACTGAATGTGTCACACAGCGAATTTACTTGTGTACCAATAAGTTATGTCACTCGTGACTGGGTCGTGAGTCTGATCAGCTTCTCCTCGCAGCAGGAAACATCAACATGAAATTAACATAAATGTTAGGTGAAACTGTTGAAACCATTTGTCTCTCTCATACAATCCAGAATTTAATGGTTTATGGTTTAATTAACTTAAAATTCCATCTATAAATTTGTGAAAGATTTTTTTTCCCCGTTTTTTTCACACTAAGTTGAAAATGGAGTTGGCTTGGAGAAGACAGAAATGTGACACTAGATAGTAGGTGCGGTATCAGAGTCACCACAGTCACAGCTGCCACAGGCTCTGTTTGCCAGGTTTTATCACAAAAATGTCTTCAGACCTTCATTGAAGCCAGAGGTATGGCTGCGTGAGATTACATGTCTGCTCACATCTGCTGAATTTGTCCCTTCAGAATCAAACTTGACTTCATTAAGGAAAAAATGTTAAGTACAAAAAAGCAATTCACAGCAGCATTTCAAATTCATTCCCACACCCTGTCCGGTGTCACTCCTTCTCTGCTGTCAGAGTTTGGCTTTAACAACTCAATGGATGTTGTCATTCTTGTTTTGTGACCACAAGCTGAAGGCCATTATGAAAACACTTTTTATAGTTGTGTGTGTGTGTGTGTGTGTGTGTGTGTGTGTGTGTGTGTGTGTGTGTGTGTGTGTGTGTGTGTGTGTGTGTGTGTGTGTGTGTGTGTGTGTGTGTGAGTGAAAGAGAAAGAAAGTAAAAGAAAATGGAAGCACAAGTGTGTAATAATAATCCATTTCAGTTCACACACATGAAATGTGGGAAAAACATTTAAGTGATGTTGTATGTGGGATAATATTTATACTATGTCTCTCTGCACATGGCTGTGGATGTTGTGTGAGCAAACACTCTTCTGGATGTGTAGGGATGACTAAGAGCTTTTGCTGGCACCCAAAGTGAATGTGTTAAGCCCCTGGGCCAGCCAGTTGATTAGAAATGTGCTTTGAGATGATAACTGAATCGGCGTCTTTTCTTGGTTGGACACCATTTGTTTATCTACAGGTATTTTTGGTTGCAGCAAAAGTCATGTTTCTCTCCTTAACCACAGCTCAAGGATTTGCCACACTGACACAGTAGCATTATTAAAAATAACACTTCTTTATTATCATTTTATAGACGTGCCTTTAGGCCACTTCCGCTGTTACCCTCCAGATACTGGCTGGCATTGAAATTTAAAATTAGTCAGTGTTAGCATTAATGTATAGACGCTTGGAGTGAAAACAACAATCTGTAGCTGCTACCGCTAAAGTAACAAAATGACCATCAAGGCCTCGATCCTGAATTATCACACACCTGCTTTTAACTAGATGGTTGTAAAAAGTATATTGTTTCATGCTTTATATATACACGTAATACATATAAAGATTATTGAAACAAATTTAGACGTAAGAATTTTTTTTGTTTAATTTAGGTGTTTTGTATATGCAGATGATTTAGTTTCATTTTAGTAATTTAGTCAATTTGATTTAGTTTAGTTTTAGTTTACCTACAGAATATGTCAAACAGATTTAACTTTTTCTTTTTCGTCTTTTACAGAGATGACTAACTAACTAGCGTCTTAGAACTGTACGGTCACAGACATTACTTTTGGGGAAAGGCTACAATCCTAGGTTCTTTATGAGAATGAGAATCTAAAATGACACCTAGATTATTAATTTGCCTCACCTTGTTTTTTTCTCAGTGTTAATTATTTACACTTTTCATTAAATGAACATCACACTGAAGTTGGCTTATTAGGATTCAGAGTTGAGTAGTGATCGTGTAGCCACCAGGAGACCTTGATCAGCGGCTTCAGTAACAACGCTGCATCCTGCTGAGCAGTTTCTGATCACAACGTTGATTCGGGTGCAGAGATACACCAGCCTCTCTGTGTCATGGCTGAAATCTGCTGCCTTTTAGTTATTGTTAGTTTGTCTCTCTACCTCAAGGCCAACCTGCCTCTTCTGGTTTGTTCTTCTCATGTTTTGTAGCTACACCAACTCACACATTGGCAGACACCAAGCACTCCTTTTTTCTCATTGTTACACTGATTTCAGATTTTTGCTTGCTTTGAAAGTGCAGCGCCCCACATGCCGTACATATACACATGCCTTTGAATATACAACCACGCACATTAAGCCAAAATCCCACTCACTCCCCAGCTTGCTGTGCAGAGTGCCTCAGAAACATCACACTTGAATGCATGCCACAGGGAATCGGCAGGGCTTTCATAACAACATATGTTTTCATGTAGAGATCGGAGTGTGGAGATCTCTGGAGGGAAGCTGGGCTCCTGCCAGCAGACAGAGGGGGCAAAGGGCCAAAGAGATTTACAGTGACTACAGTGGAGAAATGCTTCACTGACCCCGCAGTTTTAAGTCCCAAACTGAGGTGTGGTTCATTGGAGCAAAGTTAGGAAGAAGAAGAAGAAGAAGAAGAAGAAGAAGAAGAAGAAGAAGAAGATATCTCAGGTCACAGAGAAGACAAATGTCGTGTGCTTCCTTGCTGATGACGGGTATTGGATGTTATGTTGTGTGTAAGTTATAATTGGTGACAGTAAGCAGAATTGTGACTCATGATTTTTAAAGATTTGACCACATCACTGAAGATTTTTACTTCCAGGGAAGAGGATTTCCTACCCCAGTGAATGTACTGTTCTGCTCATGAATTAGCATGCTGTCACAAGAGGGCTATACTTCTTTCTCATTTCTCTACATCTGTGGCCTCTGTTCTTTCACAGTTGCAATAAATATTTGCAAGGTGTTTTAATCCTGTCTCTCCCTGTGCAGTATAGGGAGCACCATTGTGTATATGCCACAAATCTTGTGTCTAAACCCTGGATAACCTTTTATTTCTTAACAGTTTCTATCACGTGGAGTGTCTTGGTGGTTGTACCCAATTGTGCATATTGTGATGTCCTGCAGTGGTGGAGTAGGCAGACGGGCAGGCAGGATGAGAAGCTGTAGGTGGGAATGTGATGCAGCTGTGCAGAATCCCAAGACAATCAGGAACAATCTGCTGTTGTTTTTAGCTTAGTTTTTGAGCATGTAGCGCTGACTACACACGCACACATGCGGGTGAGTTCCCTGGGATCCCACAGTGAATGAAATCAAATGGTTTAGGACATGAACACTTTTGTTAATTGTTACTTTACTTGAACTATGTTTTGTTTAATATCACAGAAAAATATTCATTAATATTAATATATATAACTAAAGAGCTGACAGAGATCAGACTGAAGTGCCAACATGAGTTGTCTTTGATTTGACAATCTGGTAGTGGTGGCTGTGTGTCCTTGAAGTTTAAATGTGTGTGCTTATGTCTGCGTGGGTTTAAACTTGTGTATGTGTTTGTGTGCATAGCCCCTGGTGAGGCTCCATGCGAGTGTGTGCAGAAAATGCAATGTTCTCACACAATACCCATGAGTCCTTGTGGGTTTGCTGCGCCTGTGATGTGATAGTGCCGGGCTCTGCTGATGGTTGTGATGTGCACTTGTTTGACCTCTCACTGCTCAGAGCCCGAGTAAACAGAACAGGAAAGAGAGAACAAAGGAGTTGGAGGACACAGTGTTCTTTTCAAAGTGACCCTTAGCTCTTTGTACACCTCAGAAAACTCGCTCAATATGCTACGAAAGGCTTCTCTGCCAAAACTGAAAAGTAGTTTATTTCAGAGCAGAGGTGTAATAGTAGACACACCAGTTACTAGAAACACTCATCATCATCAAAAAGTCAGTTCTTATTGTTAAAGGTATGTGTGTTCAAATCCCACAGCCCATTGCTCGAAGACCTCCAGGCTTTTGGCACATTCACTATATTAGATCAGTTCTTTGTGCTGTAATCGACCAACACTTGGCTGTTTGGGCAAGAAAAAAAATAAAATTGGCCCGAAACACAAAAGCATGAGCAAAAAGTCAACTATCTTTGACTGCAAGAAAAGTATAAAAGGGACCTTTCATTTAAGCCCTTGAATGTGCCTTCCTCCTCTCTTCTCCTCAGTTACTGCAGTTGTAATTTTTTATAACCTCTCCATGCTTGCTCTTTGCTCTGCTACCTCTTCTTAAAAGCAGCTCGTTTACAATGTGACACTACAGTCATTCAGGGAACAAAGTAAATACAGCTATATAAGCTAGAACATGCTGAGCTCTGAAACCAGGGCGATGTGTAAATCTTAGAAATCAATTATAGCGCCAGGAGCATGTGGATGCCGCCTGTAGTTTTGCCCCCAAGCAACAGGAGGCAGTTGAATATGGCTTAGATCGGTTTGCATTCCGAGTTTTTTGGATTATACCCGGTGTGACAATAGAACAGCTTAGTGCTTCTGAATATTAGTATTCACTTGTTATTGCTGCGGCCAGCCCCCGCATCTATTTTTGGCAGACGATAGTAGAGCTGGAACAATGCTGTGGTGGTATTCATTATTCCCTTGGTGCTAAATAAAGAGGTGCAGTATACTCAGTGATGTTTCTCTTTGTCTCTCCCATTGTGTGTGTCTGGAGTGTATATACTGTATCTTAACTTACTGTGTACGTATGTGTCTTAAGTGTTAGAGTGCAGTTTCTGTTTTTATGTATTCTGCTCATTCAGTAGTAGAGTTGTCTGTCCTCTCTTCACTAGTATGGCTAAGAAGTGGTTGACCTGCTTATGATGGAAGACGTGTTTTGAATTGTGCAATGAAAAGCTGTGGTTTTGATTTATTATGCATAGAGAATGAAGTATCAAAGCCAGTTCCTTTCTGCTGTTAGTATTTACACCACTTCAATCCTTACACTTGACTTTTGACATTCTTGGTATGATGTGTTTCTAGTTTAATTTAATATGATGATAAATAGGGTAGGGTACCTAACTTCAATTCTTGATCAGAGTTGCTTTGATACTATCCTGTATTGAAAAATGCTTTGTCATTCGGTGCACTTTTTTTTTTAAATACCTAGATGTTACTCACACTAAAGCATTTTTGTTTTAAAAAACGTTTTGTTACTAACTTGTCTCTGCTACTTTTTGCTCACAGCTTCAATTTATTTGTTGTAATTATAATCTGGAAACCTTGTTCGTATTACCATTTGTTAGTAAAAACTGATCAATTCCAGTGGTAACCAACATGTGAGAATGTGAGGTATTTAGGGAACACCAGTAAATATGCATACAAGACATTTGTTGACGTGTTAACCTTTGTTACATCCTCCCCCTCTTGCCTGCAACAAAACTAAAGATTTGAACCCTAATGTGTTATGTACATTTTATTTTTTATTAAAATCAATTGTATAAAAAGTATTTGTAAAAAGTATTTTTCAGGAACCAGTAGCAAAGTAAATATATTGGTATTGGTACTGGTATCAAAAAGTTTTTCATGCATTATTAAAGGTATAAATAGCAGTTCAAGCAGACATGGAGTCAGTTCTATTCATAAGCCTCTTTATGCTTAATCGTTTACCACTTCAGTCTGTCCCATCCAGTTAAGGTTCTTTATAACTGAGGTAGCGTTCATTCATTTCGCCTGCTCTCTGCTCACCATATCGCTCCCACAAAGCCAACTACAGATCTGCAACTCATCTCCCCAGTCTCCTTCGCATTTGCAAAATTATTTTCTTTGCTCCCATTGGGTTCAATCATTCAAATGTTGTGATTCTCAGGCTCTATTTGTGATCTCAGAGACTGTGTGTCATTATTCTAGGGCGTCACTCGAGCAGAGTCACAACCAAACACAAATGTATTCAAGTCTGTAATAAAGGTTAAATCTGATGTAAGTGTTCTCCCAGAAATAGACCTAAAGGTAACTTCAGTGCACAAAAGTAGGAATTACAAGACATTTTATATTACGTCATCTCAGTGACATTTACATTTTGGAATGCATGTCAGTTTTATATACAGTTTCATGTATTTTATAAGTACTTGTAGACAGTTAAATAGCTGAAGGAGAACGTTGGAACATTACGGATCCTATTGAAGGTGATATATTTCATCGCTTAACAACTCACGCTGTCTGTCAGAATCCAGAAACCTTTTTGCACTTTGCAAACAACAACATCTGTGCATATTTGAAAGCTGCTTGCAATTGTAGTTGCTGTATTTGTCTTTGTGCTGTATTTGTCCTTGTGCTTTCATGAGAAGAGATGACAATATTAAAAAAGAAACACTAGAATGGATCTTTACTTCGATTTGTACAATTAACCCTCATAAATAAAAAATAAAAACAAAAAACTTGAAATAATGTTTTTTGAAATTTTGTAGAATGGCAAATGCTTCCACAAATGGCTCTGATGATGAGCATTTTTCTTTATTTTTAGGCCACGCACTGACTAATGAAAAAGTTCCCTGTTCCCACATGTTCATCGGGGGGAATGAGGCCAGGGTTTCCATGGTGATATTTGTAACCTAGTCTCTCTGAGGGTCTGAGGATTGTTCTCTTTTGTCCTCCAGAGAAGAGATGAAAAAGAGGGCAAAACTGAGAGAAAGGGAGTTAGACACAGCTTAATGTGGGATTTGCAAATGAATGATCATATACTCATGTAAAATACAGACAATTGCTATTAAAAAATACTTTGACTTTGTTTTATTTGTAAAATGTTCACAAATCGATACAAAAGAAACACAAAAATATATATATAATTTGATTCAATGATCAAGAAGAAACATGGCTTAATGGAGTTTTAAAATCACATGATTTAACCCCAAGCCATGTGAATATCCAAGATATGAGACTTGTGGACGATTCTGTTTTTTCATTTTGCACACACCTCTCACCAAACTTACCAGCACAAAAGTGAAGTCAACTTCAAATTGCTCCCGCTGAATCACTGGTACCCAGTGCTGATTAATCTTTTTTCCAATCTCTGACAACACACAGCCATTTGCTGCTAGAGGTTGATTCACACACAGAGACACCTTTATCCATTTTGTTTCACGTCATTCTCTGTATTGCTTCACCGAGTTGAATTTTTTTAAATAGTTAAAACGTACTCGAACACACTGACATATTGCAAGTGCTTTTTGCAGTGGTTTAAAGGATAATGTGCTTCTATACTGTGTTTTTATCCACTTTATAGAGATGAATATTCAAGTAATGGCCAGGTCTTAAAATGGGCTGAAGTAGAGTTTTAAAACAAACTGCCTCACATGTTTATTGGGCTTTGAGCTTTGGGCTCATTATATATTCAGAAAAGAGCCAGCCTTGGAGAAGATTTCAAAGATGCCAAAAGCAGCTCATTGTTCAGAGTCAATGCAACGTTGATTGGATTTTGTTTGAACAAAAGAAAAGCTTCATCAAAGTTAGATTGTCATTATATCTGAAAACACTATGAAAGATGGGATGGTGGGTGAGACCAGGCTCTCGTATCTCAGTGGACTATGGCTTTGTTTGCTGCTTAATATGAGTCCCAAAAGCGTTTGAACTTGAATATTATGTTTTCTAATTAGTATGTACATAGTATTTAATACTTACTTAGAAGTGATTACTTGAAACTTCACCCTGAACAAACAGAATGAGTTCCATCATCCACATCACAAAGCAGGAAACAGCAGCAATAGGCACATTTTTTTTCTCTGAAGGGCCCTGCACTTCAGCCTGGTACTGAACTTCTAGTTTGGTTTTATCTTTTCTGTTATTTTGTCTGATTAACATTGCTGCTTGTACAGTAGATCTTGCATTCCTCTCCTCAGATTAAGTAAAAGAAAAATATAACTTTATTTTTATTCTGTCAGTCAAACTTTTATCTGTAATTCATATAAATACAGAAGGAGCCTTGAATGTACACCAGGTTTTTAATGTAGTAGCAGACATGGACTTAACTCAGTGCTTGTGTTATATGTCCTACTGTGTGTTAAATCAGTCATTACCAGCTAGTGTCAGCTCACATCTTTGAATTCATCTCTTTCAGATAAAGATGCAGCAATCTGTTGCTCTGTTTTCCCCGAGTCATTCATGTCCATTTTGTATTCATAGCCATCATTCTTTTACTCTTATATTTATCTTTGAACTCTTTCTGCCCTCCTGCTAAGTCTGACACAGCGTGGAAGGTATCACTGCTATTTAGTTTATTCAGCAGGCATCATCATGATGCTGCGGACGTTTGACATCTCAAATCTTTCTATGACTCCAGTCTGTGTTGACTGTTCCACTGTTTACCTTTTAAACTTTTCCTGCTCTCCCAGATAAAATCCCTACCTGCTCTAAAACATGTTTTTTTTGCACAGTAGATGCTCTCTTGATTGAGGCACAAACACAGTAGCACAAACACTGACAATTTATCTCTCTCTCTCTCTCTCTCTCTCTCTCTCTCTCTCTCTCTCTCTCTCTCTCTCTCTCTCTCTCTCTGTTTCTCTTTCCATCTATATCCGTATGTCTGTTTAAACATATTACTCCTTTCTAAAGACACCTTATTACTTCAATTTTATTTTTGTATATTCTCTTTAAACAATGCTGGAAAAGTGTGAAGTATAAGTGTTAGTTGTTCTTTTTCCACCCATGTATAGCATTACATTTGGTTCGAATCAGAGAGTCAGAGAAAACTTGTATCACTCCCTCAGGGAAATTGATTTATAACAGTTGTAAAAATAAAACTACTAAAATACACAAAACCACAAAAACTTAAACAGAAAGAGGAGGAATTGAATAACTGGATGCTGACAGGAAGGAAGTACCTCTCGTGATGTTCATTGGAGTCTTAGTCTCTGACTGAATGGCTCTGCTGGCTAATCAAAGCACTGTGCAGAAGGTGAGAGACGTTGCGAGTTTTGACAACATCCTCCTCTCCACATGCACATTTTCCAGCTCCTCCCCTCAGGACTGAACCGGACTTTTGAAAAGTTTGTTGGTATTGTTCACGTTCATCTTTTCACTCCAGCAGAGCACAGCATAGAAATTGCACTATAGTCACCTCAGACTCATAAAACATCCACATACTTTTAAGGACCAGAGCCTCTGTTGACAAAAGAGCTGACTATGGCTGATCCTGTAAAAAGCCACTGAATTTCTGATTCTGTCCAGTTTGCTGTCCAAGTAGACTTTCAGGTATTTGTACTCCTGCACCATCCCCACTCTGAATAGAAATAGTCCTGGATCTCCTAACATCCACTTCCAGCTCTTTTGTTTTCCTGATTTTGAGCTTCAGATGGTTAATGCTACTTCTCACAACTTTTCTCTTCTGCTTTGGACCAGCAGCTGCAGGTGGTGACAAAGTTGAGCAGTGCGTTTGCGTCTGCAAAAAGTACAGTTTTTTGCTCTAAACTTCTGATATTAATTTGAGCAGATAAGTAAAGACAGATGGTATGCAATTTTTCAGACTGAAGACAGACACAGAATGAGAAAACTAATGTTCAGTGTCTTTTTTTTAATTTTTTTTTTATCATTCTGTGGAAAGTGATGGTGTGTATTTGCATTTTCACTCGTTTTTGTGCATTTTGCTAAAAAGTATTATTTTTTATATGTAAAGGCAGTGTAAGTGTATCCTTACGTTCTTTCCTTTTTTGTCCATCTCTCCACCTGCAGGGACCCAGTTCGCTGAAGAATCCTTCCAGTCCCAGTTTAGCAAGCACACAGCATCCTCGAAGTCGACACAGTTTTGTCCAGGAACATTTCCAGGCTCAGTACAGGTGAGAACTACAGAGATAATCAGCACACTCAGATATTTCAAGAGCTTTGTATTATTTCAAACTTTGCTGAACTTTCCTTGTTTGTTGGCATTTAAGGTGTTGACAATCCATTGTTGTTTTCTTTGTCTTTGCAACTTTTACAAATTTATATCAAAAGCATACAACTCAAAGCTTCTGGTGAGAAATAGGGCAAGAACAAATTTTAGATACAGTCTTCAGTCTCTAATCAACTATGCAATATGCTGACACTCTATATAAAGTCCTGGGGTTGTGTTTGAATAAACGGAGTGCAACACATACCATTAAAGAGAATATAGATTCAGGTCAGAAGGAAGTTTGTCTCTGGCAGATAAGAATCACTACCTTGAAAAAGTAGGTCAGACAGACCTGTGAAGGATTCAGGGGATTTATCTTCAGTACTGGCTTCTGGCTCTCTTTGCTTCATTCACAGTGGACTGAGGTTTTCCAGTTTAATAGACCCCCTAATGGAATTGACTCTGGACGTTTCAGAGGCCTTGTTGGCACACATAGCTGCCTATAATCACATCACACCATATCTTCAGTTTTCACTTGATTCCTGAACAATTTAAACCTGATGTGAGATAAATATGGAGATAGACCGAAGAAATTGGTAGGGTTTTGTTTTTTTAGTTCAGACATTAATGATTTACAATGAGTAACTCAGGTAAGTAAAATGAGAAAAATATTTTTAGAACTTTTAAATAAGCACCAATGTAGAAACAAATAACTTTAAACTGAAAAGTAGGCTAGGGCCAGAATGATAAGAATCTGTTCAGCTCTTTGTTTCCCAGCCTGAATGAAGCTTGTGTGTGTCTTTCATGTATCAGTGTGAGGAATGCTGTCATCAGCAGTGAGGATAGAACAATATGTTTCCATGTCTAGTAACATGACAAGAATGATAAGAGATAAAATTCTTCTGGGGATTAAAACATATGCCTTACATTTCATCTGTTTGGCAAAGACTGGCTGACCAATCCTTAACACAATGTAACAAAATGAACTGTCATCCAAACCAGATCCAGCAAAGTTTTTACCACTTCTAGAAACTTTACCACTAAGAGAAATAAACAAGTAGAATATGAGAATCTGTCCTCAGCTCAATGCACACCATCTGGTGGCTCAGGCTTGTTCTAATGAATCCAGCGTGTGTATAACAACTGCTGTTTAACACAGGTCATTAATAAATGGTAGAGTTGTTATGTTTGGGCTGCCACAGTGAATAAATGCAATCCATACTGTGTGAGATTATATCAGATTTTTATTCTGGTGGACTGTGTGAGACCTAGGCCATGGTTTCTATAATCTAATTGCAAAGTCCAACGCGCATTGAGCCAGTGCATTTAAGACATGTTCAAATCCACTTTTGCTCTTTTAACACCTGATAATCTAAGAATAAAGTATAACGAATAAATGGGTTCAAATGGTTTGTACTCAGTCTTTTAATGAATCATAGGTGTATTCTGGGAGCAACATGAAATAAACCAATCAGAGAGTGTCATCTCACGTTCTCTTTAAAAGCCAGGTGCACATACGCCTTGCTACTGATGATGGCAGATTTGATGAGTAGTAGGAAAGAATGCTTCTCTGCAGAAGAAAAAAATCGGCTCGTGCTCAGATTTAGCAGATTAAAGTACACAATAGTATTTCTTTGCATTGTAATTTTGATGCAAATCATTTTTCAGTATAACTGACAAACATTTACTGGTTCCATCTTCTTACATGTGCTTCTTTGGACAATGTGAATTTTCATTGATAGAATAATTCATCGAATAACCTGAGATCAGCTGAAGTCAGGTTATCAATGTGAATATTTTCCACTGTTTCTACAGTTGGGACCAGATTAGTTTGACTTCCCTCTCTTGTTTCTTTGAATTCAATTCCCAGTCCTGGTTTTAGCCAATAGCAAAAGGCTCATTTGCATGTGAGTTGAGGGAAAGATCACAACTGAGCAAAAACACGCATGCATGAATAAGTAGATAGCACCCTGAAACCAAGTGAATCTTGTGCTCGTCCAAGATGTTAACTACATATTTAGATCATTCTTTACTCTGAAACTGAAAGATGAATCTAGTAAAAACCGCTCTGTGTGAAAAGTGATCATGTTGCTCAAAGTCTGCCACCCTGAGGAGCAGTCCTGTCATGGTTGGTCCAACGTACCCGCTGCAGATTAGTGTGAACCAGTCAATGAAAAGGTCAAGCTCTGACACATGTACAGTATTGACCACGGCACTGTGGGGTTAACCAGCCATTCATTCATGGGATTATCCCTCTCCTTCACTGGCAGATGATGGATTAAACGCCAAGTGTTGGACTGTATCCCTGTGGAGGCTCATCTCCCATGATGCTCTACGACTGACTGACAAATTAAAAACTGAACTCGCACTGAATCTATTCAATGAGTCATTTGTAGAGGAGAGAAGTGAAGCTCATCTTCAGTCACTTCTTCTGTCTCATATTCTGTTTTCTTTATTGTGTCACACACACACACACACACACACACACACACACACACACACACACACACACACACACACACACACACACACACACACACACACACACACACACACACACAAAGTCTTTAAGTGACATTATCAGAGTAGTGGCCAATTCATTAGCTGATTAGAGTAACGATGCATTTTCACATTTTTACATCACAAGTCCCTTGTGTACATCCTACACACACACACACACACACACACACACACACACACACACACACACACACACACACACACACACACACACACACACACACACACACACACACACACACACACACACACACACACAGAGAGAGAGAGAGAGGGACATACATTATCATGAACAAAACGCCCTGTACCATCCTTGTTCTTTCTACCGACTCACGCACACACAACCCTTCCCATACGACATATCCCCTCTCCTTCTTTTTACCCTTTGTGAAGAATTCCAGCTATATTTAGAGGGGCATCTCTTTGTGGTTCTCCTTTTTAGCTGTGAGTGCAAGCAAGGGATGCTTTCTCCTTGGATAAGAGTCACTGTAATTAGCTCTGTGTGCCACATATACACATTCACAGAGACACAAACCCTTCCAAGCACTGCTGAGTGGAGCACAATGAACTGTATGTGCTATACACACATGCATTTATAAAGCACGTGCACATACACAGACATTTGTGGTGTATATTTTCACACACATAAGCAATTGGTGTAATTATCTAACATGCCACAATATCCAGGCACATTTTTTTTCTTTGTCATAGCAAAAAGGCAGTTATTACTTGTGAGGCTCATCGGGATACTGGAGAGGCTTGATAATGGACCAGTGATGGACCACAGGTCAATGTTAAGCTCTTTTCCCATCAAAGCTATGGTTTTATAGATCACATTACAGCTTAATAGAAGGATGTGTGCAGGGTAAGCACTGGTGTCCTGATGTCCGACAGCATAAGGCCATGGTGTAATAAAGCTGTGCTAATGTATGGTAATGGTATTAACAATGAACATACAGGCACAAGGGTTCAGTGATATTTTTAAAGAGTTCTCTATTGATTTTGTATATGTTCAATATTTGAACATCATGCCACATCCCTAGTTTGATGTGACTGCTCATTTCTCCAAATCTCTGGGTGCAGATTGCATGACACTTAGAGCCACAGTAGCCACATTAAGGACTGGAAGTCTTCTTTAATAACTTCATGAATATATCAAGCATTTCCTCTGTCTTCACATCATCACTTAACATTCTGTGATTCATTTCTTACAGCCTTGATTTTCTATATTCTATTTTACACTAAAATCCCTTATTGCCACTTTCTCACTCTAAGCAATGAAGCACTGTCTACTCTACTAAAAAGCATAACAAACCACTGAGAGTGTTGATTTGTTTCTTAACTGAGAGGCAACATTCTCCCTGGTGACTCATCTTAGTTAAGTAAGTAATATACAAAGATGCCAGAATGGTTGGGAATTTGTTTTCTAATCTGGGTTTCTTCAGGCCTCTAACAGTGTTTGCTTCATATGTATCTGTATTCTCATCTCATTAGATGGCCTCAGTCTGAGCTGGTTTCAGTCTGGTGAGTCTAGAGATGTATTCCTTCATACACTCTTGTTTCCACTCTTCCTCTTCTCCTCCTCCTCTTTACTTTATGTAATCACCAGGGACCTGGAGTCACTTTGCCTCTTCATACAGACTAAAAAAAGAGGCATCACCCTCTCACAATCTCGTCTTATTATTTTTTTCTCTTTTTCTGCCTGCATTTTTGCCTATTTTCTCTATCTGTGCCTCTCTGGCCTCCCCTTCTCTTTCCCTCAATATCAGTTCGTTGATCTCTCCGTCTTCCCGCTTCTTCCTTCCTGATTCTTTTTATATCCTGCAGAGATGCTCCTCAGAGGAATTCGGTGTAGTTGTCTGATCTGAATAAATGTTTGAGATTAGAGCCAGGACTGTTTTGTGGTTTGGGCAGCCTATGTGGGACTCGGTGCTCAAGTTGTTCCGTTATGCCGCGGCGTTTAAATGAGTCTTTGTCACAGCCTCTCTCACTCCGTCTGTCACTCTCAGTTTGTGGCATTTATTTTTAATGGCCTGGGAGACGAGCGGAAAGCTCCAGCCCCAATCTCCGTCTTGACAAACAAGATAGTTGAGGAAGATTTCTTTTTTCCTATCGCAGTGGCTTTTATTTAGATGCAGATTTGAAGTGAAAACGTTGAGGATATTATACAGCTTGTATAATAAATGTTATGCAATGCTTCAGATCCTGTGATTTTTAGGATAACAGATCTATTGAAACAAAGTAAACAAAAAAAAACGTGCAAGGAAACAAATCACATTGAGGGTGTTTTCACACTTTGTCCCCTTCAGCCCTCAAAATAAAAAAAAAATATGCGCATATATGAGCACTCCAACCGAACTCGGAGTCCTCTGATGACTCCCGAAGACCCCGACCACTTCATTAGGAGTGCTCGGGCCCTAATTAGGGCGTAATGTTGCGTATGTTCTGACAATGTTATGAAAAACATTTTAGGAATGTTTGCACAAAATATTTTTAGAATGTTCTTAGAGATTGTTAGTCTAACTTGAAGGAGGAACATTATGGAAAGACCAACAACGTACATTTCTAGCTGATACCATACCTACGACATCATATTCCCAGAATGTTTTCAGAACCAAAAATTCTACCTGGGAGGGCTGATCGTTGTGTAGTGTGAACAGAAACAGGACTGAGGCCCCATCAGCGCTAAAGTGGACCAGAAAGAGAAGTAAGTCCTCTTTCAAATTAACTCACAATGTGAATGCAAAAAGAACCCCTGTTGTGATTGTCACACTTTTTGGTCCACTTTAAGGGGACTGAGTTCCATTCGTTCAAAAAGGACCATACGTGAAAACACCATCAGTCCCTGAAATTCAACAAACAGTCATAAACAAAAAATATTGAACAAAGCTAAAAGCCTTTCTAGATCTACTTATGCAACAAAGACAACTGTTTTGTGCTTTAATACCACACCCTATGAAGAGTCAGCACCTCATAAAGGAGTGTAAACTTCCTCTAATCTTCAAAGATATTCTGAGGGGCTCCACTTTTCCCCAAAGATAAACCCAGGTTGCACAGCTTAGGGGCTGCTGAAAATATGGCCAGACATTGACCTTCCTTACTTCTCATTTTGATGCTTTCACCACCCACAGTGCTTTCTTCAAGCCCAGCCCCACGCATCACTTTCCTTCCCGCTGATATCGCTCGGCTCCCTGTTGTACCAGACTTTGAAGTGGGTCCTATCCAGTTAGTGCAGGTCATTATCAAATGGAAGTAATTCTTTGATCTTTCTTTCATTTTTATTTTCCCTAAAGTAAAAGGAATAAGGGTCATGGGGTAATTTAGACTGTTGGCAAGTAGCCCTTAATTACAAACCGTAATTCGACTTTACCACTGGACCTAGATATGACCTCTCGGCTGCTTGTACAAAAACAAAGAAAATCTTCACTTTCTCTCACTGAGTTTAAAACACGATTTTCTCTCACAACTGCTATGGAAACTATATATATATAAAAAAAAGTTACCTTTACTGTCACTTGTTTCCCAGACACTGACAACATTTTTTTGACATTCCTCTGAAGCTTTGTCACTTTATTATTCTGTCTCAAACAATAGGATTTGGTTTTTCTGACCCTCTGTTTTTGTATTTTGTCATGTGACATAATCCAGTTTTACTACATATTGATGGAATAATTAAGGATATCTCATTTTCTCTCCACACTTCTCCAAAACTAGTATGTAAGAATTCATTTGAACAGAGGTTTGAATGAAAACTCACGACTTCGAATTCAGTTGCAGGTTTTCTTCCACAGAGAACTGACCTTCCTCTTACTCTAGGAACATTATAATATTGTGAGGAAAGATGCTTCTGATTTTGACAAAGGCTTCAACTGAAATTGTTAATTGTTGTTGTTATATCATTATGCTCTTGCCTGTGAGATCATATCACAAAAGTCTAGATGAGTCTCTGCACTCCTGTTTAGTAGACTCGTGATATTTCTTTAATGAACAGAATAATGCAATGGCATACTATGTGACCATATCATGTTCAGGTAATATGATATGACATATTAAATGGTGTGATTGTTCAAAATAGTTTCTCAAAACGTGGGAGAGATGACATGAAGGACATGATATTTATGAATGTCAGACTTTGTTTGTTTTACTAGAAGCAGTTTACTATTGAGTGCAATATCTATATGCAGTGTTAAATAAATCTAATGTACCTTCCCATTGCTTGTAAAGTGATTTAAGGGGGACAACCTATGGTCCATGTTAACCCTCCACAGCTGATATGCACTGGAAGACTCACCAGTTGGTCAGAGTGAGTGTGTATGTGGGTGTCTTCTGGCGACTGAATTTATTGAATGTTAATCCCCAGGAGCTGGAATGAAGTTTATATTCTTCAACTTTTTCTGTCTGAGAACTGAAGTTCAGGCCTCCGGATTTTTGGCTCCTTAAAGCACACCAGTACTTTTCCACCAGTAGTCACTCCTAAAATCACCTGTGACATGTACAGTACTCATGTGTGGAGATAATGGAGCTTCTGTGTGTGTGTGTGTGTGTGTGTGTGTGTGTGTGTGTGTGTGTGTGTGTGTGTGTGTGTGTGTGTGTGTGTGTGTGTGTGTGTGTGTGTGTGTGTGTGTATGTGAGAGTGCACTTATGCCCACAGCCCTGGCTGGCTGGAGATACCACAGTAGTATGGAGAAAAAGTTCCTACTCAAGTAAATGCTGCAGTTTCACCCTGATAGAAACACTGTGTGTGTGTGTGTGTGTGTGTGTGTGTGTGTGTGTGTGTGTGTGTGTGTGTGTGTGTGTGTGTGTGTGTGTGTGTGTGTGTGTGTGTGTGTGTGTGTGTGTGTGTGTGTGTGTGTGTGTACAGTATTTTACGCTAATTATGTTTGGAGTATGTTGCATGTTATTATGAACATAAATGAACACATCTTAAAAGTCTTTGCTGATGTTTTAAAAAAAAAAGTCCTACTTTCAAATGTGTCTTTAAAATAGTGCTTGTTTTTAATAAAACAAAACACAAGCAGTTCCCGTCTAAATACTGTGGATATGAATTAGACATTCCTTACATGCAGTATGTACATTCATATTAATGGTTTGGTCCATTTGAATGCTGTTTTTAATTCCAGCAGTACTGGCAGGAACACTGTCTTGTGCTCAGTCATGTAATCATGTGAAAATCGCTCCCTGACCCAACATCACGCACACCAAGATGTGATGAGGCTATTAAGTCAGAGCCAGTGCTTCAGTAACCTCGCTTTGTCTTTGAGCTACATTTTTCTTCCCTTTTTTTATTTGATTTTTACAGTTTATTAAAAAAAACAAAAAACATTCATGTTAAACCAAACAGTAATGCAGTCGTCTGTCCCCACCACTGACAGTTGGTAAGGTGCAGCCGTCTGTGCTCAGGTGTCTTCTGTTATTTATTACGTGGGCTGACAAGAATCCATTTATCACCCATTTAGTTCCTCAGTTAGTTTTCACCAGGAAGGAGGAAGCTCATGTGTATGAAGGTGACACTAAGTCAATTGTAATGCTGCCTCCAAATCTAAGCTGATAATACTTTTGAAGGTGAAAGTGAGAGTTTGTATGAGACTTAAGATGTGTGTGAGAGAGCTCCTATAGACCCTTTAGCTGAGTTAATTTCCCCTGACAGGTCTCTACTCAAACTCTCCGATAGAGAAAGACGAGCGCCCTCCAATCCAAAGCCGCTGACACATGACTGCCTGACTGACAGGCTGACAGACAGGCGGACAGAAGAAATTGAATTCACTGGGCTCGCTCTCATTCCGCCTCCACATGAGCAGTGATCTATAGAGATCTATGGTGTCTAACGCAACCCCAGTCTTACTTTGGTTGTGTTTAGGTGATGTGGTTCCTTCATGACCATTATTCTTCCAAGATTTACAGCAGTCTCATCAGTCACTTTCTTTAGTCGAAGGAAGAGTATCAATTCTGTCTCCTCAGCAAAATCTGTTGATGCTACGGCTGCATTTGTGGTTGAATATGGTGGTATTGATATGTTTACAATATATCTACAGTGACCACTCTTTCCTGCTCCAATTAATGTTAGTTGAGAAAGCAGTGTTACGCCACGCACATTTGGACCCGCTGTGCTTCTATCAGATATGACAGATGTGTTACCAATATGGCACATAGATTAAATAAAACAGTATCTCAGCCAGCACAGCTATGTCAGTTCATTGCACACACATAAACCCTTCATACAGGTAAAGTTACAGTTAAACTCATTTTAAATGAATGTGGCACATCCATGATCATAACAGCAGTGGCTGCAGTTATAGTCACAGCTACAGACAGTCAGCCTCAGTAATAGGGAGTGCAGAGGGAACTAGCCCATCTAGTTTTCTATCCAGCTGCAGTAATTGCTGCCGAGCTGCCTCATCTCAGGGTGCACCCACTGCTGCAGTGTGGTCTACAACATAATACCGATATCATAAATCAGCTCAGCTTTTTGCTATTGAATACAGAAGTTGTTACTGGGAAACACTTTTTATTTTGACGTTTTTCAAAAGTATTGCGAGGGAAACACCAAACTTCAAAAGTAGCTGTAACAAAAATATACCAACTGGACTGTTCAGTTTGGCACGAGGAAGTGAAACTAGATTCAGGGGTTATTATGTTATTGAGTTTCAACGACTGATCTGTTATTAGTTAGGTAAACTTGACCGGTGCCAAGCTAAAGTTCCCAGGTATGCTTTGCTATAGGTTAGGGTCGGATTAAATGGCCAAATTTTGTTTTAATCTTCTGACATTTAGTGTTTTGCATGATTCCTAATTTTAATCTTTTTTTCTCTCGACATAAACTTAAAACAAAACATGATTCAAATGTATTTTTCCATAATAAAATTATACACCTTCTCCAATTTGTTTTCACCAGTCTTTCATACCGGATATGATTTGAGATGGGAGCGAACATCTGCATTTCAGACCCACAACGTTCCCTTTACACGACATGCTTTTTACTCAGGAGATCAAACAGGTTTGTTGTGCTGCCACTACTTCAAACAGAGATGTTACAAATGCATGTGTTTGACAAGAAAAGCTAACACATGCAGAAAACACAAGGAAATGGCAACAGCTTACGTTACTATCATGGTGTTTGAGTGACAGCAGAGAATTTTTTTTTACATCGTGCAGAAACAAAAGTTCAAATTAATTCAGTATATATTTCAGTACCCATTACGGGCAGAAAAAAATTGATAAACAGGAAATGTTTCACTTAAAGAAACCTACATTTCACTTTCTCTCTGACGACGAAAAACAGCAAAAAAAACAAAATTGGAACAAATTAAATTACCGCTGTTACCAAACTTTTAGAAGCATTGTCTACCATATGGTATTTCCTCAAGCTGGGAATTTATGGAATCTAATACTTTGTCTAAATCTTTAGTTATCTTTGCTGAGATTTAGTTTAAGGTGAAATATACGCTCTTTGTAGATGATATCTCTGTGTACTTTATTTTTGATTGGTCAGAATATAAATTATACTCGTGGTACAAAAGCAGTTCTTCACCCCATCAAATCTCACATTTGGCTATATTTATAGACTTCCATTTCTTTATGTTAGTGTCCACTTTAACACAGACTTGTCTCGGGAAAATACCAAGACAAATATACCAGCAATATTTCGGTGGAAGCAAATCATTTTCAAACTTCTATTTAGCAAACCCTACAACTCCTGACAGTCAGCTAAAACCCATATATACAAGGCACTAAATCTCATGACTTTTAGTTCGTTCCTATTCCAATATTCTGACATATTTTGTGCTGCATATGTTGCATCTGCCACATCACTGAGTGTACATCACCCCATGTATTGTGCTGCGAAGATTCTCAATTTAGAATAGCAGTATTAAAAAGTGCTGGAATCAGGCAACGTGATACTGCATAATGTTTTGAGATGCTGCTCGTGGAGTGTTATTTATTTAGCTGCGAGCAGGACAGAGGAATGCTGAGCAGCTCAACTTTTCTTATGATAAACAAGAGAAGCGGCTGCTGTGCTGTGCATGCGTGTTTGTGGCTGTATTGGGGTGTAGCTCCAGGTATCTAGTTTAAAGTAAAGATTGGTGGTCCTTTGATTTGACACCACAATGTTGTAGAGACGCAGTACACCCCTTGCTCTCTGTCTATCACAGACATATACACACACAGATAGACAAACACACACACACACACACACACACACACAAAGATATATACATATACAAATCAGCAGGTATACTTATCTCACATTCTCCACCAGACTTGTGCAGAGTTTTGGGATTGTGCACAGTTTGTGTATGTGTGTTTTGGCTATGTGTGTGTGTGTGTGCGCGCGCGTGTGTGAATACAGCCTGTCGCTGCTTTACTGAGTACAAACTAGCATCATTAGCGAGCCTGCGTCTGGCTGCTACACTGGGCTGAACACTGACAGCACGGAAATGTGAAGTTTAAAAATTGTTGTATTATTTCCAGCACATTTGTTCATTTGACAAGATTGTATCTCCACAAACGTGGATACTGCTCAACTGACAGAAATCATAGGACACAGGAGCAACTGGCAACACACGCAATGTGGCTGTTTGGACACCATAAAAGCTGTCAGTGATGAGAAAGCATCATTGCAACAATTGATGAATCGAACAAACATTAACATCAACATATTTCATTGCATGACAGCAGGCACATTAAATACTCACATTCAACTGTTTGTCAAGTTGTTCCTAAGAAATTCTTTAAATGGCATTTCTTTACATCAATGTATAACTTCATATTGGCAAAAACTTCAAAATGAATACACAAAAGGGAACACAGCCACTGAATTACATTAAATGATCTCAAATGAATAATAAGATTACATTCCTACACTATGAGAGGATTATGTGGCACTAGAACAAACTGAATGTGTTGTTTTCCCTCTGACCGCCATGTGAGAAGGCTGGATTGCAGTTAAGTTTAGGCAAAGACAACAGGTTATTTAAGGCTAGGTTTTGGTCATGGTTTGTGAAGGTAAAAGTAACACTTGGAAACATCTTTACATATCAGGAAACTTACTGTGGATATGGAGGCAGAGCTGATTTTCTTTTTGGATTTGTTTATCTATTGCCGTACTGTTTTAATGCCAGATTGCTGCTTATTTCAGTCCCACAGTCCTTTGAGGGATTACTGGAAGACATGTTGACAACTTCCTGAACCTTTCTCAGTGCAGGATACACAGACATTTGGTCTGGAAATAACATTTTCTTTTTGATTAATCTGTCGAATATTTTCTTGATTAATCTTAGGTTTGGTCTTTAAATTGCCTAAAAAAGGATGATTGTCAACTAGTTTTACCCAAAGCCCAAGGTGCAGCCTACAATGTATTGTTTTGTCCCGACTATAAACTAAACTATATTTAGTTTATTATCATGGATGACTAAAGGAACCAGGAATTATTCACAGTTACGAAGCTGGAAACACAGAATTTTAGCATTCATTCATTAAAAAAATTACTCGTAGAATTAATTGATTAGGCCTATAAAAATAGTTGGCATTTAATTTTATGCCAGTCAACTAAACAATTAATCAACTACTTGTTGCAGCACTAATAGACATTACTTCTCATTATGAACCACAGGTTAGAGCTGTAGAACAATTTAAGCTAAGATAAGCTAACTTGCTGCCAGCTTTCAATCGCTGTCAATTGTGATGACATATACCCTATGTATGGCATCAAGTAACTTATCAAAGACAAACCTATCAAAAAAATGAAAACTTATATACATAAATGTGATAACAAGTGACAGTATGTGACAAAAAGTGACAATATGACAGAAACTGAATGGGCCATTTTATTTTAAGGGTGTAGTTTGATTCTTTGGTTTAACTCTGGGCCCATCGTTCAATATGGGTGGGCTGGGTTTATGATCTACACAGCAACCAGCCCCAGATGTTACACCAGATGTTTTTTGTTGTTGTTGTTTTTAAAGCATTTCACAACTTTTTCAGTCTTTTGCTGATCCTGTCTCAACTTTTTGGAAATGTGTTTCTGGCATAAAATTCTAAATTTGTATTTTCCCCAAAAACATGTCTCTGTTTCAACATTTGATATGTTGTCTTTGTTCTATTTTCAATTAAATATGGGTTTAGATGATTTTGAAATCATCGTATTCTGTTTTGTTTACATTTTACAGTGTCACAACTTTTTGGGAAAAGGGGTTGTATATCGTGAAATGTAAAACTAATATTTTAAGAGTGTTTTCCTCTAAATCAGGATGAGGTAATTCTCTGCCTTTGAAAACTATGTTTGGATCTTGCTGATAGAGGCCCACGGGTTGGGCTTCTATCTCTGTCCGCCACTCTGATCACCTCCACATCTGTCTGCTCAAAAACCTTGACGGGATGTGTTCATGTCTTTTTCTTTGTCAGCTTTGCTTTCTAGTTTTTGTCAACTCCAATGTCCTACTGACATCCTTCTGTTCTTTTTTACCCATCCTCCCACTCCTCTGTCTGTTTGCTTTCAACTTTTGTTCCCTCTGCTTTTTCTAGTTCCTGTATACTGCCCTTCATTTTAGTCCAAAGTCAGCTTTTTTCCCCACTCCAACCCCTTTTCTTTGCCACTTTCTTTGCTTTCAAATATCTCCCTCACCTTTCATCTTCAGCACTCCTTTCTTTTCCGTTCCCACATTTTTATTCATTCCAACTCAGTCTACTTTACATCAAGTCTTTTTAAAATATACTTTGGCACAATGGTACAATGAAATGCGAACTGCTTAACTCTAAATACTCCATGTTTTTGTGCTAAAATTCCAAGCAGCATCCCCTTGCTGTTGCTTTGCTGCCCTTTTCTTAACAGCAGACCAGAGTCCAGATGGCCTGTTTCAGCACTTAGTCATCAATGTACACAAAGAATATTAACGTTTAACCCCCATTGAGATTTTAACTGCATGCAGAACATAAAACGGTCAATTTCTGCCTCATGTTTACCCCATACTTGATGGAAAATGTGAGGATTTATGGATAAATGTGAGGAGTTAGCATATAGTGACGGCAATATCTGTCGAACCATCAGTCCAATAGTGTGTATGAAGTTATGTAAATGAAGAGGTTCATTTTCGAATGGCTTTTGTCTTTGAACTATTTAAAGTATGTGAGCATTTTGACTTCGAAGGGCTGATTTGAAAATGGATCACAACTGAGTGAAGGTGGATAAAATTGGAAAAAGGATATTATGGGGGCTTAAAATATTTAATATTTCTATTAAAAACAGAACATATTGTAAGCTAAGGTCATACATAGCACAATAAAATAGTTAAATTAAATTATTGGTCTTTCTTTCTGTCTCTTTGTCTCTCCAGGTCCTCTCTGACGTGCCCTCATTGCCTTAAGCAGAGCAACACCTTTGACCCCTTTTTATGTATCTCTCTGCCTATTCCCCTACGACAAACCAGGTGAAGTATGACACACAAGACAAATGGTACAATGAAAAGCTTATTTATTATGGTGGCTAACACTTTTATTGCTGTTGTTTTAATCAGATTCAGTTTTATGATGAGCTGGGAAATGTTTTTCTCCCTTGCAACACTGTATGGGAATTACCAGTTATACTGAATGACACATTGCTTGCTTTGAACTTCATGAGTCACATTTTATCAAGTTATAAAGTTACTTTTCACTTTTACACTTCATAACTTTTATCAAGTATCAAGTTAATAAGCATCTTTGAGTATCCTGAAAAACTGCTATACAAATAAAATGTATTATTATTATTATAAATGTCTTAAGTAAACATATTACTCTAGTGTTTAGTGTTTGTTTTGCCTGAATAAATGTGTAAACTATGTGTTAGAATGTCGAATTTGCTATCATACTCTGGTTTAGCAGAAAAATATCCAACACATACCCGAAACTGTTTAGCTAAGCAAAACCTTTTCTTAGCTGCTTGACAGTTGAAACTGTGGATATTTGAGGTTGTCACCAGATATTAATGATACTGTACAGACATAATCATACAGACAGCTATAGCCTCAGTGAAAAAGTAGAAAAAGCCATCAGTCTGAACAGATTGAATAGAACACAATTGAGGAGGAATTATGATAAATGCGAATACACAAACACAAATGTCCACACATTTGCACAAACATGCTTCGTACACCCAAGACCTCTTGGCCATGTTCATGTCAAAGTGATAAATGTTGGCCATCAAAAGTGCTAGACCAAACACTTTCTGTGTTGTCTCCATTTTGAACTGTACCAGAAGCTGCATGTCAGCAATGTCCTGCTGTAAGACGGTACGACTTTGACATATGAAGAGAGGGACAGACTGAGCACAAGAGAGGGAGATGTCATTTTTATCTTGACAGTAAAGATATAGGCAGAGAGAGAGACAATGTCCACATGCACAACAAATTGGAGGCAGTAGAGCAGGGGTCTCCAACCTTTTTTCCTCTGAGAGCTACTTTGACAAAAGGAATGTGTCTGAGACCTACTCATGTTTAGTAACATTTATTCACATAGCTGAGCTCCACCCAAACCAGCTGAATAAGCTTCCTTTATGTTTACAATAAAAAAAATTAATACTCACACAGCACAGTTTGTATCACAACAGCTTAAATTCAAAAATATGTGCATGCTTTTTTCTGTATGCATTTCTTTGTTTTCAACTGAAGGAGGGGAAGGGGTATTTTTATGTATCTACAATTACACAGATGTTCCCTAAATGCATACTGCAGTGCACGCAACTAGTGTGCGGCTAAACTGGTTTGAAAAGTGTCAAATAAAGCGTTCTAATGAGATTAACTAGGAATATCTACCGTTTCCTCTTCCTTTGGGACCCCCTGGCCCTCCTGAAAGAAACGCATGTCTAAGTCAAAACCTAGTATATGGCTGGACCCTGTGTGAAAATGAAGGGCTTTTAATTTGAAAAGTGGCAGCTTTCAGCCAAAGTGCAGTGTAGCTTTGATCTCTCACTCACTCAGTAACGACACTCGCTTTATAGCTCTGGCCCCGCTGTTGCGGTCCAGCCAAAAACATTGTATTTGTGTTATTTATCTGACACATGCCTCACATAAGACTGAAAAGAACAAAGCCAGCCTGCCTTAATGTTTGATCTAAATCTTAATCAAAACTTGACATTTTTAGTGTAAAGGTTGCTTCTTGAAGGTTCTTGTTGTTGTTTCCCAATGTAATAGGGATTTTGAAAACAGTAACAGCCAAAAAGTGGAAGTGGAGGAGAATGTCAGGTAAAATTGTTGGCCAATGGCAGGTTTATGTCAACAGTCATCTGGTAAGTCAGATTAGCCTGTTTTGTCTTTTTTTTCTGGCAGGTCAAATTTCACCTTTATCCTTCTTATTAGTGGATGGAGGCATGTGACCTTAAGTGATTGCCATCAAAGCTCCATCCACCTCCAACCTCTTTGGTTTTCAAAATTAGTTGAATGTGGACTATCTTGGTTTCAAAGGCACACTGTGAGACTTCAAATTGTAGATGTTGTCCCATATTATCCCCTTTTTCTCTGCCCATATTTCCAGTCATGCAATAGACATTTAAAAAGACAAAACATATATAAATAAAAACAACAACAACATCCGTTGCAACCACATTCAGTTTGTCAATTTGTTTATATTCAGGGCTCAATAAATCTTCCTATCTTCAAACATGCAGACACTGTTGCTCTGCATCCTCTCTGCCTCCTCTGCATGGCTTCCACCGAGCAAACGCCAAACTCTGTTTTGCAGGTTGAATTCTCTGACAGTCTGTGGTCTGTTCCTGTGGTTGCCAGAGCTCAGCACAGAGGGAAATTCATTCAGGTTCAGTCAGTGTGGACTCACTGCTGGCCCCACACTGACCTGACGCACACGCACGCGGACACACACACACACACACACACACACACACACACACACACACACACACACACACACACACACACACACACACACACACACACACACACACACACACACACACACACACACACACACACACACACACACACACACACACACACACACACACACACACACACACACACACACACACAGTGGCCTCAATGCACTGTCCTGCTGCAGCAGTATCCCAGCTGAATGCCTGATAAGTGTGAGGGCCCCAGAGAGAGAGCAGGGTTTGGCTGCCAGCATGGCATCAAGGCCTGCGTGCTGCAGATAATGCTGGTATGGCAGAGAGAGAAAAGGAGGATGGCAGTATCTCTTAGTGTTTTCTGCTGACCATCTAACCTTGCCCAGTCTTAGCATCATTCCTACGAAACTTATTTTGAAATATTACATTTTCTGAACATTTATTCAGTGACATGATTTAGGCTTCACTAGACCTTTGTGTGACTTTGTAAGGGTGGGAACTTTAGACATAAAAGTACAATAGGTCAAACAGACTGCCCAAACTTGTATGCAGCCTGTACTTTGATTCTCCCTTAGTGGACATTTAAGAGTTAAATTACATAAGACAAATATTTGATTTTCAAACAATTTTTTACAAAGGTCTGTTTGCATAATCATGTAGCACAGGATGTTAAATTCTTGTCAGAGGTCTGGTGAGGTCATGTTACCTTACCCTTCTTAATCAAATATTTAGTAAAGTTGTATGCACTTAAACAATAGCAACAGTGTGACGGAGTGTAATATAAGATCCATCTTAACTTCTATTACTAGACCGAGTGCATTTCAATGAGCATTTGTAGACATTATCATCATGGATTTGATGCCTGTTTGATTGACTGGCTTGTTGTGCAGCCAGGGTTTTGCTATAGGTGGGTGGGCGTAGTGTCATTTGTTTAAGTCAGTTCCAATGCTAGATTCCGCCCGGTTCATCCAAATATGGTCACTTCTTGCCCAAAACACCTAGACAATGACAGCAAAAATGTCGAACTCAAGGCTTCAAGATGGCAGTTCACAAACCAATGGGTGACATCACTGTTGATTGCCACTTGGGTGTATGTTTAGTATTAAACTATGATTATGTTTAGATGCCTCGAGTCAACCACCATCTGAACTAACAGCCGACATTACCACGCACTGACAGTCATTTTTAAACACCATACATGTTTGCTTGGAGGAATTACCTATTTCAAGCAAGTATTTCAATTACATAGTGGTTCATTCTCACGGTATGCTTCTCATCAAATGGTTTCCTGTAGAAAACAGAGTGCTCAGGAATTCATAAACACGCAGACACGTTTCTATTGTTGTCATAGCTAATTAGTTTGGTTTTTAAATAGCATTTTGATGTTTTGGAGTTGAAAAGTTCTGTGCACTTGTGGAGGTTCATGTGGGAGGTTGCTAATAGAGACAGTCAGGCTCTAAACCAAAAGCGATCTCCATTAGGAGGCTGCAAAAAGTCTGCTTTGTCGGAGGACATCTCTAGTTCCTGTTCCGCTCGAGTGTCATCCCACATTTGGCATCCCGTTTAATTTCACATATTCGTGTCTCATCTTGGGATAATGTAAACAAAACAACTGTTCAGCTTCTCCGCCGTCTGCCCTATCAACCTCCACACTGGTAACACATTACTCACTTGAATAATGCATGATAGGAAACAAGAATTGGAAGTGTCAGTGATTACACCGTCTTCATACCAAATGAGAAGACTTGACCTTACTTTGTCTCCTCGCTTCGTGGACGGTTCACACCAGACATTAAAATGCGTCTCGTGTTTTCCACGATACTCCCAGGTTTTTTTTTTTTCCCACCTACCACTTATCTTTTCTGTTCTCTCATCTTCTGATCAAACTGACCTCACGTCAAATTATCTATTTATTATATCTTCCTGCTATTGCCCTATGATTTCTAATTTTGTCTCACCCAACTTTTTCATCCCGGTATCTTCCACAAGAGGTGTTCAGATTGCTGTGAAATATACATGTCCCAGGATTCACCAGCTGCTTTTTCTCCACGTGTCCAGTCACGCACTAATCTAAAGAAACACAAGGGAGAAAAGTCAACATCTGAAAATAGTTTTATCACTTGAGATATTAAATCTGATGCAAAACATTGGAAGGTTTATGGTCATTATATGAAATTTTGTACAATAGTCTCATCAGTGGGAAGCCTTTCCCTGAACTTATTAGACATTAAACAGTTCAACAGTGCATTTCAAAGTCCCATTTTATTGCATATTTTGTTTTTCTGTTGAGCAGCTAAAGCACATCAAGACTTAGCAAAGCTCAAACACATCTCTTAAACAAAAATGATTTTTGTTGCCCCTGGCATCCCTGATTTCCATACATTTGCGTAAATCTCTTTTGGGTTTTGGTTGATATGTATGTGTGTTGCTAGGCAGTTTGTGTGTAATACTTAATATTTCTGTGTGTGTCTGCATACAAATATATAAATAACTCAACATGCCAAAGCTGATTTAGAATATAAAGTAGTGTGAACATGCAAAATCAAAATTGCAAAAAAAGTTAACACTTTGTTCTAGCATGTCATCTGTCTTCTCCTTCTTCCTACCCTTCTGTATCTGACACACATAAACACACTCACTCACTCACTCACTCACTCACTCACTCACTCACTCACTCCCTCCCCTCTTCCTCCTTCTGTTTGCCCCACAGACCAATGTGTGTGACGCTGGTGTTCAGCACGAAGGGTCAGAGGTATCTGCGGGTGGGGCTGGCTGTACCTCTGTTTGGTTCCCTGTCCTGCCTGAGAGCGATGGTCGCAGCAGAGGGCAACATCTCCCCGAACCAGGTACACAGACAC
Organism: Brachyistius frenatus; assembly: GCF_029030835.1. Lineage (NCBI taxonomy): Eukaryota > Metazoa > Chordata > Actinopteri > Embiotocidae > Brachyistius > Brachyistius frenatus. The sequence continues at coordinate 1,196,286 of NW_027210622.1, forward strand.
AGACGCATATTAAAGTTACCTTTTTGTGTTTGTTTTGCTTCTTGATGACTGACAAATAATACCACTGAAACATGTAGGTAGTCCAAGCTCAAACATACAGATTGCGTTATTTAAAGTACATCCAAAGTTACTGTTGTTTCAGTTGATTAGACATCAGATCTGGATAAAACTGTGGAGTTATGCTTGGGAATTACATAATGTAGTGTTTTACATAATTTAGTTTGAGTGTTTTTGACTTGGTAAGTGTTGGTGGGAACCCAGACATCTATAACCCTGCTATTTTGAAGAGCATTTTCTTGGGCAAGCCATTAATAAAGAAAACAAAATATTTTCTAAATATCATTTTTACCATCAATACTGATATATCATGACATCATCAGGCCTGGGACACACTACCTGCGTGGCGTGTGTCCCAACTTTCATGCACTGCTCAGCTGCGGCTTGGTTGCGTGCGTGTTTCCACACTGGCTGCGTGTCAGCTGCGGTGCTGCTCCTGCAGGTCCCACCACTGAATCAATGAGTTTCGCTTTGGTCCGTATAGTATTTTTGAGGTTCGACAAATGATGAGTTGTAACCAAAAAGCAGTGACGTAATTTTTGTTTACCCTCATAGGCACACAGACACACACGGGCACTCACACCTGGGTCCTGGGTCCATAGCAACAAGAGAGCATTAACCAATCAAATGTACCATGAAATGAAAAATACTTTCTCCATGGTTCTTAGGTTCGTTGTTCCACTATCTGGTATATCCAAGTATTCCTGAATGTGAAGATGCATTTTTTTCCACAACTTAATGCGACATCAAATGTTTTCTGAAATACACTTTCCTGTATAGTAACTTGGCACCTATGGGAGAATGTTGTAGAACAAGAATTATACTGATACGCAATACAGAAATAAAGAGAAGAAAAAAAAAAAACGTACCCAACTTATATCTCAGTTTTTTAGTCAACAGTATCAGGCTGTAATAATGTTCCTTTGGAGGGGGGGTTAAGATGAGTGATGGTCTTTATCATCTTTTTAGATCTAATTGCTATATTTTCCTTAACTCCTTCCACCCTGCAGGTGCTTTTACTCAGGAGTGTATCTGTTTTTGTCATTTCTGAAGGTTGCCAAGTGTGGCACATTCACTAAAGAGAACATCCAGGATGCTAAGGATTTTATTTACTCTCTTGTATACAGTTTAGATTTTATGGAAGTAAAAATATCAGTTTTTCAAATATCTCTCCGGTGTGGTAATAAGGATATGTAGACTTTCAGTGTTTTGAGATTCTCCAAGTGTCTCTTATCCACGATGTAAGTTTTTTTCAAGTGGACATTTTAGTAAAAGACAAGTGAACACTTGAAGTCATGGGGACGCAGAATCAGCACTTAATGATCAAACTGGCTACACCAAAACATGAATGCAAACATCACACAAGATGAACGATGACAGATGATAGTGAGGTGAACATTTTTTTTAACCATTGTGATGGTCCCACTGCTTTACAGGTTGATAAAATAAAAAGACAAATGGGTTTCTGTTCTGAGGGGAGCCAACAGGGAGTGTTCAGACACACAAACCTACAGTATACTGTACACACACACACACATATAGTAATAGTAATAGTCATTCATCACATCAGAAAGCTGTGAAACAAACAGCTTGTTTGGTGCATTTTATCTTTGACCCTTTCTTTGTACACCCTATATTTTTTAATTGACTATGATAAAAGCACATGTGTACGTTAACCGAATACTGGCCTGGCTGATTATTGAATGTTTTGTATAATTGGACTCTCATGCTCTCTTTTGGCTCTTTCTCAGTTACAGCTTGTAGTCTGGCTCAGTGTCCCACCCACACTCATCAAATTGGTTATACATCATGAGTATCAACACTGTACTTTGTATTTGTCAGAGAGACGTGGGAAAGAGGAACACAGAGAGATATGCAGAGCTAAGAAAAGTGTCCTTTTTTTCAAATGTTCCTAAAGTTGCCATAAATTTCACATGTTTCACTAATGGTAATGAAATTTGTTGGTTAACATTATTAAGTGTTAAATTAGATTGTTATTCAACACCAGCCGTGCCAATCTCATCTACTGCGTTCTCATTAAGAAAAGCTATGGAAATCAGATTTGCACTGGTCTTTAACAGCGGTGGAAAAGTTGCATTTGCCAAATTGAAATTTAGCCCTCATCCTTGGTTCTTTCTCTTGTACAACTGAAAAGTTACCAAAGTAATATTCTCAATTTTATTTAAACAAATGTCTATTAAGTTATTGTCTATCGCTGAATGAGGTAACAGTGGTGATTGAGCCTGTGGGCCGCTGATGAAAGCCCTTGCATTTGCAGTATTACAAACTGAATGAGCTCGGTGTCTGTGGTGACATTCCTGAGAAAAACCAAAGCAGCGCAGTTTATGATGCATTTTCTATCACTTTCCATCGCTGTTTCAGCATCTGTCCATGGATTGTTGTTGTCGTTGTCCTCCACAGCGCCAAAATTACAATTTTCTGATAGAGCTGTGCCAGCGGTAGCCTAGATTCTGCTCACTCTGTCGCACTGAAAATGATGTTGTCACCGTATGTCGCATTGTGAGTGACGCTAGTAGTCCAATATGAGCCAGCAGAGTGTCCGAACTGAGACGCATCTGTAGAAATCTGATTGCAAATTACATTTTGTGTGTTTTTTGCTGTTTTAGACTTTCAAAAATCCATCCACATATCTGGATATGACAAAAATCGGATTTGGCTGTCAGTCTGAATAACAGTTGCAATTACTGCATATGGCCGTCGGTGCTCCCAAAAACAACAAAACAGATCTTTGAGATTGTAACTTTAAACACAAAACAAGAAATACACATCTGACGGAAACAACATTTACACATTCTAAAAAGATACTTGCTTTTAGTATCATTCCGTTTGCAGATGTTTATGTCTTGAATTGTTGTCTGTCGCTGTTTCAGTTGCAAAGTTGTGGTTGTAATTTTGGGCTCTTTAATTTTTTTTAGGGGGGGGGGGGTTTCCATAGTGCTTTATATGATATATCCACTATATTTATTTCCTTCCTGAATTTGCCTGAAAATTGTATTTTTGGTTTATTTCTGTCGGTCACATCTATTCACATTAAGTTATTCCAGAGGGCCAGTCTTGGTGCTCAGTGTTTGCTCAGTTCAATTAAACTGTTTGTTGCCTCCTGTGGGTTTGCAGGAAATAGAAAATCGGCTTTGCGAGGATTGCGTGAAGCACATTTGTAGAAAAAAATGTTCACAATGTGTGTCTCTCTCTGCAGGTCATCCTATCAGAGTTGTACTCGACAGGTTTCCAGCGCTCTTTCTCAGATGACGACGACCTGACTAAAATTGCTGATAGTGATGTCGTCTACGCCTTCCAAGCTCCTCCCCTCTCCAGTCGTGGGGGCTCTGCATCGCACTCAGGTAACCATGACAACAGGATGTCCATTTAAAACTTCCCACACACATTTGGCAATTTTTCCCACTCCCTTATTTCCAATTTTCTCTTTTCAACCTCCCTCTGTCCCCTTGATTAACTTCTATCCTCAGTGATTCACATTTACACTTGTATCTGTTTTTCACTTTCATTGAGCCCTTAAATTTAATTAACCACTGTGGGTGAGGGGAGGGCCGCTATCAGCAGTGGGTTTTGTATTCCTTCTGTTTCTGTGTGCACCCAAACAAATTAAATTAAATGTCATATCTGAATGGATATGACATTTAATTTAAGAGGTCACTTCAAAATGAAGAGTGTTTTGAGTCACGAACCTAGATGAACTTCCAAAAACTGAATTAATGTACCTGGAACGCTTAGAAATCGTCAGATTTTGGCAAATAAGAAAAATGTCTGTCTTGTCTCTGAAGTTAACACTATAAGTCAGTTCTCAGGTTCTTGCTCTTCCATTCTCTCTCATTTTATCTATGAGGTAGTACAAGACAGAAGCACTCTGTCAACTTACACTCATAAAACAGAGAGACAAGTATGCAGTTGAGTCAGTCTTGCATCATCACCAGCCCTTTAAAACCCTTTTCATCCTTGCTAGACACTGCTGAGTGCAGTATTGACATGAGGATAAGGGACATTTTCTGCTTTGTAAAGTAAAGTGTTCATTTTGTGCCAAACAGGTTGGCATTGTGTTAAAAATGCTTTCCTTGCGGGTGGCCTTTGTATAAAACATTACCCTAAAGTAACTGTACCTGATGGGTCAAGTCTGACTTTAACTTACACTATGCCAATGTGGTGACTTAAATGTCTGAATATTGACGTGCACTATGAGAGGAAAACTAGTGTCTGCTGCACAACTTCAGTTACAGACTGGTGGTTTGGAGTTAGAATTACATAATTGTATCCCAAGCAGGTGCTCTCTAACAAAATGTTATGATTCGTTGCATTGCGAGACGTGTAGGATCAATTAATGTGGAGTTTGAGGCATGCTGGGTTCTAAAAGTCAGGATAAACACACTCTGTCACTGTGAGTTTGTCTCTTATGAGTTCATCAAATTAATTTAATATAAAAGTGATATACTATTCCTTTAAATGTGAAAAGAAAGAAAATAATATGAATAAGCTGATTTTAATTTAATGCAAAATCTTCCTGTCACTACAGAAGGTGAGCATACTTGACATTTTTAGCCAAAGCAGCCTAAACGTGTAGCCTAAAAGAGGTTTCAGCTTTTAAATTGGAGTTTTTAGCTTAATCGGACTGTGTAAAACAAGTAGAATTCCGTGAGTAAATAACAAATGAATTATTACATCTCAGACAATATTTGTCAGAAAGGTTACAGGTGCGTTGACAACTTCAGTTGGGGTTGACAACATCCAGGTGAGCCACAGACTCTTTCACCCCGCAAAATACGTTTTATTTTTTATCACTGAGGCAGCCGATGTTCATACTTTTTTCTCTCAATACCATTACTTTCTTTGTGTCCTCTTCCAGTGCTTTAACCTCACTGATGAGGGAAACATGGCTGGATCTCTTTGACTGCACTTTCACTACATAGAGACCTACCGTATATTTGAAAGCCAAGCAGCCATTACTTTAACAGATTGGTGACAATGTCTGAAAGTGGCTTAAATGAGTCATATTACTACCGCTATTGTAAGGATAGCAATCTCTGTGGGTTGCCAGTGAGGCCATTTGTGGTTAGCTTTTGTCCACCGATCTACTGCTCAATGAGGCCTTTAAGGGGGATTTTGTTACATCTGAAGAAGAATGACATCAATAATGTATGTTAAAAGTGCCCATTAAAAATGAAGACTCTTCACTTTCTCACCAGGAGGCATTTCTATTGTCACTCCACATAGCGAGAACAAGGTCACAGTACCGGCAGAGGAAGCAGACTTACAGTATGCTTTCACTCACATGTGAGCCACATCTCACACGCATGTTTTCATCACTTCAGAGGACATTACATTGACCTGCAGTAATATCCTGGAGACTTACCCTAACCATAAACCAAGTATTCACCCAAAAATTCAATGATAACTTCATGGGATCTTGCTTTTTTCCTCAAAAGTGAGGCGAGTCCCTGCAGTGTGACTGTGGAAATAGATTTATGTTCCCACGACGACGAGCACTACAAGTACACACACACACACACACACACACACACACACACACACACACACACACACACACACACACACACACACACAGAGCCACTGTATAGTCAATCAAATACATAATGAATCTATCAGAATTACGCTGCAGACTCATAAATACATGGCCCTCAAGGGTAAGCCTTGCACAGAACACACACACACACACACACACACACACACACACACACACACACACACACACACACACACACACACACACACATGCCGGAGATGCACTTGTTACAACTCACACTTAAGTGTTCCCTGGCAAATGTTATTTCTATTCTTGTGAGCATCTGATGAAAATGATGAATGGTTATGCCTCAGAATAATTCATAAGATCGCAGCAGACCAGATTCCAGGATATCATAACTTAATTCAGGGGGATTTATGTGATGTCTTGGTGTGTAGAGCGTGGATTTACACACTCATTACTGCTGAGACCTGAGCATGGTATCATGGATATAAAAGATGACGTGTGGAAGGGTTTTCTGCATAATCTCTTCTCAGTGAAGAGGACAGTTGTGCATATTGGGAAAGAAAAACATGTGGGTGTTGGTGTTTTGGTTTGATTGTTTCCAGCCAAGGTTCCAGTGTATATAGACGTAATCTGTAATCACAGGCGATTAAACTCAACTGTGAGTTGTGGTTTATCAAAAGTCCAACTTTGAAGCACATTTAAATAGTGACCGAAACGTGTACGGTCATAGTTACCTCATTTTGTCAGTAAAATACAGTCCCTCTTCTCTAGACTTTCTATCTTCAGTGACGTTAAACGACACTGGCCCCATTCATGGGTGTGTGTGTGTGTGTGTGGGGGGGGGGTCGGATAAAGTGTCAAACTCACAGATGCATTCACTCAAACTCCTCCTGGATTATTCATCTTTCTCCGACTCTGTGTAAGAACATGTTCACACCAATACATCCCCTGCTGTTTTAAAACAAAGTTCTAATTTAGGCAGTGCTGAAAAGAAAACTTGTACTTTACTTGAGTATTTCCATTTCAGCCTACTTCTTCTTCCCACTACATCTCAGAGGAAAATACTTTGCTTTGTATTCCACTATGTCTGTTTTACAGTTTAATTACTTTTCAGATTTGGGGTAACAAGTTGTTAAAATACAACACATTGTTTAAGATTAATTCAGTGGTTTCTAACCTGTTTGTCCTCAGACATCTTACAAAAAGCAGTGTGTAGTTGAGGTCACATTTCAGATGTCTGAGTTGTTAACAGCTCCAATATTGATTTTTCCCTCTCAACCTCTCACATGGTTTTATTTCAATACATTTCTAGTGATCCAATATCTCACCAAAAATCAAAGACTGGAGAAAAAAAAAAATCTAAAAACTGAAAACATATTTGTGGTTTAGAACTTAGTTTTTTCTTCTTTCTGGATATAAAGTAGTTTAAACTTGCTCCACCTGCAGCAGTTACAAAAGTAACCTGCTGCTTACACACTGATGCTGATGATTAATAATCTAATGTCATGATAATATATGTCAGAGGGAGAAGACCAGCACTTTTACTTTAATATTTTAACTACATTGTGCTGCTAATATTTCTGTACCTTTATTAAATTTGTGAATTGGTACTTTTACTAAAGTATTGGATCTGAATACTTCTTTCCCCACTTATTTTAGGTTTAAACACACATGTGAAACAGCACAGTGGGGTACCAGCTGATCTTATTTTCTGGCTAGATAAAACCTCCAGAGTAGATAGAGAAGTTTATCTGTAAATGTATCTGAAAAAAACGTAACATGTTGTAGTATTTCATCTCTGCAGTAAAAAAAATATATATATATATATTTGTCTTGTATCATTGATATGGACAAATTAATAATGAATAGTCCTTTATTTAATAGCAGGACAAAAATAATGGAAAATGTAAATCACAACATGAAATAAAGTAATCATGTTTTCTATGCAGCAATGCTGAAGAGAGTTTATTATATGCAGGTAAGTCCTCTGTTGTCATAACAGGCTGTGTATTTTAGTGTGAGGGAGCTGGATTTCTTCAACTTTATCAGTAACTGTTTTGGGGAATATTAAACTAACACTGCTCCCAGGTACAGTAATGGGGTTTCTGCATTTAGAGGAAATGGCAGCAGTAGGTTTCTTGGTGGAAAACACAGAAAAATAAATTAAGTCCAAAGTGCCGCAACAGCATCATTTTTCACCCTCAACAATCCAAGCACTTTGCACATAAATAGAGCGATAAAGCTGCACAAAAAAATGACTCGTGCTGAATGGAAGCTCAGGGAACCTTTTGACTGCTAACTTTGTGTGATGTTCCCCATGAAATTAAAAAGTAAAGGCCGGGTCTCATGGGAAATGGAGAGCCCAACGAAGATTTGAGCAAAGTGAATTGTTGGAGTTGATTGGGAAGAGAGAGGTGAACTGGGGAAGGCTGAAAGAGAGAGAAAGAGTGGATGCTGATTATACTGTATGTTGAAAGAGAAACAATTCCCTGGCGAAGGTGTTAGAAAAGGGGTCAGATATTCATTCACAAACACAGCGTCTAAACTCGGAGATATATGCAATAACCATAACATATCTCAAGGTCTCTCTTTCAATCTTTTCTTCTCATTAACACACTTACTGTACAGTGTGGCTCCACAAACAGCAGGTTTTTGAGTGTTCAGGTCCTGTCGCAAGAAGGGGGGAATCGAAGGTAAACCACCGCGTCACATCGACCCACACAGGGCTGTGTACAGGTGGAGAGTCAGGGATTTTAACAGTACGCTGAGGTGTTTAGCTTCACTGTCACATCCTTCAATCTGCCACTAGGGACGTTTTTACGTCTCTGTGAATGAACACACACACAATCACTCTTCTCATATTCATCCGTTTTTACAGTCAGGCAATATCAATGCTGATTATTTGTACTCAAGTGATTCTCATCAGGACAGTAGCAGGATAATCTATTTGATAAAAAGTGAAGGAATTACTGTACTACATGTTTTGGCTACTTTTGCCCATATTAGATAACAGAGTGCTTTGTGACAAGGAAATTAAATCAAAAAGTCATTAAATGAATAAATTCAGCTTAAAAAATGCAATTGGTACATAATTACACTTGTAGTTTTTCCCTAATTTACTCTCTAATTTTAATTACTGGAAGTCTAGAAGTATTTTTTGAGCTTCTACATTACAAAAACACTGCTGTCCTACTGCAAAATATGGTGATCATTGGGTACATTGTAGCAGAAAATGTAACTCCAGCGAGCATTGGAATATAAAATCCTGCGTGAAAATTTGTTTTAAACAGATTTTTGTTGGCTCAGTGATAATTTGTGAACAGCATAAGAAATGAACTATAAGAGGAGGCTTCTTCTTGTGTGTGGATAAGTTGTCATGTAGCAAAAATTAGCATATCATTTTCCGTATGTGCTAATGAACACGTACATAGTAGGACTCACACTAAGACAAAAACATTACATGCAAATTAAACCCTGCAAAGTACACGTCCCATGCAGTTCCATTAAGGCAGTTTAACCGCCTAAAGCAAACTAAGTGCACAAAAGCAAAATATTCCAGGAACATTCACAGGGGAAATCTTAGCCCTCCAGCCCACCATCATTTAAAATAACCTGAGGAGAAAGAAGGCAGAAAGAAATTTGATGTGTCTACAGTCGGTGCTCTGATCACCACGACTGCCTCTGGAACGTGCGCTCAACTCACCGGGGAAATAACAGCCACACTCAGCTCAGCTGCCTTATTAAGAACAACACAAACGGTGCATAAATGCCTGTTTAAAAGCTTCCTCTGCCCACGTTCACCAACTATACACTGTGACCACAACACAACTTAATTACGTTAAGTGAACCAGTCAGCAAGGCAGAGGACACTGGATGAAGTTGTTAAGAAATATTCTATTTTTATTTTGCACATCTTGCATAACAGATTTCTATCATTTTGTTCTCAGCTCTTTGTTTAATGAATCCAAATCTTTCATAGTACAATATGTCTTTGACATCTGCTCACAGTACAGCATTTTTACAGTTTTGTCTTACATCTCATTCACAAGCCGTTTGGTTTTAGCATGGTATTTCTTTGGACAAATATTTGAGACATGATGTAACAAAAGGAAAAAAATTCTTCAGGCAATTTGAGTGATTGCAGTTTTGTTGCTTTTTTGTGTTGTTTTCCCTTCGTGTGAGCATGCAGCACCAGTGGGTTGTGGCTGTTATTGATGCAATATTGTGCCTTCTTAACTGTACAATGTATTATAAATTTGGTGGCAGATGAACTGTACTGGAGATATGGTGGAAGAAGAAAGTATAAGAATAGGGCAGCGTCAGGTGTGTTCAGTTCCTCCTGTGCTGCCTGCCTAATCTGTCTTTTTGCTGTTGGCAGAAAGCTCAGGTGCTTTGCTGTCATCAGGCCCATTTTGTGGTCAGATGGCTGTTTGCTGCCAGGACCTCCGATTTGTCCAGGACTAAGCTCACCTGAGTATTCTTAGGCAGCTGTGTGGATTGCACTGACAGGGGGTCACTCATCTGGTCCTGAGTGTCATTTCTAGTTATTTATGAGGCCAAAATTATCTCTTGAGTTTTTGTTTTGTTTTGTCTCTCTTGCATAACCCACTTTATTTTTATACATAAATAATGAAATAACCTAAATGTTTGAGAATGAGACATCGTTGCTGGAAGACGCAGGGTTCTGGTGCAACAGCTGTATCTAAAACAAGGCTTTTGTGAATAGAGTAATGGGACCATCAAGAGCACATTTCTAATGAAGGCAGACATTCATCATATATAGATATTAACAGAGACACTGTGGGACTTCACTGTTTAGCACTGAAGCACTGAACCAGTGTTGCTGTACTATCAGTACACAAATACTTTTCTCACACTGTCCACAACCATTAAGTCATTATTCACCGAGATATTTTATTTTTAAAAAGAAAGAAAAAAGTTGCATGTGTCTACATTGAAGCACACGTCATGACACACGTGATGTCCTCCCAAGCAAAAGAAATCTCTACTTCACTCATGCCACACCTGAAACACTGAAATAATCTCCTGTTGTAGCTAATATAACTCAGATTTTTTTTTTTTGTTCTACTCACATTACCTGACTTGTTCTGTGAAGCTGAAGGCTGATTTGAATAATGGAGAGTTGTGGGAAAAGAAAAAGAAAGAAAAAATGGATAGTGACAATGAAAGATCGCCCGGGAGAGAGGGGAGAATAGGACAAAAGGAAGAACTGGAGGACAGTGAGAGAAGAGGAGTGTCAAGGTCAGACCAGATTTTGTGTCTTCTGTGGGACTGAGCTGTTTAATTAATGTTACCGTACACTCCACCTCCATTCTGAAGAGCAGCTGTTGTTTCTCTTTTTGTTTCTTTCTCTTTTCAATCCCTGTATCTTTGTCTTCTTTTATTTTTTTTAATTAGAAAGCACGGCTATTTCCTTTTGGCCCGAACTCCTCTTCTCACGCTCACACTCTCTCCTTTTCTCTCCATTCTGGTTTCAGACTTGTGAGACTCCTGCGTCCATCTCAGGAACGTAGGGAAGAGGGTGTGAGAATGAGAGTCTGGCAGGAGATATTTTCCTGTACAAGCTAGAGTGCCATGGGTGAAACAGTGCTCGGCATGCACGATATAGTACTTTCTGGTGGTTTTAAAATTACTTGATAAAACACTGGTGCTGATAAAAAAAAAAGTTAGCGAAGAGTGGGTTGATTGTAAAACAGCTATGCCTTGAGCAATGGTTTTGCTCCGTCTGCTGTTAGAGCTGTGGGTTCCAGCCGTTTTGGTTAGAGAATCAAATTATGTAATGTCATCAGGTCACCTGTCATAAGTCACGTAAAGGGCTGGGCACTGAACTTTGATACTTTTATGGCACTGGTACAATATCATCTCGTATCGCCTTGTGGAGATAGGTGTCAAATTTTTATATATACACGAACACATTTTCGCTTTAAAACATATAACTTTTGCTACGTCTACACAGGAGTAAATCTTATCAGCATCCATTGGCCAATTCAGCGTTTATCAAACCTAGACTCTACATGGGCGCCCTGCCCACAAAGATAAAATCCCTTTTTTTCAACTTGGGTAAATCTTACATTAGAACCAGGGGTGTAGTGCTATTTGTTGAAGCACACTTGTACCTGCACACTATTTTGTATTTGCTTTTTATGAGGTTGTGTAATCACTGAGGTGGCAGGTTTGCTACACACTAGTCAATAATGTACATCGTCATCGCTTTAATCTAATAGCATAGTCAACAATACAATCAAGTTTGTTGTTTTTTTTAAAGTTTTTTCAGGATTACTCATCTAAAGTGTGATTGTCTGATTTCTATGACAAATGTTTCACAATAAAAGCTTTGTAATGGTTTCTGTCTACTGAAAGGCTGCAGGGCTTTTAATATGAAATAGATACAGGAATTGTTGAAGTTGTATTGATGCATAATGCAGTAACTTTAACAAGGCAAACAGGAGCCGATCAAAAATAGGCTTTGAGTTGTTGTGATATTGACATCTTAAATGTCGATATGACAACTTTGACCATTCAGTTTTTTTATTGGCTGTTTTGAATGACATACACTTTAGAGATGATTGGATCTTCCTAAAAAATATAAATCAATTTCAACCTTTTGATGTCCTGTCCCCTGGGCTGGGACCACAGAAACAACAGAGGACACATCAAGATTTTTAAATGATTCTCATAGTTGGATGATGTGGATAGAATTAGCGACACCATAAATGTGAGCTCTTTCAGTTATAGGTGCTGAATTAAGCAGTCAGAGAGAGTTATTGAGAGAATAGTTTGGGTTAAAACTAAATTGAGTTGAAACACTGAAGACAGCATTTACTTTAAAATCTTCCAGTAAAAAAATGACAATTAAAGGTGACAGAGAGAAGAGAGAGGAGAGGGGAGAGCAGCATTCAAAAAATGTATGCCAATAAAAATCTAGTTGCTCCCATCGGCTAATGAGTACAAGCATCTCCATAGGATTTACTTTCTGCTTGGTCAAACTTTAGTCAAAGCTTTTTCAAGTTTCTGAACTCGGTCAGCATTTTTATTCTTGTCAGATATTAATTTTAACAAAAAATGATTTTGAAATTCCTCTGCAGCAAAAAAGAAATGTGGCTTTTTCTGTCCTATTGCTAAAAGAAATTCTCTTCTCTTCTCTTCTCTTCTCTTCTCTTCTCTTCTCTTCTCTTCTCTTCTCTTCTCTTCTCTTCTCTTCTCTTCTCTTCTCTTCTCTTCTCTTCTCTTCTCTTCTCTTCTCTTCTCTTCTCTTCTCTTCTCTTTGTTTCTTTTCTTCGTGTGTGCCTTAATAATCTGTCAGCTTGCGTTTGTGGAAGCATTACATCTAAGCTTTACATCTTTTCATGCTTGCTTCCCTCCATGTGTTAAGGTTTCTGTGTGTGTGTGTGTGTGTGTGTGTGTGTGTGTGTGTGTGTGTGTGTGTGTGTGTGTGTGTGTGTGTGTGTGTGTGTGTGTGTGTGTGTGCATGCAATGTTGGAAGCTGGGAGCGATAAATTGCACAGGAGGGATCAAACAAGCATTGTTTAATTAAATCCTGTGATAATGTCAAAGTTTATGTTTTCTGGGAGACATGAAGTTGTGCTTTCTGTATCCCCTTCAGCTATCACTCACTATTAATCACAACAGCATGTTTTTGTTGTGTATAAGTGCGTGCGATAGCAGATGCAATTTTTCTTCCAGCTCCTCGGGTACAGGGCCCTTCTACCATATTGGAATTTTTTTTTAAATGTTTTCAAAAACAGAGTGTAAACATGTCACATTAGATGGTAATGTTTGCATTGCAATTCCTCTTTTTTGGCACCCAAAGCTGTTTTGTAGCCCTGGTCCATTTCAGTTCAGTTCATTTCCTGCCTTCCAGCTTAATTTAATAAGCTTGGAAGATGAGCAACAATATTATAGAAGAATCTGGCAAAGGTTGGACAATTGCCAGCTTTCTGCCTGAAAATATGTCTGGTTCTTGACCCGAATTTCTGAATCTAAGCTTTAGCATAACTTTTACAGTTCTGAAATGGGAAAACACACTCCCGGCAGTAGGTATGTAATAGCTTTTCTTCTATTTGTTATCTAATGCTTTTCTAAAACTGCAGTATGAAACCCAACCTGAGTTTGAGTAAAACTAATGTCCACACATCTTAATGATGTTGGCATCACTACATGTGTTAGGTAGGCAGACAAAACTGGACCCAAATGCAAGACAGATGATAATCGAAGTGTTTTATTGCAGTGAAGAGTTTGTAGGGATGGCTTGATCCGGTGGAAATTCTTTGTTCAGTTGAGGTGGTGAGAGCCCAGTGGTGTCGGGGAGGGTAGCAGGAAGCTCAGCTTGGCTAGTCTGCTCAACTCCAGCAGGCACCACAGCAGGCTCACCGGAGACCGATGTCAGGCAGGCAGGCAGGCCAACTAAACACAGAACACAGAGGAGTCAGGAACAGAGTTTTCAGGAGTTTAGAATTACTTTTCCATACTAATCGGCCAATCAGCATTACCACTGCAGGAAACTTGACAATCTGGTGCTGAGCAGTTCCAGGTCTGGGGTATTTAAGCAGCAGGAGGAGGTAGATGGGCTGATTGAGTCCAGGTGTATGGCAGGTGATCAACAGCAGGTGGATTGCATGAGTAATCTGCAGAGGGAGGAGCTCAGCGCCGAGCAGTCAGACAACATGAACAGACACAATAGTCCAATTTGCTTAGGAAGGTTCCTAAGTGAGTGATGTGAAGTAAATAAGTGGCAGCCATATAAAGAGCTGTTTGAATTCTTCAAATGCTTATGAAAGGAGCTTCAGTGCTTCCTATCTTATCTCCTTCAGCATTGAATACACCGGACCACCCTATGTGAAAGGATAGGAGACCACAATTCCTTGCGGCCGCAACATTTATTGCGACACATCACTTGTCTGTCCAGGGATGATGATATGTGCAGTTGTACATTTGACGCTTGAAATGTGATGCTCATATAATTAGAATTTATGTCGATAAACATGTATGTCCAGTTTAGATTCTGTCACATTGCTTTCTTACAGCTTTGTTGCTCTCCAATTTCAAATTTTTACAAACAGAAATGTCCATAAAAACACAGCTTTACTAAGTTTAGTTTGCTGCTTGCAGCTGTTTGTAGGGCTCTTTCCTCTGAGTTTATTAAACAAGCCGACCTATAACTTCATAGCTTCAGCAGCAGGATCCATACGAGCGTCTCCACAGATAGCTGTGCACATTTACGCACGAGTAACAACATCAGTAACTTCATTAATGAATTCACCCGACAGAGATCAGATGGATCTAACGGGAGGCTTAATGACGATATGAATACATTTTTTTCATGTCAGACAGGTGAGCTGTCTTACAGACTCACAGTTTATCAGCTGCACGTAAATTATTGATCCACAGCATTCGTCCTCACAGCGAGTATTAATGACAGCTGTTGGGATATTTTTATTTTACTCTTTGTAAAAGTCTGATCTGTTTGCTAAAGTCCGACATGTTTTCCTGTCATGTCAAGTGATTTATTATGTAAAGATTCCAGTTTCAGTCTCACAGCAGTATGTCTGCGTATTATTTTGCGTAGCCTATAGATGCGCTCCCATAACTAACGTGACCTCTGTGATCAATAACGTTTCACATGAACAAATAACTCATTGTTTAGGGAATCATAAAAGAACTGTTCGAATAAAATGATTATCAGCTGCACACACAGCAAATCTGAGCTGATTAAGTGTATTCATTTATTTGGAGCCTGTAATTGTGTTTTGTGACTTTTTGAGTGAAGATGTCCACGTTTATACAGCCTGCGTGAAACAACGGTGATACACATGGGACAAAGTGTCTAAGATGCTTTTTGTAGTTCTTATTCATCTTCATCGGCCAGGTCACGTCATGTTGAACACGGCGGTTCTCTTTTCCTTATGAAGTCCTTATGAATTCTCCTTCTCATCTTTCCTTGACCTCATGACGTTTTCCAATGAGGTCAAAAAATTGAGCTTAGGGCAGGACTTGGGAGGTAATTTTTGGACTATTTGAACACACCCACAGATTGACAGGATATGCAAGGATAAAAGGGGAGTGGAAAGAAAAGAGATCATGGAATCCAGAGCTGGCAGATCCTGACATGTTGCAATAACTAATATGTATAATTGCAAACTTGCAGGACTGCAAGAACTACAAGGCTCATCAAAACAGTTTGGCCTCGTCTGGCTTTCTTTTTTTTTTACATATTTATGAATAAAGTATAATTTTAATATACTTATATTGGTTTGAATTTTTATATATATATATAAAACTGTTAAAACCAGGTTCACAAGTAAGATTGTTTTTCATACTCCTTGCTTGCAAAAAAAACAGCTGTGATTGCACCCAAACTGTTTGTATGTCATTTTTTATTTAAAAAAAAATCTTCCCCTGCTTCTTCTGCTTTGTTCAGGGTATCACCACAGCCTCCCCTCCTCTCCCTACACTTCCGGACCTGATGGCCAGAGGTTACCTCCTTCTGGCACCCTCTCCTCTGAGTACCTGAACCAGGGTAGCTCTTCGAAGGTCCTCCTTCTCATTTGCAACACAGCAGGATCAGGCCAGCAGGCTGTCAGGTGAGCTGCAAACTGAGGAATTTTTAATAAAGTTGTTTTTGTTGTCGATTTAGATTTTATTGATGGTTTACATCTCTTTGACTCAGTATAATATACTTAGTGTGTTCAACTGTTAGGGCTTCATTGAGTGAATTGCAGATTGAGTTTCTCGCAGATTTATTTTATGAGATTGCTTTTGAGGATGTGCCATCTTACATTTGTCAGACTGTGTTTTTGAGCTTGCTTGCAGTCACATCTTTCCTGTTGCTCTACTGTGTCTGCATTCCTAAACAGAATAATTCATTTATTTCCCAATTTGTCATTCAGACCTGTCTCAGCATCAACATCTAACTTCTGTTTGACTTTGACCTGTATATATATTGCTGGTTATACATAGCCTGTTCAGTTTAAGCTTCCATCCAGCTGGAAGCAGAAGTTTAGAAACCTGACACAGTTGAACAATGTGGTCAAATTGAAACACTTAACCTGTAAAAATGAGGTTTTATTAGTTGCCATGTGTTATTCTGAAAAGGGTTGAAAGCAGTGTGAAATATTGTGTAGACTGATTGAGGCAAAATTAAATAAACATGTAAACTCATAGCAGGAATATTTAAGTAAAGTTTTGACAATTTTAGAATGTTGAATATGTCTAGTGAATGTTTGATATCTGTTTTTAAAGTCCATTTAGCCAGCACCCTATTTTGTTTTTACAGTTTGAATTCCCCAAAACATCGATTTACCACAGTCCTGGAAACCTGTCAGTCAATTCTTGCAGTTCTTCAAAGACACATTCATGATGCCAACATAATGTTCCTCATTTGGTTATGGCTGTGGTATTCTAAGGATTGCAGTTGATTGCTCTAATTTTAAGTCACTGTAATGTTCCTGAACCTGGTGTGTGCTTTGTATTACAGAGCGTTACTTTAATGAAGGTACTCATTTGACATGTCCATGAGAGTATCTGGTTAGGATTGTAGTAGCATTCAAGCAGTATATGTCCGGGACCGAGAGGAATTCCCATCAACATTGTTGGTGCTCAATCAAATGTAACTAATTATTGAAAGAGGGAAAGACAGATTTATTTCAGTGGTTCAGTTTCAATCATCATGTGCCCTTTTGGAGATGATCTTACAGCTCCTGAGTGTGTGAGCCTGATGTTCATCCTCACACACTTTACACACATCTGTGTGTGGATGACTGTTTAGATGTTCCTAATGAATGATAATGTCACGATCTGACATTTGAAGACTCGTCTGTCCACATGCCACAAGAATCAACTGCATTTAAATATCTGAGATCCTTCTGTGCATTGTCATCTGTCCCGAAAATGATCAGAAAAAAGCAATAATGCGGCTTTGACTCTTTTTAATTACTTCCAAATTAAAATGTTGCAGTTCAATTTCCATGAAAACAAGGAGGACGCCTGTATGCCATTGTTGAACATGTCATTAAAAACTCTGCTTACTGTAAATATGCTGCTGTGTCCTGACATCATGTGAGGTCAGGAGACAAATAAAGCTGACAAACCAGATTGTATGTCATCAGTGCTTCAATGCCTAATAACCACACGTGATGTCACTTGAAGATGTCAGTGGTGGACACAAGGCACAGTGGTGCTGAATGCATGGTAAAAATGGAGGCTGGGCTGAGTCGACCGATCCCTGTACAGCGAGGGATAAGACGGGTTGTCCTATCTCAGGACAACTATACAGCCTTGTTTTTGAGTCTCTGTTGTGCAGGCTGAGAAGACGGCTCAGTGGTCTGTCACTGCCTGGGTCCTCCAGTCTTTGCCGTCCCCTCGCTGTGTCTGCATATGCTGATGATGTAAACGTCTTTATCATGGGCCAGGGAGATGTTCTTTGTCTGCAGGATACCTTGTCTTTTTATGAGAGGGCTTCATCTGCATGGATAAACTGGGCAAAATCTGAAGCCTTATTGGTGGGGCAGTGGAGACATCAGATGGTGCCTCGCCTGCCTGGAGGTCTTCAGTGGGGAAAAGGGGGATTAAAAGTGTTGGGTGTGTTTTTAGGCTCTGACGACTTTCAGAAAAAGAACTGCGAGGGAGTTAATGAGAAGGTGTGTGCTCGGTTGTCTAAATGGAAATGGTTGCTGCTCCAGTTGTCATATAGGGGAAAAGTTCTGTTTGCTAATAACTTGGTTACCTTGACTCACCGCTCTGATGCCACCAGGAGGCCTCATAGCAGAGATGCAGAGGTCTGTCGTGGACTCTTTCTGGTCTGGCCAGCACTGGGTTTGTGCAGCAGCTCTATATCTGCCTGTGGCAGAGGGGGGGCAGGGTCTGATCCACATCCAGTCCAAGATCGCCTCTTTCAGACTCCGGACTGCACAAAAGCCCCTCTATGGCTGTGGTCCTAGCTGGATGGACACTGTACGACTGCTGCTGAGGCGAGCTGGGTGATTGGGGTACGACAAGCAGCTCTTTATCCTACAAGCTGAGGAAGTGGACTTTGCTGGGCTGAAATTGTTCTACAGCCCTCTTCTGCAGGCATGGCAGGTTTTTAAGACCTCACGTGAAGCTGATGAGACTACGGGCGTGTGGCTGCTGGAGGAACCTTTGTTTTTTCAGCAGCTTCATAAGGACTCAAACGCTGCAGTCTGCCAGCCTGCGAGTGAGTCTCAGAGAGGCCAGCTGCACCAAAATGGGACATTTTGGACACCTTCAGACAGAACGCCAAAATCACTTCTGTCAAGCTGACAAAACAGAATTGTGGAGGAGCTCTGTGCTGTCCTGCCACAACACATGAGAGCGTTCGCAGAAAGCTGTACTCTGTCTGACCAGTGGGATGCACAAAAAAGAAAGCTGTCCACACACTGGTGAACTTTTTATCCGGTTCTGCCAAGCTGCCTATCTGGCTGGTACTGGTAGTGAGGATCTGGTGAAAGTTCTGGAGGGACTGTTTAAGGCCCGACTCAGGGTGGAACACTCCTACTATCACACGGTGGACAATATACAGGCCTTCAGGGACAGATGATGGACTATTGGGGGCATTTTATGCCCAGTTGGCACTGGTGGAGAGCTGGTGGTGAATTTATAAGCAGAGAAATATATTGATCATTGTGATTGATTGTTCATTTGATCTTTGGTTCTTTATTTTGGTTATTTTGTTTTGTTTGTTTTTCACTTGAAGATTTTCCTTCTTTTCCCATTTTTTGCTTTTCAAGTGATGTTTTAGAATGATTTCTGTTTTCCCTGCAATAGTGAAATAAAGGGACTGTAAAAACCTCTCCTCTCCTCTCAGGTTCGGGCCTCCATTCCTCATGCTTGAGGACAGGAGTATCTCCTGGGACCAGCTGCAACAGAGCATCCTCAGCAAGCTCTATTATCTGATGCTGAATGGATCTCAGGCTCAGGTAATGCCAGCACCCTCACTAACCAATAACATGTCACCCACTCTATTCCGTGTCCTCAACCCTTCAGCTCAGTGGTTTGTGGACTCAGTGACTCTAACAGTGGACTCCACTGAAGCAGATTAAAATAGCATTTAAATCACATTTGGAGCCGTTGTGAGAACAGACACACAATGAAGTAGGCCATCGTTAAGCTTGTTTTTCGTGATTATGATGATCAATTTTTAATCATTACTCTGCTGAGACTACAAAATTGATTTCCTGTTTAGCATGCTGAGTGAATAATTGTTGTTTTTGAAGTTTGTATTTGTGTGGGAGGTAATTATTTGTATGTCGTAGCAAAGTGTCAATGGCTCCTGACAATTAAGTGTCTAACTGTTCCTCTTTTATTTATTGCAAACTAACCACACTTGCTACTTCGGGAAACTAAAATGTACCACTTCCTGACGTGTGTCCAACACAATAAAACCAGAATTGTAGTTTTCCTCAAAAGCTTTCAAAACATACAAAGTAGTCATTTATTTGCAATAGACATAGCCGGTGGCATATGTTTTCAGGTTGTTCTGAGGAACACGATATCTCAAGAACACCTTGAGGAAATTTCTTTAAAACTGCAAAAAGATAAAATTGGTAACGATGATAAACTGATTACATTTTGGTGGTCAAAGGTCAAGGTTAATGTTACCCCAATTCAACCCATTGTCGTGAAAATTACATCTCCAGAACGGCTGGAGGGAATTTCTTTGAATGTGGCACAATCGTTCATCTTGCCTCAAAGATGAACTGATAAAATTTTGGTGGTCACAGATCAAAGGTCAAAGTCACCGCTATGGTCACCTCACATTGACCCATGCTTGTGAATACAATATCTCAGGAACGCCTTGAGGGATGTTCTTCAAATTTAGGACAAAGGTTCAGTTGGCCTCCACAATATATGGATTAGATTTTGGTGGTCAAATGTCAGAGGACCTTCCATCTTTCCCATTGTTGTGAATTCATTAGGTCAGGAATGCTTTAAAGCAACCTTCTTCAAAGTTTGGCACAAACATTCACTTGGACTTAAAGATGAAATGACTAGATTTTGGTGGTCAGAGGTCAAGGTCAATATGACCTCATGTCTGGCCAATCCATCGGTCTCATTCTTGTCAATAGTATCTCTTCTTTGAGGGGATTTTTTTTTTTTTAATTTGGCAGTGACATTTACATGCACTCAGTGAGGAACTGATTAGAACTTGGTGGTCATAGGTAACTGTGACCTCACAACACACAAGAAAATGTATATTAAGATTAAATGAATATTCTTCTTCTCTGTGCAATATTCAGCCTAAGTGAGGAACACAACCCCATGGTACTCATCTAGAAATTGTGGTGATTGCATTGCTTTTCTCTGCTGTCAGGATTTAAGTCGGGTGTTAACCATCAACATTTTAGAATTGATAGGTTCTTTGTACCAACATGTCTATAAGTTTGGACAGATAAGCATTATCATTAAAATCATAAAAATCATTAAAAAAAAATGTTTAAATTATTTCAATTGTCCATACAATAGTGGAGTGAGGACCTTAATCATAGGGTGCACGCACACGCCAGCAGTGGAAGCCTGTTATGAGCGATTAATAACGGTTTTATGTGCTAGGCGTAAATTCAATTATGTTACCGCCCACGCAAACCACAATAACACAAATCATCACTTTTAATGATGTAGAAGAGAGCCTATATGTTAAAATAAAGAGTGAAACTAATTTATTTACAGTGTATTTTCTTAAATTTATTTCTCAGCCGACATATTACTACTACTTTCCTAAGTTAGTGTTTCACATGATACATAAATCTTGACAGCTTGCATGTTCACCTCCACTTTGTCTTCCACTCAGTATGTGCTGCAAGCTTTGACAGCAATCCCTGACAAGCTCCGCTTTGGCTTCATTTGTTTTTCCATACACAACTCAAGTGGTCTGTACATTGTAAACCCTAATCCACAGCGCGACACCCTTGAATACACAGACATGTACACCCCTTTACACACCCTGTCTCCTATGCTCGTCTTCGAGTTGCTATGGGCAACGGCATGGTGACAGGCAATATTCAAGGTGGCCCTATCCAGAGAGAGCAGCTCTCTGCTTTATAAGAAAAGAGGAGAAGAAAGAGTAATATCAAACCATTATTTAATGATTGCTATCTTTCATAATTAATTCCTCTAAACCTGTCTAGTAAGATACAAAGACTTTGCCCTCATCCCCCTTTTATTCATAATGAAAACAATAACCAGTATCCAGTGGTAGATTGTTCCAATATTTTGAGCCGAAAAGACCACCTGTGTGGGAAGGGTGCAAGACTTAATTTTTTTTGTTGATGCTTTGTTCATTTCGCTAATTTAAGACATTGAAAGACATTGAAAGCATATCAGCTTCAATCTGCTGTAAAAGATAAGACTTGTTAGCTTATTGTCATCTCCTAGTAAAATAGGCACTGACAATAAAGATGTCTGTTTACAATTCTCATTCCTTTGACTCATTCGTTTGGGCTTAGCTTGATCTTTATACAATGGTTGGTGCCACCTGGTGGTTTGTTTGGCAAGATGCAACTAAGGCTTCGGAAAAAGAAAAAGTAACCTGAGATGCTCTTTGAGCTCTTCTTTCACAGCCCTGATGACAATAATTGAACTGCCTTTTAGCCTTCCAAACATCTAAGGATTGTTTCAACTGTCCTTACCTAATTTGGCTTAAATATTTGTCCATAATATTTCAGGGCAGTGTTACCTGATAGTTTTATTGTTCATGGGAGTTGGTAAAAAAAATGTTACCACCAGCGTCCTCACTGTTTTTGAAATTTCTTCTCTTAAGTTCATTCAAAAACTGGACCAAACTCTTGTTTGATTACTCATTAGCATGAAGGGTCTTAACTGCTCTTCTTCATTATAGTTTATCAGACAAATAAGGCCATCTCTCAGCCTCGCTCAAGCCCATGATAACAAAAAGAAAGAGTGTGTTTTTCATTTCATGTTTTAGACTAATAACCAACTAACTTATTTATCTTTATGCTCTGCTGCTGCTTTTATTCTCCAACAGCACCGTGCTCAGAAAGAACACATTAGCAACCCGATTCTTCTTTCTATTCTCAAATCACTCAGCCCTCAATGTTAAACTTCAGTGGTATATATCCAGCAGGATTCTGCTCCCAATTAGAGAACTGCTCGGTTTACACAGCACTTAATTTCAAGAGTTCAAATCTTGAAAATGTTCTGTTAATGTAAATCACTTATTCACATTCATACTATCCTTGTCCTACATTACCTCTAATGGCTTCCAAGCCTATATTAGACTGCAAGTAACCATGGTGATGATGCTGCGTCACGCTAAGGTGAACTTTACATTGCATTTAACACAGCCAATGCATGTATATAGGTATACTCTCTCTGGTCATGGTAAATCTTGCTTAAGTTAAACTGGCTGATGATTAAACCACGTGTGCTCACTACAGTACATTAGTTAAAAGACTTTTGACAACTTTTCAAATTTTTCCACTGACTTTCTTTTTTAATGTTGTAAGGACTTGATGGTGAGGACACTTAAAATTGAAAATTTAAGTATTGGAGTATTGTTGTAGACTCGCCCCTGGGCATGGCCAAATGGCTCACTAACGACCCCCTAAACTGCAGCCAAGGCGGCTACATTTACCTAGATCAATTCATTAAAAAAAAACCTCAATGAAATTCAAATAAAATAATTGAATTGAATTAAATTAAAGAATTAAATTGAATGGATGTGTATCACACCTAGATGTACATAAAAGTCTCCTGAATTAACATAAATAAAATAAGTTAAATTAGTTTTTTTTTTAATGTAATTGAATTAACTTAAATAAAATACATTGAATTAATAAAAATAAAAAACTCAATGAAATTCAAATAAAATAATTGAATTAAATAAAATAATTAAATTGAATTACATTAAATAAAATAATTAAATTCAAACTCCCAAGTTGCTGTAACATTTATGTACATATTCCGATCTTCCTCAAACATTACATATTTGATAACAGTCTGAAGACACCTCTATGGTAATATTCGCTCGTAGTCATAGCGCCCCCTGCTGGCAACAGGAAACGAGAAAAAAAAAATTTCAAGCGGCGATATGCGCTCCCTCCCGTGCTGCACGTCGGGGAGCCGGAGGCCCTGACCCGCTGGCTCCGCGACGTGCAGCGTGCGAGGGCCCGCATATTACTGCTTGCAGTTTTAATTTTATTTGCATCTTTTCATTCAAAATTATATGAGCACTAAATTGGAAAATCACTCTTAAATTAGATTTTTACAGTAAGTGGAATTAGTTTGGAATTACACTGATGGTAGTGGTTTAAGATGGGGCAGCTGTCTCCATAAGGAGCATTAATGTGTTTTCCTCTTTCTGCAGAACGGTGGGGTGTTGTTCAAGATCAGAGTGGTGGGAGGATCAGCAGCCTACAGCTTTCTGTCCCCAAAGGACAGCAGACCACTGTACCACCCTGCGGTTGACAGGTAGGACAGACAGACAGACACAGACACAGACACACACACACACACAAACACAAAGGCATGTACACTTACACCATTAAAAACAACATACTGTTCTGTATACCTACACACACCCGCATACTCATACATAATCAACATGCAAATACCATCAAATTGTCTTTTAAATCTAGGGAAAGCTGCAATACAAATAACAGTAATACATTTTCACAACCATGGCAGATTGGTGTTCTTGTACTTTAGACAAAAAGCTGCCATCCTTTTAGAAGCCAACAGACCTCGGTAGTCTTACAGAGAATCGGTTATAATGATATCAGTTTGACAGTGAAGATAAGAGCTTTATTTCCTGTGTGATTAAGAGCATCAAAGTGTCGCCATAGACAGAAGATATCTCTATAAATCGCTGCAGACCTGCAGTGAAGGAGCAAGGTAATGAGATCATCTTCCACGGTAGACTATATTTAAATGGTGTGTGCGCGCGCGTGTCTGCTGCAGCTTCCATCACGATTAAAATATACAAAATGTAATTTGCCAACTTTATGCAGACACAAAAAAAATTCAACATAAAAGAGAGCACCACAACTTGGAAACAGTAATACAATAATTATGTGTTCAGAAAACTCATTGACAAAGCAGCAGATCATTTATGACTACAACTTGAGTTTATAAAACTCCCATGATGCATTTCAAAGTATCTGGTTGAACAGTGTCCAAATCAGAATTCACAAAATGTCACTTTGCAAATTCCCCATACACTCACCCTGTGTTATTAAGACAAGAACTCAGAGCGAAACCATTAGGTCACTGAAGCCTGGCTATTTACTGTAGGAATTTACAGTAGTAATACAGTTTATACTGTTCAGGTCAAACCTAAAACTACTTTTCTTTTGAGAATATGGCATTAGTTAAATGTTATTCATTTTCCCACATGTTTACTCACTTCTCACGCTTCAGTTTATCTGTGTCAGTCATAGTCAACTTTACAGCTCGTATAAACATGATATTCCATGTGCTTATATCATGTTGTTGTTGCTGTAGTTTATAAAGTCTGATAAGGATTTTGGATTTTCCATCACTGTTTTTTGCATTCTGCACGTTAAGGGTCAGTCCTCACAGATCACAAAAACATATTGCTCTGTAATGCACAGTCATTATTGACCATGCTGGTAGCTATAATTCTATTTTTCACGGTGTTTAGATCTCCACCACCATCTCTGACAGCCGCCTAATACACAGGAGATGCATGCCATTTGGCTTTTGGCTTTCAAAGCCCACAAAATAGCAATTCTGGATAATCAACTGAACTCAGCGTGACACATTTTCATTTAGAATAATTTTGTATTGAACTAAAGATGCCCCACTTCATAGCACACAAAAAAACAATCCCAATAAATGAGAAATGACTATCAGTCACAGTTCTCGGCATTTGTGGTCAAATATTCAGAAACCGTGAGATTTCCCACATCAACAATCTCCATCACCACAATTTAAAAATTATATTTGATATTATTTCATTGTATTTTAACTGTGCCTTTATAATTTTGTATAATTTACAAACTTAACTTGTTCTGTAATATATTAAGAGTTTGATTTTTAGAATCACTGCTGTTCTTATATTGTATGACCACTATTTCCTAAATAATCAATGCTTGTTTGCATGTTATTGTCGTGTGGAGTGTGCCACTTGAATAATCATAGACTTCTACAGAAACGGCTCCATGTTTGGCCTCTCAAAGCCCCTGCTGCTGCTCTGGGACTTGAATTTCATGCTGCTCACACAGAGAGCCATCCTTTAATTTAAGTGATCAAATGACAGGAGAAATTTATTTTGAGATCGAATTTAATTGGCAGACACAGTAGTGAGAAGAGCTTTGATGTTCAATTTATATATATATATTATTTTATTTTATGTTGTGTTTCTTAACCAGTTATTTTTAAATATTGATGTTGATATTGAGTTCTTTAACCTCCCTCAATTTTGTTGACATGTTATGTAAGCCTGGCATCTAGTGGTGTTGTTTGGTACATATGATAATGCATTAAACATGTTGACAGTGAACAATACTGAGACAACAACAGGAGTTATACTTTGAAGAAAGACTGAAACTGAGAATGAGTCAATATTTTTCTAAGTCAAAGTCTAGAAAACAGATTCTTCTTAAAGTAAAAAAAATAATTATAATTTTAACACGACTACATAACCTGCAGTTGCCTTCCTGCTCATCTGCCCTCAGCATTCAGCAATACTTAAATGAAGCTTCCTCTGTCAGAGCTGTTTGACTTTTGAATACTGATGCTGTTTTAATCTCTCCTCCTGAGATCAAAGCAGTGAAGGTAAGCTCTGAAATACAAACACGTCAGCTCTCACCACATTGGACTCCACATCAGATGTGTATTCTAATATATAAAGTGAAGCCTGGTCTCACCGGTGGTCGATGCCACCCTCTGTAATCCCTGCTGCCAGTGTGTGAGTATCAGTGTGAAATCAAATAAAACCAAAAAGCACAAACATTGGAAGGTTCATGAGTTGCCCCATGACAGCAACTCAGATTTAAGCCTCCTCTGGTTTTCTGGTTTCAGGATTTTTTTTTAAGATGATGCAATATTATAGTGCAGTTTTACTTATTATGAGAAGGAATTTATTATCTTAAATGTATATACACCCTCACAATTCCATCAGGATGAGGATGAGTATCTAAACTGGCTTGCTTTCATCAATTCTGTTATTGAAGATCATACTTACTCTGGTGTATCATTGGGGATATGAATGCAAGTATCTCAGACAGAAACTCATTATTTGCCAATGACTTGATTCAGTTCTGTCAAGAGAGTATCTTGTCATACAAAGTGCAATTTCCTGCAGATAGTTATACTTGTATTAGTGAGGCCTGACACACTACGTCATGGCCAATGTGTTAGTACAGCTGATGCTCATGCCTCACTTGGGTTTATGAGTAATATGTATAAGGCAGAAACAACTGATCTCTTACCTCTTGCTATGACGATAAATGTGAAACACCTTTCTGTGTTGTCAAGGAATAGAAACAATGTTAACACAGTAAAACTGGACCGGTCAACCCACATAAAAGGAGTACATTCTAGCCAACTATTCTTATACATCTATGCAATATACATCTACCTAGAAATCCAATCACGTGTGGTAATATCCATTTTAAGGACATAATGCACAGAACAGATCCATATATAATGATAGTGATATCAGTGATAGTGCTTTGAATGACACCCGCAAGGCCTTTTATGAGCACAAAAATAGGATACATAATATCAGGCCTGGCTGGAGTATATATGTAGTAGAGTGTCATGCTGAAGCCTGTGGAACTACTTATTTACAAATAATAATGGCAGGTAGGCCCAGGCAAGGACCCCTGTTTGAGAATAAGAAGCACACGAATGCAAGATAAATAAAAGATGTAAGAGTTCTGCAAAATGTCTCTAATTTACACTGCAGATCTCAGGCAGATAATATTGCTGACTTCTGGCGACAGCATCCTTATTCAACGGTGTCAAAGGTGACCTGTATACAGTGGACAATATTGATCGTGATGATTTAATAGTGATTATGTCACATGAGGTGTACCAAGCTACAAACGAGCTGGCTGATAATAAAGCATGTGGTTTAGAAAATATTACAGCTGAACACCTTAAATATGCCAGGCTGAGGATCACTTCTCCTCCATATGTTTTACTGGATTTTTGTTTCATGGTCTGTTACCACACTCAATGTTGTGTGTACTATCATTGCCAGTCATTAGACAAGACAAAACTGGGAAAAGTGTGCAGTTTAGATACTTACAGGTCTATAGCTCTAGCCAGCATATAATCAAAAGTCCTAGAAAGAATCCTGCTGGGCCTTTTAAATGAGTTTATTAAGTCTACGGATAGCCAGTTTGGCTTTAAGGCTAAACACGGCACTGACCTGTGTTTGTATACCTGAAAGGAAATTGTAAACAAATTTAGAAGTAAGAACTCATCAGTTCTTATGTGTTTTATTGATGCTTCTCAAGCTTTTGATTTTGTGAATCATAGGAAATTGCTTGTTAAAGTGAGTCAAAGAGGGATGTAAAAATACATTGTGGGAATTCTGGCCTGCTGGTACGCCCATCACATTATGCAGCTGATAAGGGGCAGCAGCATCTCAGTCCCATTTAGGGTTAGTAATGGCATCAGGCAGGGGGGAATTTTGTGTCTGATTCTTTTTCATTTGTGTATTGATGATCTGTACCAGCAATTGAAAGCCTGAAATACTGGATGCCTGATTGGAAATACAACAGTGAACCATATTATAAATGCAGATGATCTTGTGATTCTTAGTCCATGTAGTGCTGGTCTCCAGCAGCTCCTTTATATATGTTCTATGTATAGTATATAACACAATATCAAATACGATACCTTAATAGTGTTGTCATGATCTGTAGAACCAAAGAGGGACAAATGTCTAAAATGTCGTGACTTTAAATTCTCAAACATTCTCTCATGCAAATTTGGTATGTGCACAGATGGAGTGAAGATTTCTCTGTTTAGAACATATTGTACGCTGTTTATACTCCACCCTTGTGGGTAAACTATATAAAAAAGAAGGCCTAAAGAGTCTTCAGGTAGCTTATAATGACACCATGAGAGTATTACAGAAGAGGCCAAGATGGTGTAGAGCAAGTTAAATGTTTGTAACTGTAGGAATCAACACTGACAAGCTGTAATCAGAAGTCTCATGTAGGAATTTATCTATCAGTTAAATAATTCTGAAAATTAAATTATTTTGTCACATATACTGTTTATTACTACACGCTACCAATCTTAGCTGTGGCAACACTGGAACAACTGTCTTTTACCGGCTTTTTAACGTGTCCTTTTTATTCTATTTACAAGTACTGTTCTGTTTTTTATCTTGGACCCTGGGTCTGTAAGAGTTTGTTGTTTCATTATCACTCAGTTAATTGATATTACAAGATGTGTATGTAGGTTTGAAAGGTAATTTTATTGTCTTTCTCTTTCTGTATTGTAGAGTTTTGAAGTTCTGCGGCCCAGGGGGACCTCCTCACGTGAAGCTTGTAATCGAGTGGGAGCACAGTTCTAAAGAATGGTAAGCATTGTGTACATTTGGACTTCTAGTTGAGTATACATATGTAACTATAGAAACACTGCAACAATGCACAATTTTTCAGTCTGTGGCTGTCAAATAGCACAAACATACACTGATCCGAACACTGTAAACACAATTCTGCCACTGAATAGGAACAATAAACTTTGTGTGTGGTCCAGTATGTTTGGCAGCATCCAGGAGGAGGTGGTGAAGGATGCAGAGAGCGTAAGGAATCAGCAGCAACAGCACCTTCAGCAGCATAGCTGTACCTTGGATGAGTGCTTCCAGCTGTATACCAAAGAAGAACAGGTGAGACTCAAGGCAACACAATTATCAAACTACAAAACCTTCTGTTCTTACCTGGTAAAACCAACCCTCCATATCTCAGAATTTCATGGAAAACAGGTGCAATCTGAGCTCAAAGTACGAATTTACAATTCCCTTCCTGCCAACTTACTGATCTTCATTTGGTTGTTTTTTTAAAGCTTTATGTTGGTCCTTTTATTTTTCTATTTTGTAGTATTAGAAAGTATGCATAAAAGTTGTTGTTTTTTTTAATTCAGATTCAGTGTAAGATCCTCTTAAGACATATGTTCATATTATTTTCTCATTGTAGTATAGGTTATAAAATAAATTGTGAAATCGTGTAGTGAACCCAGCAACAAACACTGATTAGATCATTTAAATCTTCATGTTGTTTTTTATTTAATGAACTTAAAATTATATTTTGAATTAAACATTTATGGCGGATGTGGGAAAGCTCGCAAATAGTTTTTGAGAGCAAGTCTTTCTATTCTCAATTTATTGACTCATGCAGATCATTTTAAGTTGAGATATTTGTAGACTATTCCTTATTCAATGTATAACACAACGTGACAAACAACATTTTATGCTGTGGTATTGTAATCATACACTACTATTCTAGCAAACGGTGACATTGAGCTCAGCACACAAAACCACTCTTTTTTTTTTATTAAATCCTTTTCTTTACCTGGAATACTATATAACAACTACAAGTTCATGACTTGGTGACTTGTCTTGCTGGCTACTCTACTGTTACACAGTACAGTGGTACAAAATAGCAACATTAATAATATTAACCCTTTCCTTGGTATTTGAGCAATGAATTACATCATCTGTTCAAATACCAACTTTAAAGCACCAAGATTCCACATAGCTGTTTCAGACCACTAACAACTTGTGATCCAGCAGTGCAGACACCATCAATTACTGTCATCACTGCAGGTGACACTTGATTGCAAAGGAAATCTCTTCACAAAATGTATGTTCCCCTGATTTGCTTTTTCTCTGTGCTTGGACTCTCTTGGGAATTGAGATGTACCATCTTCTATCGCTGACATAATACATTCCCACCCAAATCTTTAGATCTTAAGACCAAGTCTTAATCCTTAGAAAGCACTTTGAAGTTGTGTCAGGAAGACCTGTAAAAAAGAATTCACTCTCTCAAAATGTCCTTAATTCTCAGTGTCTAAAATTCCAAAACAAAACAAAAAAACAGTTCTTTAAAGAGTCGTACAAGTACACGCACACACACACGCACACACACACACACAGTGGTATAGCAGTCACGCTGCTTACTAGTAGAACAAGTACTCATTTCAGTTATTAGTGTAATAGGGTTGCAGGAATCAATTCAAGTGCTCAGTGGAATTGGCAGTGCAATAAAGCATCACTTTAGTGTAGACAGACAAGATTGTCAAGCCTATGATATATTTCCAATCTCCTGCATAATTATGTTCTGTTAAATGACACACCAGTGTGGGATGAGGCAGTTTGATCTCCTGAACACATTAAAAACACATAATCTAAACAACATCTTGTGCTCTACTTTTTGGGGAGAAGCAACACCAAAATGTGAAGCATCACCATAATTAGCCAGGCAAGCTAAAGTAGGACAACAAGTATATTAAAACGCTTTCATGTAATCAAGCTTGATTATGGTATTAAACAAGTAAAAAAAACTGTGATGTGATCAGGACAGAGTTGATAAATAGGAAATAAAATATCACCTGCTTTGATATGAAGGCAATTTCATTATACATAAAATGTAACATTTATACAATAATTGTTTTTATTTGTGTTTGATACTAGCTTGCGCCAGATGATGCCTGGAAGTGTCCTCACTGCAAGCAGCTTCAACAGGGCATGGTGAAGATGAGCCTGTGGACACTGCCTGACATATTGATCCTCCATCTCAAGCGCTTCAGACAGGTAGGCGGGCTCTGAAGGGACCCCTGGTAAAGACTCTACTCTACTTTATCTTGCAATAAAATACTCATCTCTTAAAACTGCACTAATCAACATTTTTCTTCTAACAATTGATCAAAGGACTATGTGTAATGTGAACGGCATCATTCGTAGTGGCGATTAGCTGATAAATATATAGCGGAGTATGTAGCAGCTGAAGAGCCAGGTACAGCAGTCTTACAAGACTGAGTATACCCCCTTTGCAATATCACAAAACTTTTAAATGATTTAAAGTTGTATCACCTGACAATAGTAATGTTATTTTTAAGTTGAAGTGAAGGTTATTGATAAAAAAAAAAAAAAAAAAGGTTAGATAGACTGCATTGAACACAACTTAAATGCACAAAAAATTAATACAATTATGACATCTGCATTGCAACAAATATGTAGAAAGGAGTAAAGGAATTGCATTTACACAAGGACAAGGTCACAAGGATAGGCCAGGGCATCTGTTGGGCAATGGAACATAAGCTGAAACACACAGACGTGCCATACTAACAGTAAAATGAAAATGTGTTCTTAACGCAGCTATGCATTGAAAAACACGCGTGTGTAAGTGTTGTGGCACAGGGATTATTTAGACAGTGTCCAAGAGGAAAACCACTGCCAATAAATTGGCAAAAAACTGCAAGATTAAGTTTTGCCAAACATAACAATAAATTTGATGAATATTGGAAGCATATTCTTTGAACAGATTAAACTAAAATGTTTTCTTTTTGGATTGGATGCGCTCCAGCATGTTTCATGTGAACCTGGACAGATGTACAACAGAGACTGCATAGTGCCAGCCATTAAGCATGGAGATCAGTGTGTGTTGATATGGGGCTGCATAAGTACAAAAGCTATCGGGAAGATGACATTTATCAATGGCACCATGGATAAAAGTTTATATGCGAAATGTTAAATGAAAAGATAATACTTAATCTCAATAATTGGGGGAATTTTTCAACATAAGCACAGTGCAGAAATCACCTAGAGTGTCAGGTCAGGTGAAATTTAGGATGTATGCCCCCTTATTTGAAGGTTGAGAAACCTCCAGCAAAAAGCAGCTGAATTATGTGGCAGAATGGCAGAGCATCTCTACACACATTTCTGCAAGACTGATATCATCCATTAGCCTGGCTGCGCCAACTTTGACTTTGGTGATCCCCTGATCCTTCCTGCAGTGCCGCAAACAAGTCTACATTTAAAATGTCTCGAGAAATATCTCAACATATTGTCATGATGAAAATTAGTACAGACATTCATGATGAGGTTATGGTCTAGAGTTGAAAATTATATTCTGCTTGGTTAAATGAACAATAAATAAATGAATGATAACTGTCTCATTAATATGTTAAGTAGCAAAAGGTACTGTTCATATATTTCTGTTTGGATATGTTGCTCGTGTGCATTAAGATTTGATGAAAGTTTCAATGTTAGTTCCTTTATTTTTGTCACGCTGTGAAAATATTTCAATAGATATGTTATCAATAGATAAGTTCCAACATATCTAACAACATACAGTATATTGTCTAAATATTGACTGTGGTTAAGAATATGGATTTCATTAGCTTTACTTTATGTTGGGGAGACATTGGGCCATATTGTTCATGTTAACAAACGAAGTAATAATATTTTTTCATAATTGAACCTCTATATTACCAGGCAGCATTACTAGTTTCAGGCCAGATGGTACAACATGAGGTAATCGAATAAAACAATACTGAAAACATGGTGACAAGGTGATAATGTATGAAGATTCCGAAAATTTGGAGAAATCAGTGCAGGAATCATTTACCATAGAGTTTACAATAATCTTGAATTCAGACTGGGATACACAGTTTATTAATTTCGTTTTCCTCTGCAAAACCAGTTGAAGTGACTGGGGACAGACAAGATAAAGCTTACATTGTTGTCTCTGTCTGTAGAAAGAGATGGTCAAACAAAAATCCCAGGGGGTTGGACCCCGGCAAGTTGGTGCTGCTGTTGTCACATTAGATGCTTAATATCTGCTGTGTGAAGGTCACCTACTCTTCTCATCAGCTTCACACATAAACTTCTGTTAACTCTACGGTACTACTCAGCCTCTGAAAAGAGCTTTTATAAATTCTTTGATCGCTCGGGAAACCATTCCCCCCCCCAAAAAAAGTTTTTTGTTTTTAACACAAAGCCTGCATTAAACACTAGAGGTTAGGAGTTTGAAAGAAAGGATCATGTAGGAGGTAGGATGAGTCTAATAAAAGGCACTGCTGAGTTGCATTGTGGGAAGTGCTTTTCTTTTCCCCGACTATACGAACAGTTTATCTTCTCAGTAATGTTTTTCGGTAATCTATTTCAGAAGCTGCCACACATTTTTATATATAACAGAATATTCTCTTCATTATTCAGAACATTAAAACATATTGTGATTTTTAATCAGTTCTTATTGCATGTAGTTCAGGAATGCCATTCGTGGGAGCATGTAGAAAGACATTTTTGTTTTGTTTTGTGTCCCATCAATTATCCACAGCTGGCAGTCAGTGCTGTGACCACTCCTACTGCCAAACAAAGTCGGACTCTTTGATACCCAGAGAGAAAACATTGCGCATACCAAATACCGCTTTGGCAGCTATGGTTGAGTCCACTGTCATCCAGTGTTTGGCACCCCTCTGCCTCTCCGCGCTGATTGTGGTCTCACTAGCAGGTGCTGTGCTGAACCCTTGGCTCACTGAGGCCCCAGAAGTTAAACCCCAGCCATCACATCAGACACTTTCCTCCAAATTTTCATTCCAAGCCTCGGTTTCTCACATCTGACCAATGTAACCTCTTTCAGTCTCTCCATTAGAAAAACAATCAATTACTCTGTCGTGAAGTCAGTGCGCTGCACAACACAATTTATAAAATCAGGGAACCATGTGGGCTCTTCCATTATGATAAAATGCCAATCCCAGGGATACTGGATCTTCAATAGTAAAAAAAAAAATCTTACGAAGGAAAAATACATACTTATTAATAAGTCACATTTTGCTGAAAACTGCTTCTGAAACTTTTCTCAGTGGCTAAATCCGCTCTTATAAATCACTTCTCTCACAGGAGAGCAACAGAAAATCACAATCAGATGTTTGTGTATTCTCTTTTTGCCATTAAAAGCAGTAATCCTGCTGTGACATCAGAAAGATTAGTGGTCCAATGAACATGACTAAAAGTTTCAACCTACAGACACCTGTGATGCCAGTCCTCGTCCATTTTTATGTGATTGATTTGTATTTACTTATTTGATACTAAATTAATTTGATAGCTGTTTAATCAGACCAGTATTGAATCTGTATCTCCAATCCTCAGCTTCATACAAAATCATGAAATATGTGTAATGATATGATTTTTTTTGTTTCTGCCTGCAGACACTGTCATGTCAGTGATCAGTTCACTTTTTGAACACTTTATAGTGTTTTAAAACTGACTTTATTTGAATAATGTTGACATTTTCCAAATCAGTTTAAAGTCACATTATGATAAAATGAAAACATGATTTTGGACATTCAGACCCTAAATTCAGACCCGATCAACATTTGGAAGAGTCTTATTGGTTACAAACTTTTTCCACCTCACAGCTGTTGAGGCCACTTGGCTCTGAGAACACTGAAAACTTTATAAATGGTTTCATACCCTGTCCCTGACCGATGAGTCGCTACAGTTTTATTGTGGAGGTCTACAGAGAGTGCCTTGCATTTAATGGTGTGTCCCTTTCTAAATTCACCAATCCACTCAGTTTGCAACTGGTGGACTGAGTAAAATTCAAGAAACATTTCAAGGATTAGGCTAGCTAACAGGATGCCCCTAACCACAGTTTATGGTGCCATAAATGAGAAATATCCCTTTTAGATTTTTAAGAAGTTGCAAGAACATTTCTAAAAACATGGTTTCATATTTAAATGATGGGTTAATGAGCGTAGATTGATGGGGAAACTACAATTTTTGAAATATAATTCAAACCTATCTATAAAGTGTTCAAAATAGTGAAGGGCTCTGAATACTTTCTGAAGCAACAGTATATGGACTCTATATATAAATAACAAATGTTGAAACAGGTGGGCGAGCGAAGGAACAAGCTGTCAACCCTGGTGCGTTTCCCTCTGACTGGTCTGGACATGGCACCCCATGTAGTGAAGAGAAGTCAGAGTGTGAGGAACCTGAACCTGGGACCATTAACATCCTCCTGGAAAGAGCCCTCAGGCCAACACCACCAATCTGCTGACATGATCCTCCCTCACGAATATCTATATGATCTCTACGCTGTGTGTAACCATCATGGAGGAATGCACGGAGGACATTATACAGGTATGGAACTGCGTGATATGATAAATTATTAACTCAGTCATTAATCGGCTGAAAATACTAACATTTGGGGAATTCACCTTTACTGATAATGAGCATTTGTTTACTTTCTTTCACATCATACCAGTGAATGCATATTTTCTATATTTTACTGTTGGCTTTATTTTTTTGACTGTTGATCAAACCATCATTTTAGGATCCTGTTCTTGAATAATTTCAACTGGAACATGATGCTTACTTTTAGCCAATGTATTTGTTGTGGAAAGTCTAAGTTCAATCTTTGAGTTCATTTGCTGATGTCGTTATGAAGAATAACACATCAGTGCTGCATTGTAGAGTTGTCTTGCAATGAGTCTATCAATTCATGATAAGTAGGATTCAAGATTTAAAAATAAATAAAGATGGCCTTCTATAAATAGCCCCGTACACAAAACGGGCCATAACCTCAGACTAATAACTTTTCAAATCCCAGTCCCCATATGGGTATCAACAGAGACGAGATGCTGTGCCATCCCTGTATTAGACTGTAAAAGAATAAACATTAGGAAGACAACATTCATTTTAATTAGGGAATCTCAAGTTATTGATGACATACTCACTAGAGTAAACGGCTAAGTAAATATGTAGTGTTTTCTGCTTGAAGAAAAGGTTTGGATACAAACCATTGGCCACAATTTGGATTTTAGACAGTAACTGCAGCAGAATAAGTTCCTACATGTGATGAATTTCCTTAATTGCCAACATGGCCATAGACTGCCAATATGTGGTTAATGAGGTTAATGCTGTACCACCGGTCACATGAACTTCAGTCACATATTAGATTATTATTATGTAACTTTATTTTAACACAAAATTGTAGTTACAATCAGTGATCAAATTTGAGAAGACACTCATCATTGAGGCTAATATGTAATGAAATTGGAGACAGTAGGAGATGAGGAGGAAGCAGCAGTTGTCACCATAACAGGCTCTTAACACAGTCAAGTCTGGGTCTTGGCATGGAGGTGGGAGTCTTACACATTGTAAGATGAACATGAAGTGATATTACGTGTCATTTACCTTTAATAAAAGTTTAATATAGGCATCGGTTGTCACCTGACTGATGGACTAATTACCAAAAAGAAACAACACTCTGCACTAAAGAAGAATTATTGTGTGGTTAGTGGACAGCTCTCTGTGTTATACTTTGTGAAATACAATTAGTCTAACATATGTAGTTGGATCCATTTCCTTTTACCGTTTTTTTTCTTGATAATAACAGCATGTGTAAAGCAGATTGATTTTATATGTAAATCGTAAAAATTGTAGCTCTTCTATTAACACTATATGTTTGTAGAGACCAGTGAGTATGGAGCTACACAGGTAATACATGTTCATGGAATAAATTAATTGTTTGGTCTCCATGAAATTTTCTGGTAATAATAATAGTCGTAGTAAAAATGAGTAAATATCCCATTCTTTAACTTTTACATGACATGATTTGAGCATTTTCTAACCATTAAGTTACACATATTGATATACTTGTCATTTTCTATTCCAGCTTACTGTAGGAATTCAGTGGATGGCCAGTGGTATAGCTACGATGACAGCAGCGTAGACCTGGTGCCAGAGGAGGAAGTCTGTACCAGAGGAGCGTACATCCTTTTCTACGAGAGACGCAACACCATCCCTCCATGGTCAGCCAGTAGCTCCGTCAGAGGTAAGCTATCAAATGACAAGCAGGCTAGATAGCATAAATAATTTAATGGACAAAAGAGCTCACTATTTTATTGAAATATCCAAAATGGACAAAATATTTAAATATTAAATGAATGCGTGTACTTAAGAATTAAAGTAATAATCTAAAAGATTTTCATATTAAGAAATAAATGTCTGTTCAGTCACACAATTGAAATTGTATTTTAATATTACAAATTGAATGCGTTGGGTGTCAGTGGTGACATTCCTGGGAAAAATCCCAAGTGTCACAGTTCAATGACCTTTTTTCAGTTACCCAACCACATCACACATCTCTGGGAAGTGAAGTCCAAAAACACAGCTAATGGTACCGTTTATCGCTAAAGAGAACAAGATGTTCAAGATTTACCTTAAAGAGTTACTTAGGCAACAGTGGTTTGCACTCAAAGGGCCTGATTTACTAAGATCTCAAATAATAGGGGCAGTGGTTAGCATTGTCGCCTCACAGCAAAAAGGTTCTGGGTTCAAATCCAGGCCTGGGCCTTTCTGTGCAGAGTTTGCATGTTCCCTCTGTGCCGAGCAAGTGACTTTTCATTCAGTGCCTCGCGAGTGCTCGTGAACCTCATGAAGCTACCTGTGAATTCTGCGGGATACATTCAGTACCTGTGACAGCACACCTGAATAACGGGACTGGGTGGGATATCCAAATAACGATACGCTGAAACAACCCAGATGCAGGACAATGCTGAGTTGTAAAAAGTTTTTTAATTGCTGGTATTTCGAGGCTCGTCCTTGTTGTTGGCTGTCAATCATCATTTAGTTAATTTAATCGCTCAGAAATGTCATGGCTGGACAAACGATATGTCTGAATAATTTTTGCCTGTCATCTCAAAAATGTTTCCACAAGTGTAAAACCACGTTATCTGCGTATTCTTTGGTTTCTCTGCATCTCCTTCTCACCACAATAAGAGCAGCCACCTCTCCAGATTTGCGCACCTGATTAATGCGTGCCTTTCAGTGATACTAAAATATACACGCAATCACTTCTCCTATTTCTACTTTCAGGTTTAGTAAATATCGTTACAGGTGCAGAATTTTTCTATTTGCATTTCCCCTCCCAGTATTTTGAACCTTCAAGTAGAAACGCCCAATATTACATATGCATGCAGGCAAACACTCAAAATGGACAACGTGTGTTAAATTACACATTTGAAAGACGCAATCCTCACTGCACGTCATTAGTAAATCTGTTTGGGCATTTTTTTTGCGGGTAGTGTGAAGTTTCCACATGATTTTACATACGCAAACGTTTAGTAAATCAGGCCCACCTTTATCCCCCCACCCCCCTGTTGATATCATGTCTATCACATATTTTTAATGTGACACTTTTATTCATTACGTGTGCATTTTCTCTTCTTAACACCATATATTGAAAAATCTGAGTCCTGGCCCTGTTAGCATAAAAAATAAAATAAAGGACATCAGAAAAGAAAAACTCATTCAGAAATTGCTTAACTACTAGCTGTAAAGATTGAAAGAGCAGTGAAAGGTTAATAACGATCGACTAGAGTGGGTACTGTGGAATTGTTTTACTAAATAATAAAATTATTATCTTTTTAAAGGTCTTGAACTACCAGCATGAAAGCTGCTCTTTCAACATCAATGAAACCTTGGCCGCAGGGCCATTTCTTTTGGCACCTTCTGTCAGTCTTATACAGCATAGTCAAGCCTTTGTTTGGGATCTACTGATTTTTGCTGGAAATATAATTTTTCAAGTATGAGAAAAACATGCCACTGGCAAAGGTATGTAAAGAACTAAACACCAGATAGGATAACAGTAATGAATGTCTACAGATGAACTTGAACCCTTTTTCCATGGCTGTTCAGTGAAGAGCAAGAAGATACGGGTACTACAAATGTCAGAATGCCTCTAATCGTTAATGTATCAACCTTTATCTTTATAAACTTTCCTTCCCTATCAAAAGCATACTTCATCTGTGTAAAACCAATAGGCTGTATGTCAAGCTTCTAGACCCAAGATATTAGAGACAAAATGTGAAGTGCACAGATTTGATACCTGAGGTGTAAGCCAGTCAGACTTAAACATGAAAAAACATATCGAAGCAAATTTTTTGTGTCTAGTATGTCTTGCATATGGAAAATAAACAAACTTGGATCCCTCTAAACTGAAAGCTGATATGCTCAAACAGACCAGAGGAAATGTTTTTAAGTGAGTGTCAAATGGCATTGTTCTAGGGGAACTTAATGTTATCCTCTTTCAACAGTAAAAATCAAAGCTGAAACTTTTGCAATTTGTTATTTGTGCCTTCTTGTATCTCGATGGCCATCATCTTGTCCCATTTACAATCAGAACAGAAATGCCTTCAAAGCTGGAGGTATTACAGAAAGACTACTGGGCTGATGTTCATAAGGCCGATCCACAAATAATTTTTTACTTTCATTAACACTGCAAGACAGGACATTTGTGATACACATTTACTTGCTCATACTTAATACAGCAAGCAGTAATGAGGAAGCACCAGAGGTGCATTGGGAAAGTCAAACAGGGTCAGTAAAAACTTTACGTTTTGTCGGTTCACCCGCCCAACCATGCACACCACTGTGGGGCATTCAGGGACAGTGGTTTTATAAGGGAGAACCACAAATAATACAAATGTAACATTGCCACAATAGTAAATGCATCCAGACATATAGCATATGGTGGTTACATTTTCAGATTTGCATGTCATAAAATACATTGTTTCCATGGCACCCCAATCGTCCACAACAAATTAAGCAGTAATTCAGTGTTATTTTTTTCCCAATACAAACATATACCGGATAAACACTACAATCTAATCCTAACTTTCCTTGCTCTTTTAAATGCATCCTCCTAATCCTTACTAATTACAAAAACATTCTGTAACCGTAACAA
The DNA here is from genome assembly GCF_029030835.1 of Brachyistius frenatus. Classification (NCBI taxonomy): domain Eukaryota; kingdom Metazoa; phylum Chordata; class Actinopteri; family Embiotocidae; genus Brachyistius; species Brachyistius frenatus. The sequence goes on from NW_027210622.1 coordinate 1,236,597, forward strand.
ATGTCTTGCTTTAGGTTTAAATAAATGAATGTTTCACCTCAACTAGAAATCACTTTATAATGATGCTCACATATTGATGCATGAGCAATAATAATCCAACAATATAACACTGAAGGGAACCATTTATTTGTTACCTCTCTACGTTTACTTACTTAAATAAATCTTTAAATGCTAGACACATTATTCTTAATACACTCCTGGAAGGTTTTACATTGTGGTATTTGAAATATTTGTGGTATTTGAATAATCAATTCACCAGTGTATTTCAATTTACGGGTTTTGGGGAGTTGTGAATATATGTGTTTGGCCACGCTTAGTCATATATAACTTGGGCAACAGTGATTTACACTCAAAGGACTACAGCTACTAGTGTGGTGTTACCAGACACAAATTCACTGTGCGAATAAATAGGTCTGGTCATTCTCCACAGAAAAGCAATTTCCATCTTTGCATCCTACTTGGCGTACCCTTGAGGTCATTTTGGATCTATTGGAGCAGCCTTTAAACAATCAGCATTAACCACCATATTCACTGAAACTCTACCACTGCTGAAACTACATTTAGACATTACTTCAAGGTCATCGCACTTAGCCTCCCCCACTGGTTCCTGATTGTTTTGCCTTTCAGAAAGGGTGAGCCAGCCTTAACGCCAACAAGTTTTCCAGACTACAATTACAGTGAAAACTAAAGCTGGGACCAAAAGATAGGTGGAAAAAAAAGTTATAAAGCTTCTTGTCCACAAGAATCTGTGCGAAGTCTCAGTTGGGGTTTAATACTCCAAGATAGAAAATGAAAAACGTCTGGGGTTATTAGACAGAAGTGAGCTCACCAGATCTTTGTAGCCCAATCCTCAACTTTGATTTTGGCTTTTGGCTCATGGTAAAATTAGCTGTTTTAAAAAAAATTCAACAACTGTACATCATCCAACAATGTTACAGGAGTGCAATGCTAAATCATATTCCTCCTCTGATCTTGTGTTTCTGTCTGTTGGTCTCAAAGGCTCTACAAGTTCGTCGATGTCAGACCACTGGCTTATCAGGCTGACAGGGGACAGTAAGAGAGGCAGTCTGGTGTCTCGTTCCTCCACCACCTGCCCATCTTCCATACCTGACTCTCCAGAGTCTCCAGTCTTCCTTGACAATGGCTTTAAAGGGGAACGGGGTAAGTGACCACTTCTAGGATTTTGCATGATTTAGTGGCTCATTAACAATTTACTCAAAGATATTGCATTTGAATATAAAAACTAAAGTATTTCCTCTCTACGTACTTGTCAGGTGGCTTTGAAAGCAGGCCGTTTGTCCGGGGTTTGCAGGGGCGCAGCGTGAGCATGAGAGCCCCCAGCAAGACCAAGGACACCCTGAGCAAAGTGCTTCCCCTGCGCTGGTCCTTTGGTTCCAAGGACAGACGAAAACCTGACCCAGTGTCTCCCCCAGTCCAAGATCCTGCCCCTGTGGAGCTGGTACAGTATTTAGAATCTGGCCGGCGACCCCGGTGCACACAGGATCCAATCGTAACACTGATGAGCGAGCCACGTAGCTCAAAGGAAGCTACTGAGGGCTGTGCTGCACACAATGTTCGGTCTTCCAGTGTTGGGAGTATAAGTTGTATCGGTAAGGCGGGAGAGGAGCCCTTTCCTCAGGTGCCGGAGGGCCAGAGGCGGTCGTCAGACAAGACAGCCAGTCTGAGACGCACAAAGGGGAGCCAGACAAGACATGAGAGCACAGTTAACATCAGCACCAGCTCTAGCAGTAACACCCTTACCCGAAAAAAAGAAGCCATGAAGCAAAGCTCCTCCAAATCTTCCCAAGATACTGAGACAAAACGGAGTTCCAGTGCTGGAGTTCAGCCCAGCTACAGTACACCCAGCCTTCATGATGGGACGCTGAGAAGACAAAAGGGTGAGCGGGCTAATAGGGAACACGTACAACATGCACATGATGAAAACTCAAAGACCAAGAATAGAGAAGTGCCCAAGAGCCATGAGGGACTGCTCTCTTTCTTCAAAGGTAACTTCCTGAAGAAGGAAAAGGACTCAAGGAAGTCCAAGGAGGGCGAGTCAGGGAGAGGAGGCGATGAGGAAGGAGGCAGAAGGACCTTGTCAAGGTTGTCACTGTCTAATGGCGCAGCGGGAGGCAGAACAGGAGTGGAAGGAGGCAAGTCTAATGGCTCTGGCCATCTGGTTGATGAGCTGGCAAACGGGAAGATTGGAAGCATGACTGACATCAAACGCTCCCAGAGCTCCTCCAACATCCCCAATAAAGCGGAACAGAGCATGCGTAGGACAGCATCTTTGCATCGTAATGGGATGTCTACAGCGCCGGCACCATCACACAACCTGACAACAGACAAACCATCTTATGGCACCCTGCAGAGAACTCGTTACAGCACAACCTCACTGGGGCGCAAAAGAACAGTCGCTGAGTCCAGCTTCTGACGCAGAGATTCATTGTATAACACATCTACACACACACACACACAAAACTTTTTAAGTAATTTAAAGTAATTTACATACAATCTCTGAGATCAAAGCAATAGCATTCCATTCAATGACTCGTCTTTTTGTTCATGGAAAATTTACTGACTCAAGCAGTTTGCACCATAAAATTGAGAGACACTGAGCAAATTAAGAGTCCTTAAATGCTGGTGAATAAAGAGCAGGATGAATTGATGTGACCTGTCCATCAAAAGTCTGACAAAGTCCATCTCTAATCTGTTTTTTGTGACTTAAAACAAGTGCCTGAGCAACTATTATGCAGTTTAGACCAATGAGTTTATGTCTAGCACTGGAACCACGCAAATACAGACACACATACAAGCATACTGTACGCATTTGTGTCTTATTAATGTAGTGTGAGTGTTGAAATTCATCACTCTATTTTAATCTCTTGTAGTTTTGGGTTACAATTAAGACACACTGATTGTGTTGTATTTATAAGAATGTATTGTGTCCACTTGATTAACAGTGGTACTTTGAAGCACCAGTTTCTGATTAGCATCAATTATTCATCTTTAATCCCTGATTATTTAAAGCACAAGATGGCTATGAACAAAATACTATTTTTATAAAGCACGATTTATCCCCATATTGACCATGCTGAATTAATTCATGTTTCTTTTTCTTCTACTTCAGTCTAATTACTCCTCTATTTTTTCCTAATCAATGACTTCAACTGAAAGGACTTGCATTTAGCTGTGGGCTTTGTAATGGTGGTGAACACAATTTAAATGGAGAATGTGGCCACATCACGTACTGTACACTGAAGCTGTGGTTCGTGGAAAAATTCTGCCTCTCTGAGTCTCATTTTGGCAAATGTGCCCCTGAGTAGCTGCTCTAGAAATGTACTGGTTCCTCTTTGGTTGTAAGGGATTTTCACTCAAACATGGTATTCACTATTGTGTGTTTTTGTTGTTGTTGTTGTTGTTGTTGTTTTTGGGGGGGGTCAAGCTTCACTGTAGCAGAGCTGCACACATTGCAGCCTCAGTCTGACCACAGCACAGCAGAAAAAGTTAAACTACACAAAAAACTAATAATTTACACAAAAATGCATTTTTATATCAGTTAGGGTGAGTTTTTTTTTTTATTATAAAATTATTCCTTGGTCTGAATTATCTAATCTATGGAAGGGAAATACAATACGCATTATAATTTATATATCCTCTTTATGTATGCATTTACTGTGCGTTAAACGTACCATACAACTCTAATTAGCTGTCAATACTAGAAGAGAGTTATACCAACAAGTAGGTGTTTGTTCATCTTGCAGCGCAACCCATACCTTTAAACAGCAGACCGTCACAGTCATGTCCCAAAAAATCTATTCATTTATTAAACACAAATTTTAAAGAATTTTCTTTTATATTTTTTGTGACATAGTAAATGTAGACAAAAAGGAGATATACACCATGTACTGTACTTGATTTCTTGTTTGATTTGTTTTGAAATGTTTCCTTTGTGAATCCGGCATAATGAAGGTTCTGCTGTGAACGTTGCCTTTTGACAGCTCAGAATTTTATGATGTAATATGATGGAATTTTTCCTTTTGTTCTCGGCCATGCAGCCATTTTTTTATTTACTCAAATGCAATCTGTATTATACTTACTTCTTTTTACCGTACTACATTTGTACACGTCAACATGCTTTGTTTGTAACTAATTGATCACGTGTAGAAATAAGAAACTGTGGCTGATTTCAAGGTCATCTCTGGATCCACAAAAATACACAACATAAACACTGTAATGCAGAGTGATAACTTTATTTTCCCAAGAAAAAATTAATTCGCTGTCTTCTTCAAAATGTTGTCGTACTGTAACAAATATAACACCAGCTGAATCGCCACATCTGCTGCAGCGGCAGTAAAATTTGTGTTTTTGCCAGGACGCTTGCCTCATGTATGTCCCTTGATATTTTCACAGTTTGACTATTTTAATTGCACTTCATTCTTAAGGGAATGTGCCCAAGTAAAAAATACCACCGCTAAGGCTTAAAATGTTTTATTCTAAATGAATGACATTGCAGATGGAACAAGTTAGTCGTCCTCCAGACAGTTTACTGGCAGTGTTTGAGACAAAATGAGAATAATCACCGTACACTTGTATTTGAATGGAGAAGCTGCATTTTTTGTTTTCTTCCTTCCCAACAATACAACAACTCATTGGAATATTGACCCTGAAACATAGTAAGGAATAAGTGAAAACCCCTATTTTGAAATAATTAAGATGTACATTATTTTTGAATGTATAGTCTCTGTCTGTTATCAGTTCTGCAGCCTTGTGCTGCTGCTGCTGCTGCAAAAACAACAACATCAAATACTGTCTAAGCACTCCAAGACTATCTATATGTATTCTAACCTTCTTTTTTTTTTCAGTGTTTGAATCTGAAAAACAGTACTATTTATGGTATCACAAAAATTTCTAATGGACTCCTGAAGATAACAATGAATACCAGATTCACAGTAAATACATTTGTGCTATCGCTAAATAGATTTGTCTTTTTTTCCTCCTTTGGAGTTCAGTTGACTGTCTGGCTGACTGTTGAAGCTTTGCATCAATGTTTCAACCCATGTTAAAGACTGGAGCAAGCTCTTATCTCCTGTTTATTCGCATATGCAGAACTGTCTAATGTCAAAAGATGAACATTTGAATGCTTATAGTCATTATTCCCATAGGAATACAGTATGTGTTTTGTTTTCTGTTTTCATATCATATCCTATGAAACAGTCTGAATATGAAGTAGTCCCATATTCCATCTATCACCAAGACAAACAGATGAAGAGGTTTATTTGCTGTAAACACTATATTTAGTTTAAAGTTTGTCAAAATGCTGCTGTTTCACGTCTCATTAATGACACTGGATAATGTATCAAGCAATACTAACACTGAAAGCCCTACTTGTTGAGGAACCTGTCAGGATTGCAATCAAAAAATGTTAAACACTGTTATGATAGTTTTCTAGGCAGATCGGCAGGATGTAGCTCATCGTGTCATTGTTCTACGCACAAGTTGAACACTGTAATCAACATTTTCTAATGTTTATGCTAAGAATAGAAGCTGCTTATGAACCATGACACTTTACTTCCAAGTCAATGACATATACATTTTTAATTTCAGAAGCAGGGGTTTGATTGCACCTCTAAGTGTGATGCAGACCATGGTTTCTTTGTGTCAAATCATTCGGTCGATTCTTCTCCTCTAAACTGCTAACACTCCTTTAGTTTTCCCTCCTCAGCTTACATTGTTAGAACTCTGAATACATGAAATTCTCTGTTACAAATTGATAGTATGACTAAAAACTTGCTCATAATGTGATGATGCCAGAAAAGAATAAAAGCTCATCTTTAAAATTGCCAAACATCCCAAACATTTTCTTTATGGGCTTAACAACACTCAAATGGCATCATCAATCTGCAGACCAGGGTGATGAGCTTTTCAATAAGCATGGAATGTTTTTACTCATATTGCAAGCACAAACAGTCACATCACAAAGTAAATCCTACTCAGTTGTTGTAGATTTGATTGGTGATATTTTGGTAAATTATATATTTAACAAATAGAACAATAGAAAGGCTTTTCTTTTTCAGAATTTTTCTGCAACAAAAAAGTTAGAAAACACAGACTTCAACCACAGGAACAGCATTATTTTCTCCTTATAATCAAGAGGGATTATCTGTAGCGCTGTTCTGATTGCAGCAGTAATTTTCCTGTCCTTGAAACTGATTTACAAAGGCTTCTGTTCTCCATTCTACACATTCTACAAAAGAGACCAAAACCACTATGTTCAAACAGATGGTAAAAAAAACAAAAACACTGTAGCCCATGATTTGTGCTCTTAACAGCCATGCTCCATTCAGTGAACTGACAGCTGTGGCTTTTTTTTTAACATAAATATAAACATACACACAATTTTTTATTTTTTTTGCGCATTAAAAATGTCAGCACAACCCTCTTCTTTAAAGCTCGAAAACTCTGTTTTCTGATTTTCCGGTCAGAGTGAAAGAGAGTGCAAAGCTGTATTTGACCGTGAATGGGAAAGTTGCTTAGAAACTGTTGGAATGGCTATCTCAATTTCTATATCTGAACCCTTTACATTAAACTGTACTGATAATTATGAACAAATATAATATAAAAGTACATTAAAGTGCAGGCTCTTCCCTGACATTCACATGTAGTCGTCGGTAGAAAATGAAATCAATTCACGTTTTATTTTTATCAAGTTAAATCAGTAGATTATTAATCTGCGATTGCAGTGCTATGTTATATATGTGGTGAACAGTATAAATAGAAACACAAAGTTAATTTGTTTCTGTGTTTCTTTCCATGGCTCAATCCACATGTGGCCACATATACGCAGTGTTTACTCGGCCAAACTGAGCACTTTGGAGTTAACATAACTTTTGTGGGATTGAAGGTGTTTTTATATGCAGTGTTTCAACATTTTGTAAAACAAATCCGTATACATATTTGGACATGCACAGACATACATTTGTGTGTGTGCTTGCGTGAAAATTAGAGAGAGGGACAGAATAAATGTGGCCGTTTAACCTCTAGGGTGTTGCGATTGGGAATAAGATGTCACGCTATCCAAATGAACTGACATGCATTATATTCCATTGTTTTGGGTGTAACAAGTATGCTTTCACTGTAATACTACAATTTTGCCTGAATTGTCTTCTGTACATGATGGTATATTATATATATATATATTTGTTATATCATATTTTTCAATACACAAAATAAAAAGATGATATTTATGTTTATGGTCCTATATAATTTAGAAATTTTAAAAGAAAAATGTTATCAACCATGTACTGATTAATTGTTTTCTATCTGAAACTGATAAAGTGTCAGTAAATTTTGAAAGAGAAATTCTTTTGATTTTTGAAGTCACAAATAAGCAGACAGGAAAAAAGACGGTAAGTGTTTGTGCACTTCTAGAAAACTACTGATTATGCAGCCTGGCCTCCCTAAGTGTCACCTTAATCTACAAAATCTCGTCAAGACGTGAGCGGGGAGGTATGATAGATACCCGGCTGGAATGAAACCGGGGACGTTTCAGTTATGTTGCGTGGGCTGTGTCCAATTGGAGCATAAAATATAGAGGTATGGAACAAGTATGGCAAACTTGTTTAATAGATTTCTCTTATTCACACATCCAAACATTCATTTTGTGCTTCTGGCCCTTTGATGACAGAAGTTGTATTCACACTTTTAACTCTGTTTTCTGCTCTTGACAAACTCCTGAGGGAAATGTGGCTACTTACTTTGTCTGTCTGCCCTTTGATACTGAACAGACAGTGTAAAGTAGGTTTTTAGATTTATTTATTTATTTATTTACTTGCTGAGCAGTGGACCAAAACATTAAAGCTGCGAGCTAGACAGCTAAATGAAGGCTTGTTTCTGTGAAGCTGATGGGAGCTGCAAATCTGGGTGATAATGCTCTGTAGGTTCATTACGACAAGCAACCCCTTCAACATTGTAACATTGTTTACATTGTGATTTCATCTTTTTTTTTTTAACAGTCAAAATTTACTATTTACTCAATAACTTAAAATAATAGTTAGTTGCAGGCCTACCTTACTTTTTTACTTCTGGTTGAAGAGGCAGTTACTGTTCATGATGCATGTAAGTCGAACTTGAAGACGACCATTTTATGCCTCAAATGTCTAAAATATTCTTCTTACTGTCCTTGGTTGCCCAAAACAATTACTGTAACTCTCTTTACAGTTCCTGGAAGACACAGCATCACTGCCACTTGGGGAGGACAGGGCAAGCCTAGACGAGGCACTGTATCCTCTAGTGGACTGATGGCTTTATTAAACTCTTTAGCGTGATTCCAGGCTGCACCCACAACCAGACTTAGACTTTAGACTTTATCAATCCCACAGTGGGGAAATTTAGTGCACATAACAATTGGTCTGTTAGCACTGCTCAGTTCAACTGAGGTGAAAATTGGTGTTGAGGTTGGCCATCAAAAGACAAGAACAAAAATATAGCCTTTCATTTGTATTCCGTGACAGACTGAACATTTTTATGTGAGTTCGTGTACTTTTGTTGTCAAAAACTGCTGTTTGTCATGAGTTTACTGAGTTGGCTGAAGGTTTCTGTGATCTGTGCTTTCAGTTTCTTAATCTTGAGTGCCATTTGTGCCCACTGTTCTGTTGCTGATCAGTCCACTCGGTGAGGAGAAACTGCAGGGGTGTTTACTGAGTAAAGAACATTTTTCGATATGTGTATCCTTACTTGGTTCCTTGTGAGTTTCTGTCCTACGATGATATGTTATATATGATATATAGATATGATATGTTTGTTAATAACCTGACAATTGTGTATTTTACTGATACCTATTGATATCCAAGCCATCCATACAAATTATAAGTGCACTAGTGGATGTAATGACCTCACTCATGCTTGAGCTCTGCTCCTGACAACCATTCAGTGGCTTATTTGAGAGCATAATTGCAAAATGAAGCATGTATTTGTTCTGTTTGCCGCTTTTCCTTCAACTCACTTGAAAAGGGACTGACTTTTTGTTCTCCACCAGTGAAGAACCAAGGTTTAAGACAATCATAAAAGCTAAGAGGGGGTACCTGGTAGGGATGATGGCGGTGATGTGTACATCCAAAAAATATATCCAAAATATATGTATATCCAAAAGCAACTAATTTCTATTTTGTAAATAGTTTTGATATAACACAAAGAATAAGAGGGGGGGAAAAAAAATTGTGATTCTTATAAAACTTTTTTTTCTGTCAATTCACATAAATGAAGACACTGTTTGAGTGATTCAGAATAAAATAATTTCAACAAAATGCAACTTGGCCGAGTATTGGGTGACAGACGCATATTGATTGCTCAATAAACTAACAATTTTACTGTATTAACTTCCTGGATTGACCGAACCCAGCTCCACCTTGACCAGTGCTGCATAAAATTGCAAATTTTGTGGTGCACTGATGCACACTACAGCCTTGAAAAAGGAAAGTGTTGTTCCACAGGCACAGGTGGTTTAATGTGTGTGTGTGTTGCCCTTTTTGTGGCAAAAGAAACAAAGCTTCTTTCAGTACAGCTTTGTCCAAAGCAGCCTTAATAAATCTTAGGATGTTCAATGTTCATAAACTTGTAGGATTTAGTAGCTCCATACTTGACTGCAGTAATCTTTGTTTATGATTGATTTTTGTTGCAGGCCCTATAAGACTGTCTTGGTGCTTGCAAACTGTAAAGAAAAGAACATTGGGTTTTTTTCCTTATTTAAGCATTGGAAAAGGTCCATGCAACATTTTGGGCGGCACGGTGGTGCAGTGGTTAGCACTGTCACCTCACAGCAAAAAAGGTTCCGGGTTCGAATCCGGTCCTGGGCCTTTCTGTGCGGAGTTTGCATGTTCTCCCTGTGCTTGCGTGGGTTCTCTCCGGGTTCTCCGGCTTCCTCCCATCATCCAAAAACATGCACCTCAGGTCAGGTTACCTGGCGCCGCGCTAGTGGCAGCCTGCTGCAGCATCTCCCCCCTGAGAGCCCCCCTGCTGTAGTGAAGAAATTTCCCCTCGGGGATTAATAAAGTGTATAAAATAAAAAAAATAAAAAAAAATTAAGAGGTGTTGCAGGCTTTCACAGGAATTTGAACTTCTGGTTGCATCAGTGAGGGAGTATTCTGACAGCCCTGATCATCAGTGCCTATTTGAAAAGCCTTTTGTTTTATTTACTGCCCTGAGTATGTCAAGGGACACGGTGATAGCAAATAGATGCTCTGGCCATTTAGTAATGAGGCAGCAGTAAGGGGCACTCTTAACTGCTGCAGATTTTGAACAGCAGTTTAAAGCATCAACAGACTCCCTGGTAAGAGTTCTCCTCAATACAACCATAGTCAAGATGCACTTGTCAGACACAGAGTGTATTGTGAAGAAAATGTCTCTTATCTTTTTTAAACCCTACTATACATCTGGAAGTGCACTCTGAAATAAACACCAAATACAGGGGAAGTTTCTACCCATAGTGTGAGGCACTATTGCCAAGAATAGACAGTGTGCACTTCTCTGTACCGAGAAAATAAATGTTTGTCTTAAATTAGTTCACCATCCCTGGCTTTGAGGATGAAAGCAACTGCTAAGGACAAAAGTACCATAATGATGACAGTACTAAATGATCTGTATCCATCAGTTGACTGATTTATGTTATTCTTAAAAAAAAAAATTATATCATGCAGAATACAGTTTATAGGAGCCTGGACTGATCATTTACTCACCACCAATTTCAAATTATTAACTTTCCTCTATCAGGATCTGATTTATCTTTTCCTTCTCACAACTCCTACCGGACTGTAGCACAGATGAGGGAAAAAAAACAAAGATCCGCTATTAAGAGATGGATTATCAGTTCTATCGATCTCTGTACATGGAATAACAAAGATGGTATAATAAGGAAAAGAATAACTCTCCTAACGCTTTTCAGTGTACAGAGGAAAACAACTATGTGACAACCTATCTCAAGGGGACAGTAACATTTATTTTTTTGATTTTTTTTTTTTTTGATTTTGTTCACTTTATTAATCCCCGAGGGGAAATTTCTTCACTACAGCAGGGGGGCTCTCAGGGGGGAGATGCTGCAGCAGGCTGCCACTAGCGCGGCGCCAGGTAACCTGACCTGAGGTGCATGTTTTTGGATGATGGGAGGAAGCCGGAGAACCCGGAGAGAACCCACACAAGCACAGGGAGAACATGCAAACTCTGCACAGAAACATAGTACCAATAACATAATAATGATTTGCCAATAATTAATTACAAACCCAGACTACATTATTCTAGTTAGATACTCTTAGCAATGTACCTGTTTCCAGTATAAAAGTTTCAAGGTTGTCAATCTCATTTCTAAAATTCAAACATCTCCATTAATTCTATTCCAATTAGCTGTAAGAACACAATTGCAAGATGACAACCTCCTCTTCCATGTGCTGATGTTGATGCGTGGGACTTTGAGACTGTAACTAATATTTAAATGAGTATTTGCTAAGAAAATAACTGAAGAGCCTCTTTTATGGTTTCTTCCATTTCCCTTTTCTGCCAAGGTTTGCATTTTTTCCCCCACCAGCATCTTTCCTCCTGGACTCCTGTTTAAAGGGTTGGTCACCCAAAATTATAGTTTTAATAACCTTTGTGGTCTATGGTGAGTATATCTCTCTTGTAGACAAATAATTTGGTCAGGTATTTTTAGTGCATCTACTGCTGTGTTGTTAATATAAGTAGTGTGACTACAATAATGTATTTGAAACATGGCATTGTACGAGCTGAAAATTAGCAATTGTGAATAGCTTTTTCGAAGCTCAATGAGGCTTTAGAATCTAAAGTTTAGATCATGAAATACTTGTAGTCTTATCAGAGCAGCAGGAATGGCCTTCCAGCTGCAGTCTCTAATAGTTCATTGGTAAGTGCAGCACAGTAACACTTTGAAGTGCATTGCTACTGTGGCTCTTTCACTCTTTAAGTTTCCTTTGTTCATCATTCATCTATGATCACAAAACGCTCCATAATTAATTATTCAGTTCCTAGCTTCTCCTTGAAAAAGGAAAATCTAAAGACTCTGTCCTTGAAATCCCACAAAAATCCAAGTGCATTTCATACTGATGAATGAATGTCTGGACTGAAAAGGATTTATGTTTGTTTAATGTTAAATAGTTAGAATGTACTTTGAGAGAAATGATAAGAAGCTCAAAGAAAAACAACCATATGGTACAAGTTTGACAGTTTCTTACACATTCTATGTGTTTCTTTTACAGTATACATATAGATTAAGCTCTCAATATTTACATCATTAGAGTGACACAGCATAGTTCTGTTGCATATTTGCCATGAGGCCTTTTTTTGCTTCATAATTGACGAGGACAACAGTCAGAGTTTCTCATCCTTTGTTCTCGGGGCCCGACAGGAAGTCATTTGATAAGCAGGTGGGGTCGTATGGGTTCCTAAGACACACAATGTGTTTGATATAGGCCTAAATTCTAAAAACTGGTTATGAAACTGTCATGATTTCTGTTCAAGATCTATTCAGATATTTCTCTGCCCTCATAAAAATACAGAAGTAGGATATTTTGATGACAACTTGACTGCTCTAATGCAGGAATCCAGACAATTTTGAGATTCTGAAAAAAAAGATCATTGGCCACAAAAGGTTGAGAAATCCTGGGTTTCATATTCAGTGATTGTAATTTTTTTTTCAAATTTATACTCATGAATAATCCTTACCCAAAAATGTATTTTTACCTCCATATTTGTACATACTAAAATAGAATTTAATATCAATACAACATTAACAACACCTTGTTAGCAAAATGGCCCTCTTAAGAGATATTACATATCAGTCATTCACAACAACACCCCATTTATATTCATGGTTTGAAATTGAGATTGAATCAGTTTGGAAAATGCTGTGACTCTCTTTGCTTGACGTCAGATAATTCACTGTGTCCTTTAGAGCAGAGGTCTTCAACAAGGGGTCCGTGACCCCTACGGGGTCCGCGGAGGTATTGCAGGGGGTTGTGAAAGTTTCGGTTGATTAGACAATTTTTCAAATATTTTTTCCCCCCAATTTTTTTTTGCAAATTTAAATACACATTAATATAAATCCAACATATTGTAGCGAATGGATAAATGGAGTGTAGCAAGGTTGGTGCTACCGGGGTCTCTCCTGGACACAGATGACACGCTCGGTCGTACGTTCGTGTGTAAAATGCCTTTATTTGCCCGGTCCATACACCAATGTCTATGTGCAACCGCTTCTCCTCTTCCTCCTTCTCCCTGCTCCCTTTATAGGGGAGAGCTCATCAGTTCGTATTCGGCTTAGCTGTGCTCATTACACCTGCCCGGCACCGTTCCCTGAACCACTCCTCCCACTCTCTACCCCCTGCAGCTGAGCTAAACCACACCCCGCCACCACATGGGGGCTGAAGGTGTTATCTTTCAGTGAGAAATGCACACATTCAGCGATACACAGGAGTTCTTTCAAGTTGGGCACTGGTTCACTCACAGCGCGAGACTAGCCTGGACCTGTCCCTCCAAGCCTCCTGCACTCCTCCAGTTTAATATAAAACAAAATTGTATACTGCATTGAGTTTGTGAGAAATAATGCAACTGAGAACCATGTTTACAAGCCCAAAGAAGAAGAAGAAAAAATATCTTGAGAAGCAAATATAAAAACACAGATTTTTGTCTGGCTTTGTTAACACTAAACATACAAAAGTTGTTGCGTTTCCTCTAAAGCAGGGGTCTTCAACGTTTTTCAGGCCAAGGACCCCCAAACTGATACAGAGACGGAGCAGGGACCCCCAACTATATATATTGTAATTAAAATGTACATGCATTCTTCCCAAGTAAATGCACGACTTGGAAAACTAAAGCAGTGCCATTATCACAATAATTAATAAATCCCTTCCAAATGATGCTATTAGTCTCCTGGCTTTACTTTCCATCAAATTTCATTGAAATGATTTTTTTTTTTTTTTTAGGTATCTTGATAATTGACAGACAAACAAACACATCCAAAAACTTGTACAAAAACAAAGTTAACCAAAACCAGAGAAAACTAAAATAAAAGACAGCATGTAGTCATATCCTACTTGCTGCCTAGTTAAGGTGATTGCTTTTGGGAACAAATCCTGTAACTTTTTTTTTATTTGACACTGAAGATGAAGAGAAAACTACAACATATATTTCATTAACAGCTAACTTAATTATCCCTAATAACTCCTTCATGGCAGAGCACAGTCACTAACAGAGAGCTCTAATAAAAAGTGTTAAATAAAACTCAAACATTCTTCTGTCCAGCTATCGCCTGGGCGCTATAAATTTTGTTGTGTCATGATATTAGACTAGAGATTGTCTTAGATTTTGGATATCGTTACATCGTGATATGACATAAATGCTTCTTTTTTTCCCCCCGGATTTAAAGGCTGCATTTCAGTAAAGTGATGTAATTTTCTTGATCTCTCTGTTCTATTATTTAACTTTACCTGTTTGGTCATTATATTATATTCACGTTACTAATGATTATTTATGCAAAATCTCATTGTGTAAATATTTTGTGAAAGCACCAATCCCTACAATAGTATTGCAAGATTGAGGTTTGATCAAAAATAATATGATATTTGATTTTGTCCATATCATAGTCTGCTGGTTGAAAGTTGGGACATACACTTACATTTTGTAATTCATTTTCAGCAGAGAATAGGTCTGTACAATTTTGTAACACAGTTTCTCAAAACTCTGCTGCCCCTGAGAACTTGAGTTAGACTCTTTTTCATTCATATTAGCTGGGTGCATATGATCTGAGACCTTAGCACCAGTCTCATTACCCATGCTTGTGTACGTCGGGGGTTAAATATCACGTTGGAATATCACACATGGACACATTAACAAAAAAATTGAAAAAACAATATCACCACCATCCAACAGTCATGTATCGTACTGTCTAGTTGTCCATTATACTGTTGAAATTTCAGCTGGAGCTGAAAAGTAACAGTTTGGCACAAGGTATGGATGTCGTCGTTCGTCGTTGTTCTACAGTCTGATATTTTTTCTTTTGCTGATGCTTCTGTCCTTCCATATCTTGTTCATAGCAGATATTGATGATTTTGCCATTGCAAGTCTGCGTTTTATCTCAGTGGAACAACCACCTTGGTTCGATATCATTGATCCAAGGAAATTGAAATGGTCAATTACTTCAATTGCGTCGTTTCCTGCATGAATGTATGGATGTATTATACTGCATACTGTATGTATATTTATAATGTAGTATTTACTATGATGTAACATTTTTACCTTCCCCCTTAAAGAGTGATTGTTTTATAGTAAATCTATTTGCTGCCATTTCGCTGCACCTTTACTGTGACCTGTTGATATTTCGGTGTAGTTACTGTTTGAAACATTTTGACCTGACGACGACCCCGTATGTAAGAAAATGTTCGCTGTTGGTTGGATTAAGATTTATGGATGTAGGGTCACTGTTTTTCAACCCAGACCCATCATTTACAGTCATGGATCTTACACCCCCCCAAGGTGTGTCCAGACTCAACATTAAGTAGTGACTACCCAGTATGAATCTACCTTTAATGTCCACAGACAGACAACAGTAGAGAGGAGATGGCCTAGAGGCACATAACAGTAATCTGGAGTTTGTGGAGTTAATGCATTTTGTTAGGTAGCAGGAAATATCTGAACAGGTTGCAAAATCTACTCTAAATAACACAGGATTAAATTTTACTTTGCTTTCTTTCTGAATGTCTGATAATCTGCTTCATCTGCAAGCTGGTCTCTCAGCACATTGTAGTTTATTGTCTTTGCAACACCTGTGCAAATGTAGGTAAATTAAATGGATGATTTGTGATGATTTGAACATTCCCCACAAATTGGTGTAAGATGTCATGTAAATGTTGTGTAATTAAAGTGTAAATGGTGAAACTGTTCAAGCCCATTTTTCTGATTAGTGTTTAAAAAAAAAAAAAAAAAAAAAAACCTCTGTGTAAATCAATAATTTGAATAGAAATGAAGATGTAAAATACAGATAAGTAGGGGTTGATAATATCCATTGTAAGGTGTTGACCTCACTGTGTAATGTGCCGTGAGATGACATGTTGTGATTTGGCTATAAACAAAATCAATCTGCATTGAACTGTAATACAGTTGACAATGTCTCATTATCAGTTGCAGAGATACAAAGTGACAACATTTTTGGACTCTTATTCAATGTGGGGCCACATTGGATGGACTCATCTCCCCCAAGGCCGGCTCCTGCTGAGCCCCCTCCGGTACCATTCTTACACTCACGCTGCCGCCATCTGTGGTGCTCGGGTTCACGCGGAACTTCCTATTCACTGGCTGTATGGCCCTGAGAAACTGCCTCTTGAAAGTCTCACTGAGGATAATGTAGAGGAACGGATTGATGCAGCTGTTAGCATAGCCCATGCTAATGGCAATGTTGTAGGCGTAGGAGAAAGCTAGACTCGGCTTCTGCACCCCCAGGTGGATGAGTTGGAGGATGTAGTATGGAGCCCAGCAGACAAAGAAAGCCAGGCATATGGCCACTGCCATTCGGGTCACCTTCCTGGTGCGCACCCTTAAACTCCGTGGAGGCAGTGGTGCTACACTGGTGAACATGTGTTGGAGGATCTTGAAGAACACCAGGCAGATAATAGCCAAGGGTATAGCAAAGGCCAAGAAAAACTGATAAAGTGTAAACCAATATGTATCTGTAACTGGATCAGGCAAGAGGAGAGCACAGGCCACCTGGCCACCTGGAAGAGGCATCAGGCCAGCGTACATCCACACAGGGATGATAGTGAGTAAAGACAGGCCCCACACCAGTCCAATGACCAGCACGGCCACGTAGGGCGTGCGGATATAGTTGAAGCGGATGGGATGGACCGTAGCTAAGTAACGGTCAAAAGTCATTGCAGTGAGGATGTAAGTGCTGACAATCTGACTGTTGGAGTCAAGTGCCGTCATGACTGTACACATTGCAGCTCCAAAGTGCCAGGTACCATTGCCCAGCAACTGGTGGATGAGGAATGGCATCCCAAGGAGGAACAAGAGATCAACAAATGACAAATTTAGGATGAAGATGTCTGGAACAGTTTGCTTGGCACGACACTTGGTCTTCTTCATTATGGTGTACATGACAATACAGTTCCCTATGATACCCAGAAAACAGATAATGCCAAAGATGACGGGGAGGATGGCACCGCAGTGAAGAGCCCCAGCTTCAGCTGGAGACAAAAAGAGGAGGGAGCAGCAGTTGAATATAAAAAAAATATTATAAATTTAATTTACATTTTTAGAACATTATGCACAATTATTCAGTAATATATTGTATTGTACACAATACACTACATCTTTAAGTATTTTAATAAAATTTAATATCTCTATGTATACTGTTATGTCACAATGTGTTACAGGAAAAGCAGCAGTATATGGACAACCTTTGGTGTGTGTGTGTGTGTGTGTGTGTGTGTGTGTGTGTGTGTGTGTGTGTGTGTGTGTGTGTGTGTGTGTGTGTGTGTGTGTGTGTGTGTGTGTGTGTGTGTGTGTGTGTGTGTTTGCTCGGCTCTTTTAATGCAGCCAAAATACATTGATGCCAAGGGGAAAATACCTTTGCAATGATATGGAAAGAGATTTAAATAGTTTGTGTTTGTTATGTATACGTTTAAAAGACAAAAACTTTAATATCTAAAAATAAATTAAAAATTACCCAACGCAGTCTGTGATTTTGATATTTTTTATACATTTTCTTTTTGTATTTTATGCAAATGTATTTTATGTGTTTTTAAAATGCACATTTTTAAAATGATATGCAAATAATCTCATTTAGGCTATTGTACCAGACTGTTCAGGAACTCACTGCAGCCTGAATTTATGCAACAGGCTATGAAAGCTTTTAGCATTAAAAAAAAAAAAAAAAAGATGAGTTTATTACGCACATAAAGTGTTGAACGATGGGAGCTGATTACACCGATCAATCGTTGCTCAAACTACCTGTTGTTGAATTGGAGCCTCCGATGGAATAGTTAGAATCGTTCGAGAAATCCATGGTTATATTCCAAAGTACATCCAAGTTTCTAAGTATATTCCAGTTTAATCATTGTGTTTCACTCTCAGCAGATTCAGTGCCCTCAGCGAGAATAGCTCAGCTCCTCGGCGAGAGGCTGAGAAGGGAGAGAGAGGGAGAGAGAGAGAGCATCATCACTTCCACGGAGCTTTGTGGTTTTGCGACTGCGCTGCAAATGCCTGTCAAATTGATAGTTGATAGCCTGTCGCTAATGAGTGTCTGTGGGTAAAATTGTTTCTTTGCATGTACAGTTTTACCGTGTTATCTCAAAGAAGGGATTATTGGATTTATGTGATCACAGATTGCATCCGTTATCAAACACGGCAATAAAAAAAATAAAAAAAGGAAATGAAACATATTTCAGTTTGGCACTCAAGTTAAAAAATGTGGCTTATGGTTAATAGATGTTGAATGGACAAATAACTACTCTGGTGGTCTGTTTATAGGCTCAGAATAACTGCAGAAAACAAATTTAAAAACTGCAGATTAAGAAGAATCGAATTCGTTTCCGCAGTCTGAAAGCCATGTTGGATTATCCCTTCAGCCATTCAGACACCGGCCGTCGCTAATTGATGGGTTCATGAGTTGCAGAGAAAGAACAACAGGTATTTCTAATGGGCTACAAATAATTTAATTGCAAATCCCCAGCAGGTTTGAACAGCCGAAAACAGTTCGTTTTCCACATTATACCACTAGATGGCCTAGTTGGCCCTCATTCAGACACATCACATGTCGCATTCATGAAAATTGGATGGGATCCGCGGTCTTCTGCTCTGAAAGAATGATTGATTTGGAAACTCAGCAGAGTTTTTATTCCGAGGTTAGGGCAAATCATATCGTTGGCCGAAGGTGAAGGAAAACACCTTCAGTGTTTGTGTGTGTCTAAAGTGTCAGTCCACTACTCCTCCAGAGTAATTACATCCTGGGGAGGTTGGTATTTTATAGCCGCAAAAATATACAACTAGCTTTAGGCTTAGTGCTCGTGAAATCCAGCGTGGGTGCATGGTTGTTGCGTGTCAGGGAAATATTGTGACATGCATCGTCTCAAGATAAGCAGCAGTGCGAGAGCCTTTGATGGCATATAAATTACATGTGACGAATGAGAAGCTGTGAAAGGTTAGAGTTTAATTAGAAATCAGACTCGACAGACTTTTCTCTATCGTGGAGGGGTAGATATCCGTCTAGCACTAGGGCCCAGGTAGGAAGGGAGGACAGAGGCTATAATGGCAGGCAGGAAGCTCAGCTGGGCCTCTTTCCTGCACACCTGAGCTCAAGGTGAGGCCAGACTTTGTTTGGTGGTGAATTTGATAGCCTCCCCTTTGTTTTAAAAGATGTGTCGAAAAAAAAAAAAAAAGTTTCATAGTGAACAACTATAAATATGAACTGTGTCTTTTAGCTTTTAAGATAAAATAAAAGATTTGTTAATCAATTGTTATTTTTAACATGATATTAACTTGGCTTTTTTTTTTTTTTTTAATTTATTATAAATAGTCTCCAGGCACCTGCATGTCCAACTGAGTGGAAAGGGCTTTGTTTCAGGCCTGGAAGGTATTTCTTTTTGTCTCCATTCTGCATATGGTTTGTAAAATGTGATTGTGATGTTTCTTTTTTGTTTGTTGTTTCCTTTAATTCATTTTTTACCAAATACTTCTAAGAGAAGCTAGCCACTATTCTTTTTCCACAATTTGTTAGGTCTTAATACGAAATTATTTGGGCCGTTTTTCTGTTTCATTTCCTACCAGTGTGGCTGTAGTTGAGCTGCCAGGGAGATCAAATGGTGGCAGTCTTGTATGCATGTTTTGTTTGAGTTTATTTAGCTGCAGCATATTGTAGTGTTGTAAATAAGTTTGGTTTAGTTCCAATTAGTTTATTTGCAGTGATGTTTCATTTTTCCTTGCCTACTTTGCCCAGTTATTTTGTTGTTGTTGTTGTATACTTTACTCTCCACCAGCCTCCCTGACAGTGCAGTCTCCTAATTTCCTCTTGTTTACAAGACCTACATAGTCCTCATGATTGCAGTGAACTCGTGCATCATATCTTTAGATGTCTACCTCACAGACCTTGACTTCCTCGACTGATTGAACACATTTAAAATGCATGTCTGTGGATATATCTCTGTCCCATTTTAGTCAATGAGGTGCATCACTATACTGCTTGACTCATATTTAGACTTGCAGCTCCCATATTCTTTTTCGCAGCTTTTGACTGTTTAGCCTGACATCTTAAAGGTTCAATTTCAAAACCAAGATCACTATGAATATGATGGTAAACTGCTAGCTCTTGAAAGACCAGTTCACACAATAATGCATAATGTAAAAAAAAAAAAAAAAAAAAAAAATGTTTTTGACATCAGTGGTATTCAGTTTTGCACGTAGCTTTACTGCTAGGTTTTTGCGATATCTGCTGCCATATGTGTGCTACTGATATGATTGAATAAAAATCTATTTGTGTGGCTCAGGAACTGAAAAATTACCACATAAAAGCATTGCAACAATTCTGATAAAATGTTTACAGCAGTTTTCACCAGAGGAATCCCACAGGTTTCATACAAGTACTTTATTCAGCCTAACTCCTGTTTGTGGCATTTTATGCCAGCCATGGCCAGACGCATTATGTTTTTGGTTGTCTGTTCTTCTGTCTCCTGTATGGGATGTCGGTACATTTTTCATTTTTAATCATTAATTTAAAATTTTACCCAATACAATCACAGTTCCACATCTGCTTAATGATGTCAAAGGCCAACAGCTGTCACCAAGCTTTATTGGTGTGGTTAGCTCAGCTGCAGGGAGTAGAGAGTGGGAGGAGTGGTTCAGGGAACGGTGCCAGACAGGTGTAATGGGCACAGCTGAGCCGAATACGAACTGATGAGCACAGCTGAGATGGAATGAACTGATGAGCTCTCCCCTATAAAGGGGAGCAGGAAGAAGGGAGGAACATGGTGGCACAGAGACATTGTTGTGTGGGCCGGGCAAATAAAGGCATTTTACACCCGAACGTGTCACTCTGACTGAGTGCGTCATTTGTCTCGAGGGAACCCCCACGGTAGCTCAGTCGTGCTACAATTGGAAATGTGTGGGCTATAGCTTGCTCTGTAGCTGTGTACCTACACCAATACCAAGGACAGAAGAAATGTGTCATGATTAGTTCCTTATAAAATTTGCATAAACATATAGAATTAAAGAGTAAATCCACTTTAAACTTTCAACCACTAAAAGGTTTTTGGCTTGGTGTCATACTATTTGATCAGTGTCCCCCACAGCTTGATATGTAATAGAAGCGGCAGTACAATAGTAATAATGGAAGAGAATCATCATTGCGAGCTGATTGGTTACTGCATGGTCACTCTTAATGTGATGCGTGCTTTATTATAAGTATTTGTCCTCCTGGTATACTAATATGTGACAGTCATCATTTCAAAGCTCTGATCCCACTTTGTGTTATGATATGTATTGTATATTTATGCAGTGACAGGTTTATGTGTAATTCAATCAAGAGTAGTGGGTGTGGAGGTGAACACAGGGCTACATGGATTTTAAATAGTACGTTAGACAAACTCCAGTTTTATGAGTAGGGGTGTAGTCCTCTATTGGTCTTTGCTATTGTTTGATAGTATTGAGGCTCCACCTTGGCCCCCTGAGACAGATCTTTTGTATACTTACGACCATTCTGCTATAAAGCCCCAGAAACCCTGTTGCTTGTCTGCCTTTGGAACTCGGCAACACTAGTTAGACCGGGACAGGGACCAGCTGGGCCTACAGTTAGAGGGCTACGCTCGTACCCATAGAACTGGACTTGCGTCCAGTAACTACTATTTCTGCCCTCTAACAGGCTTCGCTATTTGTTACCATCTTCTATTTTATTCAGCGAGACATTGTCAGACGACATCCGCAGCCTCGAGGGAAGAGTTCTGAGCTGCCAGATATAACCCAGCAGTGTGAAGGTGCAGGGGACTGGGACGCTGCAGCACAGATCCCTCCTACCTTACTTTGGTTCAAAATCATACTCCAAGCACTGCATGAAGTTGTGATGCCAAATCTCCAAGATATGACAAACTGTACAAACATGAAGGAGAAAGACCAGGATGCAGCCATGCAGATACTCACCTGCCATTGGAACCTCAAAAGCTGCCACCCGTCACCCTAATCAAGCTCTCTACAAAAACTCTGCTTGACCGCTACCACCCTGACAACTTGTAAAAGTAACTCATGGACACACTTTTGCCAATACTTTATGTCCTTTACCTGCTTTCCTGGTCTCTTTTCCATCCAGAGCCCCCTATTTTAGCTCCTTGTCTTTTCCTCCATTCCTTCCCCTCCTCCTCAGGTGCTCCATTCCCAGCCTGATTTATCATTCATGATATCAACCTATCCTGTTTTGTTAGTCTACCGCCACCTCTCAAACTCATCTACTACAAACATTTTTTTTTACAATAAGCTGTGTTTTGCTGACCCATCCTCTCTCCCGTCCTGTATCTGCTCTTGGGTACACAAACACAACCTGACAAGTATGTCCTCATCAGTTTGGTATACCTTGACTTTTTCTATTGTACCACAGCAACATTGATATTTCTAGTTGTGCGAGCAAAATCTTGCCAACTATCAGATGTATTGCCACAAAACTTGGTTTGGACATCCTTGCCTACCTCAATGAATTGTAATAATAAAATGTTTCCATCAACTGTCATCAGATCAAAATGATCATTTTTGCAGTGATTTCCTTTATAATAAATGCTTGCAACAGTTTCAATTTGGGTTAAGCGCTAACAAATATTTGTATAGTAAACATGCTTAATGTCAGCCTCACATAGATAGCCTCGCAAGGCTGCCAGTTGGTCTGTTGACTCAAAGGTCTATATTTTGGTCCCTGTGCATGGTAGAAGTGCATTTAGGTCATGTCCAAACCCACTTTTGCCAGTTTAATGGCAGATAATCAGCGCACAAAGAAAGGCGATTGGTTCAAAAGGGTCTGTACTTCTTCAAGTTAATATGTCTGAAAAACCAACTTGGCAGATTGTTACTATAATTGCGTATTTGCCAAGTAGTAGAAAAAAACTTTGTCCACAGAGGAAACGGATCTGCTTGTGTACAGATTGATATACACAATAATTCCACAATTTAATCTTCAAAATGTTATTCTTTTCACGTCTGTGTGTTGCTTTGTGTCCCTATGTGTGTAACAAGCAGAAGGTATGTGCCTTGAATACCTGCCTGTGCATATTAATGGAGCTTTGCGATAGTTCAGGCAGGCATGAGTCTGTCACGGGCCCCTTCCCTGTCCAGTCCTACAAAGGCTTCAGTCCGCCCTTCTTAATTGGTGCGCTTTAAATCCGTGCACCGTTCAGTCATTCCGCCTGCTCCATACTCTACACATCGCTCCTCAACCACAACAACAACTATGGAACCGCCACAAATCTGCTCTCTTATTGGTCAAAGCGATCTTTTTAACAAGGTAATTAGAATCAGTATTTGAGCATCCGTTTTTACCTGTTGCCTACCAAGCAAGTATGAGCATCCAGGATTTGGTCCTTCGTCAAAAGTTGACTATCTGTCACTCAAGGGGGCCTGCTCACTGCCTATGGCCTGTCCTTCATCGAGCCAGGAAAATCCCCACCATCCGTTTCTGGTCGATCCCCAAAATTAGGAGACCTCTTCAATTGTCATATCCAGCCACTGTTCAGCACAAATCACCAAGAGCTTTTGATTTCTTCCAGCTACTCCTGTTAAATCCTTCAGTCCGGTGCAGCCTCAGATCCAGGCACTCCACAGCTCTTTTTGCCCCCCTAATCCCTCAGTCCACCCGTTCCTACAAGGAAAGTTAAGGCCAAACCTTACACCTCGCTCCTGCCCCTGCACCAAAAAGGCCACACTCATCTTCCTCCGCCCTATGTTATAAAAATGTGGAACTGGAACCGGAACCAACTTGTTTTGTATTCGCTGTACCGCTTGCTCTCGGCTGCTCTCCCCTGTCTGCTGTCTGTCTTGGTGTGTCTTTCTGTTATGCAATCACTTTTGCTTGGGACTCAGCTTATCCTCTCTCATTTCATATAAACCAAAAAGTGTGTCAAAGCACCACACACACACATTTATAATCACAAATTAATGAATGGCAATATCTTGGCCATTGTGGGTCAAAGCCCTGGAGTCATATCCAGTTATATTGTGGTGCTGCGACTCAGATGTGTGTCAGGCTTAGATAACGTATCATACCGCTTCATCACCTGTTAAAGCCTAAGGTGTCTCTGATGTGAGGTGGCATCTCCTCAAAGACCATATTCAACTCAATAGAGCTCCCACAGAAGAAACCGATGTGGTGAGTCACCACTTCTGTGTGTGTGTGTGTGTGTGTGTGTGTGTGTGTGTGTGTGTGTGTGTGTGTGTGTGGTGCGCACGCGCGCGCTCATCATTTCAGTATGCTCAAGTTTGAATTACTTCTTGAGGCTTTTAAGGGAGCTTCTGTTTAGTCACACAGCTCCTGAGTGGAAGCTGGGCACACAACACTAAACATGTACACACACTGAGAAGTGTTTATTCATTTTAGTTCACACCATTACAAAATCTAAGGCAAATGATCAACTTTAAGACATTTAATAATTATTTCTTGAAGCCAGTATAAATTAGGCCTCTCATACATTGGAAATCTAAGGTTTATAAGTAATATTTTGTTCCCTAAGTAATGGGATTAAGTCAATAATTTCCCCATGAGAATATAGTCATTTGTATTTGCTGTTTGAGAAGAACGACTGAGGAGCAGTGTGCACGGCTGCTGCAGATGTAAAAGCACATCCTCGCAAGTACAGATGTGTTCAATCAAAATAACAACAGATGCATGTAAACACATACCCATACACCTGTTTCTCAGTCGTACAAAAGTAGACAGTTATAAGCTTCACTCAGTAATTACTACACCTACAATCAGTTTAAGCATCAGTTTTTTTTTCTAATTTCTAACCTAAATTGGATATTGGAGTTTATGTACACCATAAACTTACAGGGTTACAGAAACACATTTCACAGTCAAATGTTTTGAGTATGGCTACAAATAATGAGCATTTTCATGATCAATTACTCTTAATTTCTTGAATAACCAATTAGTTGCTTGGTCTTTAAAATGGCAAAAACTAATGAAAAATGTCAACTAGTCTTTCCAAAGCTGCCCAAGCCCCTGCCTAAAAAAATTTTTTTGTCCCGACCGACAGTCCATAACCAAAAGATACTCAGTTCATTATTATAATGAAGGACTAAAAAAATCAAAACACTTTCAAATTTAGAAAGGTACAAACGAAATTGTATCTTTAATCAATTATACAAAATAGTTGGTTTGAGTAGTTGGTCATTAATCAGCACGGCTCTAATAATGAGGCATTTTATTTTTAATACATCAACATATTTGATAAGCTCTCGTTCTTCCATGGTGCAGCATCTTTTTAAAAATGTTTGTCCTTGTCAAGGGGGCATGGCAGAAAAACCTAAAAATGGTGCGGATATTAAACATACTCTTTTATCAGAAGGAAGAACATGCGCATGAGTGCAAACCTGCAAATGATTATACAATCCATGACACTCACCTAAAATAGAGCTACTCATACTTCTCTAATCTACTTCGCCCATAATGTTGTGCCAAGTTATTTGCTGCTTGGTAGAAGTGACACTGCCACGAGGCGGATGGCCGCCCACCTCTGAGCCTTTTTCTGTCGGAGGTTTTTCCTGTTCAAAGGGAGTTTTTCCTCCCCAACGTCGCTGTTGGGTTGAATTGTTGGGTTTGTAAGGTCTTTTTATTACTATGATGTGTACTGTGAGGGTCTATGTCATGACAGTGGTAAATAAGTGTTCATTTATTGAATCAGATTGAGGCTAGAAGCAGTGGCCAGTATTGTCACCTCAGTACAGCATCTTGTTTCACTTTGAGTCTGAATGATTGAACCCCATCAGTGAGCAGCGATACACTGATTGGTTTGGTTTGGAAACTGACCAGGTTATGTGGGAAATATTCCTGCGGAAGGATGTTGCCACTGTTCTTTCACAGTGCCTGATTTCCAAAAAGAGTCAGCGAGCAATTTTGAAACTAACATTAGTCATTATGCAAAATGCCAGACATTTCTGAAATTATTGTAACAGCACAGTGTAACCTCTTCAGATTTATATTCCTACTATTTATAGTACCATAAATTAATGACTTTAATCTTCCACTCGGTACAAGAGATGCCCTGCCAAGTGTGAAAGCACTGAAAATGACTCATTTGGATCACCGTGGATAGTAAATTAGCATTTCTTGGAGAAAAGAAAGCTTTTCGTTTTTTCTGAATAAGTCTTCTTTCAGTGTTTGAAGATAAAAGTGATATGGGAAGAATACAATAAAATGGACAGTAATGACATTTAAGACCAGCAATTTTTCAGCCCTGAAGGTGAAATAGCCCTACTATGTCTAAATATTGTATAACAAATCCTAAAAAAAAATATTGGTTTCTTGAGGGGGAATAGTCTCTGGCTATTCTTGACATTCATGTGTGAAAACAGTTTTTTAATTTCATTTCCACCACAATAGAACATTTTCAGTGTCCTTGTTTGAACAAAATGGAAGGCACTCAAATAAACTGGTATTGCCTGGCAGGAGACTCAGACTTCAGATGAAACTGTTCAGGTTGTCAGACTTTGATCACCACAGAAAGTCCAGACTCTGTGCATCACGTTGCCCTCTCCTATTGAGGACACACAAATCAGCAGTCATTCAAACCACAGCAGGGAACCTTATGTAGAATTCCTGGCTGAGGTTTGTCAAAATGGCTTTTTCTTTTGGTTGCCGTTTGTTCTGTTTCAATTTTACTGGAATTCATGCACAAATGAACCACATGTTATCTCCTGTGATCTTCTTTTTTGTATTTTCTCTTACATTCAATGCATTTATCTTCTGTTTCTGCAGATTTTCTGCAAAAATTTTAACAAGAACTGATACTAAGCATAGCTTAGTGGGAGAGTTGACTTTGTTCCTGAGACGTATGTCAACGTTTAATCAACACTGTAAGTTATGACAGCAAAATAATTAACATGTCACTGTAGAATTACCACAGCTCATTATCATTTTCGTTATCATATAAATTGTAACAATTTTTTTTAAAGTAGTTTTTTAAGATGTAAGACAATAGTGAAAAATACTCTTATTGCTTGTTAAATCAACAGTCCAATAAATGGTGTTTTAATTTAACCATTTTAACTGGTCGTAATAGGTCCTTCGGTTACAATGAACATTTTAATCATTTACACTCGAGTTGGATATGAAGCAACCTTACATTCACATAAATATACACAGTAGTGCAGGAACTACCCAATACAAAATTATACGAGTGACCAGAGCAGCCGTAACAGCAAAGACTGTTAAGGTTAGTTAAAGTTGTAGACTATGAACAGATGTGATTGGATCGTTACTGGATGCCACAGGCTGCCTGTGTCTGCTTCCACTTTGTGTCTCTTGTGTAAAGATAAGGGATTTGTTACTGTTTGTCTGCAGATGTGGCCCTGATCAGCAGCACTAGTGGCCGTGATGGACAGCTCATGGACTCAAATAAAACAGGCTACTGAAAAAACCCTTACTGCCCATTTATCACAATTTGTGTATGAAAGCCCTCACCGACTTAAAACCCCAGAACCGGCCTGGGAATTGTCATGTTTATTTACAGGATCCATTTATAAAATGAAAATGTATGAGGATTGGGCAGGTTCTTGGCTCTGATCACGCTAGTTTCTGTCAGCAAACTCTGGCAATTCTGTTCTACCTTCTGTGTGGAAGGTTCCCTTGTAATGCTTAAAGCCATTTGCACCAGCTCTTTGTAAATTCTAATTTTTCAAATTTACAGTGTTTACTGGGAATCACAATTGAAACAGGCTGCATTCTTACATAGCAATGAGTTGCTTCTAGCTTCTCAGTGTTAACACCCACCCCCTGTTAGGTGTCAATGCTAATTAAGTCAACCGCTAAGTATGACTTACCGGTGTTGAAAAATTAAAAAAGATTATGAAAAATGTTGCCATATCTGACATGACACTTCAGTCATATCACATTTGATGAGTATATAAAGTAGGAAGATGTTACAATATATTTCACAAAAACAAGCACAATACTTTCCACTCACATGAACAGCATGCAAGCTAACATTTTTTTTTTCCTGTATGCATAAGTAAAACAAAAGAATACATATGCGAGGAAAAGATTGGCAGTTTAGTTAAGTCATTTGTTTCTGAAAGTTAAGTTACAGCTTGAAGTTCTGCAGCACTTTCCTTTTACCTTCATTTCTTATGTTATTACGTTGCAACTTAATTTTTTTGATAACACTAGTTTGAAACTAGCTGAAGGTTACAAAGATTATGGAAATATCACTCGCAAATAGTAATAGCTTTCATGAATGGCTCATGCAACCCAATCCTGGATTTTTAGGTGTGTTTAGGATTTCCTTCTGGCCAGAGTTTCTGTAAGTAAACCAGAAAACTTGAGCACAAATTTTATTCTTTCAAATATTTTATGGCCCTTCATTAGTAACTTTTAACACTTTATCAGAGTTAAATACTTCAAATGTAGTGCAATGTTCTGAAATAACCCAATAAAGGAAAAGATGTCCTTTGTTATCTGAAAATCTCATATAAGCAATCCAATCCACCAATGAGTTGGTCTGTCTCACAATACTTCCTACGTTGTCTGTGACAATCAACCCCGAGTCAACTATCCTGAAGTGCATGGTGTAAATCTTAAACTTGAATCATACTGTTGTGGCAATTGTGAATCAAATTATGCTAAAAATCCTGATAGTGGCTCATATACACAATTCACAATTCTACTAATCATCTCGGATGACAGTCAGCTGGTCGGTCCAACACTTACCTGTACACGTTAACAAGCGTGGTCCCCAGATGATAAATCCTAATGACTTTCATCATTCTGTAATTTCTGCCGTCAACTCCACCATCAGGTCAAAAAAAAAAGTGTCCAGTACATGACCAGCTACATGCAAAACAAAGAATGTTCCCTGCAGTGTACTTTGTTTTTAGTACCAATTAGCAAATGTCCGAATGCTAGCATGTTTATCTAAGTTAACAAACATGGTCAGCACTATGTTGGTTTAACATTAGCATGTTAGCACTCCAATACTGGATGTGATGTCTGTCATTCATTTTTCATGTTGAATGAACCACAGGCAGTCCTGTTTTTCTTTTGAGAAAAGGTTGCTTAAAGGTTCACCATGAATCAGGGAAGGACATCCAGTTAGTAAATGAAAGTAGGGGCTTGCATCATCATTTTCAAAAGTTTATTTTTCTGCCCATCCACACTATAATACAGTCCCAGAGTTTTCAAACTAAAATATGGTCCATAGCTTGAAGTTGACTTTTTTTTTCATTTTTTTTTTTTAAAACTTTTTTCCATGTTGTGTATCTACCCACTTGAATCTCCCTCTGGCCTTCGCCAGCAACAGAATAACATTTGAGACTGTTCAGACTGTTGAGACTCTGAATGTCTCGTTTCTCATCTAAAGGTCACTGTTATTTATTGAATAAACACAGTTTTGAGGTTTAAGTTACTGTTTGTTTGTTTGTTTGTTTGTTTGTGCTGCTAATTTTGACAGCTGGTTTCCTGGGAATATATGTCAGGCCAGAGCTGAGGAATAGCTGCACAAACAAAGAGTAGATCGAGAGCCATCCTCACCAGAGAGACTGTGAGCACTGAAGGGGGATTTTATGCTCTGTTGCAAGTAGGTTGCCAATTGTCAGTACACACATTATTATTGCTGATGACAAATTTTGAGAGATTTCATTTCAAAAGATTAGCCCGTAAAGGCACATTTGTGTTTTTCCTTTTTCGGTCCTGCATTTTATTGTCTCCTGAAAATTACATCAGTATGAAGTCAGTGATCTCATTTAAAACCTCAACATAATTGCACAAAAACAATGAGAAAAAAGAAGAATGCATTTTCAAGTTATTTTTAAAAGGGCTATTATTATTTTTTTTTTTAAATACATCTTAGGATGATAATGTTCTTTTGTGCATGGAACTATAAACTCAAGCTTTTTAACTTTGTGCTTTGAAAGGCTGTAGCTTTTTTCCCCCTCACAATAAGGACATACTTAAACAAATACAAAAACAAAAAAATAATTTGTATCTACAACAGTAACTCAGTCTTTCCAAAGCCTTAACTCAACCTCGCAGACACTTTTATACAGGCATCGCTATCATTGCTTTTAAATTCAATTGCCAGATCAATGAGGATCTGTCTGGGCACTAAATACACAAAAATCTGAAGTATCTCACATTGATAAATTTGTCTGGTCAGCTTACTGCTACTTAATTTGTAAGTAAAAAAAAAAAAACACGTGTGACTGAAGTTGGGGTGTGAGTTATATATATATATTTATAAGGAACACTTTTACCCCTATAGCTCATTCATGCAATCATGCAGTCATCCAATCAGCCAATCCTGTTGCAGCCGTGCAATGCATAAAGTCATGTAGTTTGTGGTTTGAGTAGTTCTGCTGATTTGACAACAGCCTCTAGATTTTAATCTGAGAGGTGCCAAAAATCATTCAGTGAGTTGAGAGAGGTCAGAGCAGAATGGTCAGATTAGTTCAGCCTGGTAGAAAGGCTGCAGCAATTTAGATAACTGGTGAGCCCAACCTATCAAATCTTCAGGGTGGTTGTGCTACAACAGTCCAGGCTGGTGGTGGTGGTGGTGTAATGTATGAGGAATGTTATAGGACCCTTAACACCAATCAATGATCATTTGAATGCATCAGTTCTGAACCTAGTCAAACCAGCGCTTTATCTATCCAATGAAACATGCACTAATTTGCATACATATCCAGAACAGATATCTTAACATTGATAAATCTAGACTCAAAATTCCTTTTTCATTTTGTTCACACACGTGAGTCAAATGCAAAGTGGATTTTGCGTATCTATTTTTGTATCACTCCATAAACCAGAAAATAATGTAAATTTTTACAAAAATGTAAGAATAAAATGTTATATAAATCAGGCTTTGGATGATATACTGTATGACTCAACCCCTCGGTAAAACCTTCAGAATATCGATGGGAATAAATTGGAAAGTTTGGTGTATATAACTGCTACTGAAGTGGAGATTTCTGGCACAGAATATGAGAAAAAACTACTTTGAAATAAACAGCCTTTCAAGATTGAAAATTGGGGGATGTCTGCAAAAATAAAAAACAACAAAAAAATCAAATATTGCCCTTTATTTTGTTTCTTAAACTAATCATTAGGTTTTTTCTTTTGGTGACAGCGATGAAAGCTAAGACTCCGCACTTAATAAAGAGCTCCTGCTGGAACAGCACTCAATGCTTCAGTAGTCAGCCTTGAGCTTCCCACAGCTTTATTGACTGGCTACGGACATGGAACTGAATTACTCATGAAGAACAACAGAAACAACAACAAACAAAACAACAAAAATCACAGTCTGTTATTTTTACATGAAAGCATGTGCTATTGTCATGATTCATACATTTTGTTTCCAATCTGGAAATAATGGGCCTGTCTCTCTGATGTCTTAATTTAAATTGAAAAAGAGAATTGTTGTTCCAGCAGTTGTTGAAAAAAGGGCTCTAAGCTGAAATGAGACATCAAACGCTTCTGTGGTTGTGTTGTGTGTGTTCACGATAACACCCTAAAAGCCTGCAAATAAACTCAATTAACTCTATTAATGTGTCACTCCTCACTACACAAACCCTCCAATTCAAAAGACAAAGGAGAAAAAAGAGTCCCATGGCCCACTGTGATGCTCACAGAATAAAACCCTGCTGTATTTAACGGTTAAACGTGACAACACATAATAAAAACGCTATGTAGATCTTTGAGATATGAGCTCCACCACATGGCCAGACAGTCCAAAAAAAGAGCAGTGATATGCAAC
Organism: Brachyistius frenatus; assembly: GCF_029030835.1. Classification (NCBI taxonomy): domain Eukaryota; kingdom Metazoa; phylum Chordata; class Actinopteri; family Embiotocidae; genus Brachyistius; species Brachyistius frenatus. Next base: position 1,268,582 of record NW_027210622.1, read on the forward strand.
ACTAATCATTATCAACAAGATGACGTGGTGGCAGGCTGGTGTTAGCTGGAAGAACAGTGTGGAAGAGCAGACTTTACAGATGTAAAAACAACAGCAGGAGCATCAATGCATTGGCTGTGGACTGCTCACAAGAAGTGGGGATTGCTGCCCTCAAACCTCAGTAGCTTGTACATATCAACCAGTGTGATTGAAAAAAATAGGCTATTTTAATTAACACCAGTGATATTCCTCCAGTCCTTAAGTGTTATGTCAGTATTGACACAAAGCTAAAATAGTTATAGTAAAGTGATAACTCAAAGATTTGACAAAGTTTCAATCCATCCATCTTTTGCTTATCCTGACAAAGGTCATGGTGTCAGCGTCCTTTTTCCAGCCGTGTTGTCCAGCTCCCACTACTAGGGGATCCCAAGGGTTTTCTGGGACAGATCGTATAATCTCTCCAGCGTGTTCTGGTTTGCTTTAGAGTCTCCTACCAGTTGGACTAGGAGGAGATTCATCCGGGATATTTTGGCTTATTGAAATCCTAGTCATCCTAATACCACTTTAGAATGACAGCTCACCCAGAGGATTACCACATGTAACAGTCATGGTACACAGCTCTTTTTTTCCCACAAACTCTGGGTGTCTTCTTATCTGCTATTCTTGGACTTTAGATATTCATATATTCAATGAACCTACATATTGAGGAATGCACACATCCAAAGTGTCTTCCAGAGGACACGAGGATTGACAGATAGTGCACAACAATGTGGAAAAAAGGGCAAAGTATGCTTGAGTTATCTGAACATGTCTAAAGGTAAAAGTGTGTGTGTACCTTTTGTGAAGTGAAACGTCAGCTGTCATACAGAAAGGCTTAAGTGCTCGAACATGGGGAAAAGAGCACAGGGAGTCTTTTCCTCAGAAGTTTTCACGGTTTTGTATTTAGTTGTAGGTTACATTCTAAATTCTGTGTAAGGAATGAAAACAAAGACAGATGATTTGAAATCCGGTATGGTTTCTCACCTCTGCACCCCTGGCCAGATGCTGTGTAAAGTGGGCATGATTGTGGGGTCTTGAAAGTTACAATAATGGTTGAACACAAAGCATTTAACAAACAAATGGACAAAAACTGCATGCTCACTAAAACCCTTATGATGGGTTAATGACCATGAACACACTTGTCTCCATTACATATTCCAAATAAAGGGTGTGTGTTCCTGTCTCCACCGACCACCCCCTGAAAGCCTTGAAAATTTGAACTAACTGTGGAGGTGACCTCAACCTTTCAAAGCAATCCCTTTCAAGGGCCAAGCCAAGAAGAGGTTGTTTATTACTAGAAAATACTGGATCAAGCAGTGAGACTGCATCTGTGTGCCACGGGAGTTGCTCAAAGTTGATCCAACAATAGCTGTATCAGTATTGGTAAACATGAAATACAGACAAGTTCTCTCTGTTGGATGAGATTTTCTCAGGCTTCTGATGTGAAGGAGGATATAACCCTGCACAAATCAATTACTTTTTAGAGGGGATACCAAACAAGAGAGTTGATGGACAGATGTGTTTGCAGTGGCTGTAGAGGCTGCTTCATTCACAGCGTTACGAGGGGAGGACTCTTTATCTGACAGGGAGTCAGACTGTGATATGTGTGTCAAGGTAGACAACTATAAACTGACTCAGTGAAAAGTAAACTGATCATATGAGGGTTATTGAACAGGACTAACTCAGAGAATAGCTGCTGTGACATCTGGAAGTCCAAAAAGCTGTACAGATAACCCTTCATTAAATCTTGGATGAGACATTGGCAGCAAAAGACCAGAAAGGGCTGTGTTGACTAAGCTGAAAATACATTTCAAGAAAGAGGGCTAAATGTGGAATTCTTTGGAAGTCCTGCCAGTCACACCATTAGCCTGAAGAGCACAGAGGGATAGGGCTTGGCAGGAGAAAGTATCTGGTTGGACTCCTCAACAGATCACTTGATGTACTAGCTGATGAAGCCATCCTTCAGTAGTCTGTTTCATTGGCTGAGACATGTAAAGCCACCTGTTGTGTTGCAACATTGTAAACCATATTGTATTCGAGCTGGAGCCACTACAGTTATTGAGGACATTCAGAGATCAAGATTGTTCATGCAGCCTCATCTTCAAGCTCAGAGGGGGGCAGACTAAAGTGACAGACGATAGGCCAGACAGAAACATGCTGTCACACAGAGTAGGCAATCAGCCATTATTGACCGGTGGTCTTCAAAAATATTGTTCTGCCGTAGTTTATTTATTTACTAAAGCTGTTATCTCAAAAGTTCAATAAATAGTATAATAATCTCATGGAAGTCTAGCATCTATTTTTTGGAGCCTCAGTACAATTTTACTACAGTAATAATTCTGTCGGCCCCAGCCTGTTATACTTTGCCCTGACGTATTATCTTATCTTAATATTAGCAGCATTAGCCAGTGGTGGAATGTAACTAAGCACATTTACTCAAGTAGATTTGAGGTTCTTTTACTTTACTTGAGTAATTCCATTTTATGCAACTTTATGTTTGTACTCCACAACTTTTTTGGGGCAAATTGTATTGTTTAATCAACCACATTTGTCAGACAGCTTTAATTCCTTATTACTTTTTCAGAATAACATTTTTCATACACTTCCTTTCCAGTTAAAATGATGCATCTCTAAATTTGGTAATTTTGAGTTCGAATTTTAAAGTGAAGGATTAAATGTTCTCTTACTGGTTGAAAAGAATTCTCCTAAACCCCCCTCTTTGATTAGCTGGAAAAAGCATCGCCACAAAACTGACAACATGTTTGTTTTCTGAGCTTCTGAGGTTATCTCTACAAACATGCTACAACTATACGCTGAGCTCATAGATCATGATGTTTAATGCTCACTTATAGTATCTGAGGTAGTTATAACTAACACAACCTACATAACTACAGCATTGAAATGCAACATACACAACAATGCAGCAATATTAATAAATATTGAACATCCAAAAACATCATATAAAACACTGGTGTGGTTAATTTTTCTGCAAAATGACAAATTTGACTTTTGATACCTTTCAAATGTTTCTGATAAACTAAAGGATTAAATGCTTCTGTAAGGGTTCAGAAAAGTATCCTCCTCCTTAAACTAAATAAACTATTAAAAAAAAACAACAGTTGGGTTACCTGAAAAATGTGTTGTCTCACAAAACTGTCCACAGGGCTGATGTATGGTTCTCACAGGACAGTGAGGATGCAATAGAAATAGATGCAATGATTTTATAGAAGATGATGCATTACTGTGGTTGTACTAACCAGGAGTAAATAATGTTGTCAAAATTAGCTCAGCATATAACCTATAAAACCTAAAACATCAAAAATAATACCAGGCCACATAGCCTACTTTTACTTAAGTAAATGCATACAGGGTTTTCACTTGCAGTGGGGTATTTTCACCCTGTGGTATTAGCCTACTTTTACAAATGTAAAGAATCTGAATACTTCTTCCACAGCTAATATAAAAAGTAGTAGACATGAAAGAGCATTGTCATCATTTAGAATTTCAATTAATGCTAATGTTAGATTTGTTTTGGTCTCCACCGACTGCTAAGAGATAGCTCATGTCTTGGTTTTATGTTTTTGAAACCAGCGGAAAAGATCAGAAATGTTTCGTTACACTCGCAAGCACAGATTCCCAGTTGTCCGACAGCACGTGAAGGCACCAGGAGTCACGCGTTGTTTGCTCAGAGTACAAATATGGCGGATGATGGAGAGTCACTGGAGTCTTGGCTCAGTAAGTACATATTTAAAACTCTTTTTTTTTTTCCCCCACAACGTTTATTAATATTAGAGGTGTGCTCGTATGTGTTGCCTTACCGTAGGTGTCCGAAATATTGAAATATTGGACTCACGTGACATGGCTGTGGCTGAAAATGTAATGATAATTCGTCTGTGTTGTCAGTGGAGGCTAACAGTCAGTTTGCTGGTAACTGTTGGATGTCAATTGCCAAAACCAGCTTATTATGTATTTACGTATGTTGTGTTTCGTTATTGTCGGTTTGCTGGCAAAAATGCGCTTACTTTATTTAAGTAGTGACCCACAGTACGCTTTAGGATTTACCTATTGGAGAAGCACAAACATCCCCGGGCATTTTTCCTCTTAAAGTTCAAGCACTTGAAACAGGAACAGCTGTGAAGCAGTTAATTCGTGTCTTGGGTTAAGAGACAATTCATGAGGTAAAATAAACTGAAACTGTTGGGTAACAACTGACCATTGGTGGAAGAAGTAGTTCTATTGTTTACTAGAATAAAAATGACCAAAACAGCATTGTAACAACACGCAATAACAAGTTAAAGTCCTGCATAAATTCCTACTTTAAAAGTAAATGAACATAAGTTGGCTGTCAGCAGCAGTTAACATAATAAAGTAAAAGGTGCTGGTTTGTTTGGTCCCTCTGACTGATATATTTTTATATATGGCATCTTTAGATTATTAATAGTGAAGCATCAGTGTGTAAGCAGCATGTTACAGTTGTAGCTGCTGCAGGTGGAGCGAGTTTAACCTGCTTTATATCCAGTTTTATATCCAGGGACAGCAGATAAATGTGAGGTGTCGCCAGATGATTACCGAGAGAGGAAAGAATAAAAAGTTCTGATTCACAAATTTCTTTTCAGTTTTTGGACTTTTGGATATTTGCTGAAATTTCTGATTTTTAGAACATTTATTAAAATGAAACCATGTGAGAAGTTTAGTGGAGAAATCACTACTTATTACTGTTTTTAAGACGTCGGAAGACAGAAAGGTTGTAAACCACTGGTTTAATCCATGACAATGTGTTTTAATTTAAAAGCCTGTTTTATTATCCATTGTGTCAAATCATTAGCTGCCAAACAAATGTATTGGAGTAAAGAGTACAATATTTCCCTCTGAAATAGAAGAGTGGAATTAAAGTAGCATCAAATGGAAATACTCAAGCCAAGTACTGAAAAATTGTACCAAAGTAAAGTAATTGAGCTTCACTGCAAATGACTGCATTGTTTGTAAGATGGTCTCCGAAGGGATCACAAGACTCCTGCCTTAATTAGCATTCAAAGGACTGAGTTATAACTTTTGGCATAAAATGTGCTACGGGGATCATGAGAGATTGTATCTCCTCTTTTTCAGACAAAGCCACCAACCCCTCCAATAGACAGGAAGACTGGGAGTACATTATGGGCTTCTGTGATCAAATCAATAAGGAGCTGGAAGGGTATGGCCACATTCTTTCTACAAACCCAATCTTTCCCTTATCGCTGAATCACACTTATCTAATCTACTCATCAGTATCATCATTGTGCTCCACACAAGGAGCTTTATGTTGTTTGGGTTATTGAGTTAGTATTGTATTATTTCTTTCTGTGATATTTTTCAGTCCACAAATATCCGTCAGACTATTGGCATACAAGATTCAGTCTCCTCAGGAATGGGAGGCGATGCAAGCATTAACGGTCCGTAGTGTCATCACTTCACTTTTTTTCATCTGATGTCCTTCAGTATAACCTCTCACAGTTCAAACGTACTCATTCAAGCTTGTTTTACTTTTGTAGGTTCTTGAGGCTTGTATGAAGAACTGTGGGCGACGGTTTCACAATGAAGTTGGCAAATTTAAATTTTTAAATGAACTTATTAAAGTGGTTTCACCCAAAGTAAGTAACATAAAAGCCCTCTAATTACATAACTATGCAAATTTATATTTGATATCATGTAAATTATATGATGCATGTCTTATTTTTCAGTACCTTGGAGACAAAGTATCAGAAAAGGTGAAGACAAAAGTGATTGAGTTGCTGTACAGTTGGACAGTGTTTCTACCAGATGAAGCAAAGATATGTGAAGCATATCAGATGCTGAAGTCACAGGGTGAGACATCAACTACTGACAAACTGTTAAAATATGCCCACCAGACTTAATAATACAGTAAAACAATATAATTGCTGAGCAGTGACTTCCAAAAATCATACAGTGGACAGACATTTACCACTGTCTTGTGATTTACACTTCTTTAGGTAATGTCACCTGAAACTGTCTGTTGTCATTTGTATTTTAGGTATTGTTTTAGCTGATCCAGAAATCTCTCATGATGCCACATTAATTCCTTCACCTTCTCCACGACCAAAGAATCCTGTATTTGATGACGAGAAGAAGAGCAAGGTAAGGGGAACTATTTTGAGATGTCACTGTGTGAACACTGCAGCTCGCTCACTGAATGTCTCTTGTCTTATCTCTGATACAGATACTTATGTTCATGTAATTGTTTTATTGGTGGAGCACAGATCATAATCAACATCAAGATAATGCTGTCTATCTGTTATACTCAATCTTGTACTGCTACTGCACGTACTGTACAATTCTTTGTGGGTTTCAGTGTAGCTTTCATTTGGTACCTCTGTTGTCAAGTATCAAGAGTTTCTGCACATTAAGCCTGATAGACTGATGATCCACTTTTTAAAACTATGAAAGGAATAGTTTAAAAAAAAAATGTTTTCGCCTTCTTGCTGGGAGTTAGATAAGAAGATCTGTGCAGCTCTCATATCTGTCCACTGAATAAAAAGCAACAGAAAAGACAGGGTAGCTTAGCTGCTGGCTAAGCAATAGTCTTTTAGGCATTTCAGAAGTGCTGGTAAGCATTGGTAAAGCACTGGTGAAGTGAAGACAAGCACCTCTAACTAACTGGCTTACTGGCTCTGTATAAACTTTAACTTTAGACAGCGGACAGAAAGCTGTTTGCTCTTCTGCAGCCACTATGTTAAGGTAACTGTTTAGGCCTCAGAGACTGCTTTGTGTGTGTGTGTGTGTGTGTGTGTGTGTGTGTGTGTGTGTGTGTGTGTGTCACTCGTCGAGCATCTTGATGTTCATTTCGTTGCTAATGTTCACAGGTTAGAGCAGCCACACAGCCCGTGTGAGAGACGCCATCTAGACAATAGATGAGGCACCTATTTTTTTATGCGTGATACACGCGTATCCCAGCAAAAATAGAAATGGAAAAGATCTGTGATCACGTGCAATATGTAAGAAATCCGATGTAGCTTCTAATTATATCATGGCAATCGTTGAAAAGATGAAGAGCAGCGGGTTGTTTTTTTTTTATGCCCTCTCCATCTCAGTTTCTGGGTCTGTATGTGTTTGCCTGTGTGTCTTTTTGGTAACAACTCTGAACTTGTCGGACCTCAGACATTTGATAACTGATCGCCATTATCCAAGTAATACTCAATGTAGACCTATAGGCCTGGCAGTAGCTGGCTGGGCTGGCGGGACACACAGGATGTAGTGGCATCTAGTGGTGAGGTTGCAGATTGCAACCAACTGAACACCTATCACTTCACCCTGCCTTTCCAAGTGTTTGAGAGAATCTAAGGTGGCTGTGAAAAAAAAGTGCAAAATGCCTTCACTCGAGCCAGTGTTTGGTTTGTCCATCCTGGGCTACTAGAGAAACATGGTGGTGCAACATGGTTGGCTCTGTAAAAGAGGACCTGTTCTTATGTATGACTCATTCTAAGGTAACAAGAACACAGTGACTCTTAGTTTCAGGTGATTATACACAAATTAAAACGTTCTTATGATGAAAGAAAATGTTAAATATCTGCCAATAGATCCCTTAAATCTTACACACTGAACCTTTCATAGTTAAATATGTAAGTAACATAAATTTTCTCATCTACCTATAAATGAAATCTTTAAAGAAACCACAAACCGTAAACTTCTGTCATAACAATACACTTTAATGGTGTTTTCATTCTTGAATGGGAGTTTTAATTCCACCACATGCTGAAGGTATGGAGGTTTGGAAAGTTTAAAAGAGGAAGAGAAGCTCACTATTTGCCTCTCTTTTTTTACACTATCTCACACTTGTGTCAGTGAGTAAAGGCGAATTACATCATTGGTTACAGTCCACAAAAACATGTCCCGACGGTCTGTTTACTTTGTGTTGACTGCAGTTTATTTATGTGAAGTTTGTTTTCTTTTAGGGCCTGGGAGCTGGAAAGGCTTCCCTGCAGTCTGTGAACTAGTCAATGGTCACTAATGGTTCTCTTATCTCGCTGCAGAGATTAGCAGAGCTACTGAAGAGCAAAAAGCCTGAAGATCTACAAGAGGCCAATCGGCTCATCAAGAACATGGTCAAGGAGGTGTGTTGGTTTCAAATGAAATGTTTTAATTGTTATGATTGAGTTTTAATGAAACCAGAGTTCTGCCTGCTTTCTTCTTGAACATTTAAATTTAAAGTGCTGAACACGTTTCGATTTCCACCTCAAAATTCAGCTTTTCAAATCAGGTTTAATGACTTGAGTCAACAAAATCAAACTCCATTTTTTTTTTTTTTGTCTCAGGACGAGGTGAGAAGACAGAAAGCAACTAAGCAAAAAAGCACTCTGGAGGCAATCAACAACAGCGTTAAACTCCTTAATGAGATGCTCACGCACTTCAGCCCAGAAGATTCCACGGACGGAGACAGGGAGCTTATTAGGGTTTGTTCTCTTGTCAAATTAGACTCCAATGATCTTTTTAAATAAATTCACTTGTGTCTTTAGACTTTAACTGACCTTTCTTGAAAAACTCTTACAAAAGAAAAACTTCCAATTTTTCATCTCGTGACAGCAGTTCGTAGATAAGATTCAAAATGTACATTTTTTATTTTTTTTTCAGTAAATTTTAAACAAGTGTGGTTTTCCAGGAATTGTATGGTGATTGTGACAAGCTCAAGCAAACAGTGTTTCAACTTGCTACTGAGACTGAGGACAATGACAGCAGCTTGGGTAAGAAAATCCTGCAATTTGGTCCTGTTGGTTCTGTTGACATCCTCTTTGCTACTTTTGCTTGTGCTGCCATGAAACCAACATCCAATTAGACCCATATTCTGCTCACACAGTTCACACTGTGGGGCAAAAATATGATCGTTTTTTTGTTGTTGTTTTGTCAGAATGTTAACCTCATCCTGGTGTATTTTTTTTTAAATGCACATATCAGGAGACATCTTGCAGGCCAGCGATGACCTCTCCCACGTCATTCATTCCTATAAGAAGATTGTGGAAGGTGACACCATCAATGGAGAGATTGAAGCAGCACAACAAAGACGAACATCAGTCAATCAAGGTAAAGTTTAAACGGGTAATTTAAAGTTACAGTTCACCTCGTCATTGTATGTTTGCAGAATTACTGTAACTATTGGTACATTTGGTAAGTTAGATTTGGACATGTTTTCAATTGTCCTAAAGGTCAACATGTGGAATATATAGTATTGGCTTTCATTTTGTTCATATAAAAAATGATCAATACTGTCACCACAATAAATGTTCATAGGCGGAGAAACCTGTAGACTATGTTTTGAAATGTGTGCAAAGAACCAGCCTTTGGCTACTGTTATTGTAGGGAGTTATTTAGTTGCATCAGGAGTCTTAACCAATATGTAGTGTCGGGTCAGGACACGGAGACTGGAATTTCTTCAACAGAACTTTACTGAAGTTGGATGCATCAGGTACATGGGCACAATTGCTTACAGTCCTTAAGTCCAACACATCAGGACTGTGTGTGTGTGTGTGTGTGTGTGTGTGTGTGTGTGTGTGTGTGTGTGTGTGTGTGTGTGTGTGTGTGTGTGTGTGTGTGTGTGTGTGTGTGTGTGTGTGTGTGTGTGTGTGTGATCTGTACTAAAGACTAATTATCATTACTAACTGGATAAACAAAATACACTGCAATTACTATTTATATGATACTATTAAGGTAATCAAAATTCAACGTAACTCTTAGAACAACAGAGGTATTGTCAAACATAAATACACCTCTTAAAGGGTAAGAAGGCACACAAAGCAGACCAGTGACAACAATAGTAGAACGTTTGGAAGACAAGTTAATAAACATAGTATGCACTTTACTCACATCTGTATGTGTCACTGCTGCTGGCAGAAATGTAAAAACGGTGTTGACCCTTTAAACTGTGCTTGACAAATAGATGACGACAAGTTGTAACACTTATTCAAGTACATTCAGAACATAAACTTGCTTTGTAGTGCTGATGTTTTTTCTCTCTTTAACAGGCACTGGAAGCACAAAACAGTCAGAGATTCTGATTGATCTGGTGGGTCTGGACATTCAGAACCACTCCCCACCCAAGCAGCAACCTCCAGCATCTTCGCAGTCTTTCCCTGCTGACCTGCTGTGTGGATCGGCTGCCACTGACCCTCAGTCCCGGAGGCTTAGCGCACCCTCTGCAGCACTGTCACTCTTGGATGAAGAGCTGCTGTCTTTAGGTAGCATGCAGGATGATGCCGTTGATATCATTGTAATTTTTTTTTCATTGCAACATGGGACGTTAACTGTATGAAAATGTCTTTACATTTCAATATGACATGTTTTGAGACATTTGTGTTTTTGTCCAGGCTTCAATGAACCTGCTCTTAGTGAATCAACACATAAAAGCCTGAGCAATCATTTGCCATCTTTACAGGTATTTTAAATTAATAGAAATAATTAATATTCATTTAAAGTACTATATTTTTTTGGAAATAACAGTGTTTTTCATTACTATGCATTCCAGGATTCCAGTCAAGATTTGGGTCTTCTTGACACCACTTTGCTGACAGTTCCTGCATTCTCTACATCTCCACTCTTTCTAGATGCCCTCTCTACAACAATAGCTCCAATTAGTCCTACCCAGACATTTGACTCTTCCTTAAACCTTCTAGGCCCTGTCTGTTCCACACCTGCGGTTTCTACAGCATCTGTCTCAACAACATCAGTCATATTCCCACAACCTCTCAGTTCAGTACTCACCACCATGGCCTCAGCTTCTCCCCCTCAGCCATTCAGCATGACTTCTGCTCCCTCAGTCACCCCGGTCACTCCACAACCGGTCTCCATGTCATCTGGAGTCTCCCACTTGCTCTCAACTTCTCTCAATCACAATGTGCAAGACCTAGCCTTATTGGATCTGGGCAGTACTAATAAGTAAGTAATACATGTTCCATGAGCTAAAACTGGGTAGACTGGGACAGTTCATCCATCTTTTACACATAGTATCTTGCATGATTCATCCAATTTTTTGAAAAACTCAGTAAATGGTGCATGCCTTTGGTTCTTTCTTGCAATTTTTGAAATTCCACTGGCCTGGCCTCAATGGGTGTCGAAACACTCGAGTTTAAAGGAGCTTTTTAGATGCTTAACAATATTTTGCAATATGAAATTTCAAGTGCATTTCAAGCACTAGTCTGTAAATGGCAGACTGATACGCAAGACTCCATTAACCCTGAAGACATAAACTTAGGTGAACCAATACCTACGTAACAGTGTTTTTTACACTGTAACTAGGCAACGTAGAATAGTTTGTACATGTGGCATATAAGAGTCCTTTGTGTTGTATCAGTGTCTGTTAATATGATGCCAAGTGCCTTTGCATTCTATTATTAATGAATAAACCTAACTGCAATATTTGTCTTAAAATTGCAGGTAGTATTTTATTTCACTCTCCTTTTGTTACCAGTGCCATCATAGGTTATATGTGTTTATGCCTGTCATTTTGAATGAAAACATTTTGGAGTGAAGGTCTGCATGGTCCTGCTCCTCTGTCTTCCAGTCTTAGTGTCACCTCCACCACATCCACCTCATTGATCACTGGAGGAATGCAAGGAAGGTCTACTCCTCCAGCTGCCAAGAGTCAGGCAGATGACAGCCCTCTGTTACGCTCTCTGTCCCCCATCATCCCCCTAAACCAGGCCAGTCCAGGCAGGGTACAAGAGGTCTCCCTGGCCAATGTGTTTGTCCCTTTGGATGCCATCAAGCCAAGTAAGTCCTAGGAAGTAAACTTTATGATTATGTGGGTGTGTTTTAGGAGTAATATTTCACATATCTTATATTTTTGGGTGTATAGACAAGTTTTACAAAAAATATGAATAATGGAAGGCCATCAAATTAGTCGCAAGTTAGTTCATGACCCTAGGGTCCAGTTTTAGGCACTAAAAGTAAGGATACTCAAAATTCATGCCAATTATTTGTATGCATTAAACAGAAAAAAATAACCTAAATCAAATCACCTGTTCCACTGTTTCTTTGGATTTAGTTTGTCGTGGAGATCAGAGCTCTGTGGGAGGGATAGTAATCAAACCTCCAAAGGGCCTTAATGTTTTGGTGGCCACTCCACATGAGTTTAATTAGTTAAAAAAAAATTAATTTAGGTTCCACTAAAAATTACCAATTTGAAGGCTTTATAGGAGGCTGCAAAAAGCTTTGAAATCTCCATAAACTAGTAGTTGAGTCCAATTCTACGTGAAAAATGGTTTTATATCCTCAAAAATGAAAATGACATAAATTAAGTGGATATTGTTCTTCTGACAACCACAGTGATTCAAAGAATTGGTTGCCTTTCAACAATTAAAGTCTAAAATTAAGTTCTTTCCTAATCTCCTCATGTAATTAAAATACCCCGTAGAGAAGATAATCACCACAGAGATTTTAACTAAATAATTGATTGTTATTACATGTAACAGGTAATTTTTGTAAACTTCCAACTGTTTCTTGTCTCAAAATAACAGCTTCTTTTATAGACTGAAAATCTAAACATGAGACATTACTACCACTTAGTGGTGGCAGTGGCAAATTTATTAAAAGGTGGAACAAGAGACCGGGTGAAATTATACCCCATTATAACAATTGAGATATTTTATACATTCTGAATTATGTAATGAAATGAGTTACCGGAGCATTTGAAACAATATGAGGGGTTGTATTTGTTAAAAAAAAAAAAAAAAAAAAAAAAAAGGGTCTTTGCTTTAAAACACTAGCTGACTCAAATGGCTGTGGGTGACGAGAGTCCTATGTGCCCCCACAACCTATGTAGTGATCACCTTTTTCTTTTCTCCTTTATGTCTCTTAGGTAAAGTGTGTCCTTTGACAGCATATGACAAAAACGGAGTTTGTGTTCTACTGCATTTTGCGACTGACTGCCCACCCGGCAGGTCTGATGTGCTGGTGATGGTGGCATCCATGCTTAACACAGCCCCACAGCCTGTCAGGAACATTGTTCTACAAGCTGCTGTGCCCAAGGTAAAACCTGACATGCATGTATGAAATCTGTGTTACTGCATAGACAGCAACACAGTATGGATTTATATTTAGAAGCATTCATTTAGGCAGATGTACCACTCATGAAATTTAATATTTTTGTGAAAATGAAATTAAGGTGGGTGGCAGCTTATGTTTAATGTACATGGATGTTCTGTTCTGCCCATTGTCCAGACGATGAAAGTGAGACTGCAGCCACCTTCAGGCACAGAGCTGGCTCCTTTTAACCCAATACTTCCCCCTGCTGCCATCACTCAGGTCATGCTGCTTGCCAATCCTCTCAAGGTAGAGATCAGCCTTTTTTGATGTTCATATGCATAAAAGGTTGCACAACGTATACATTTAGATTTCTATTTCCATTTTTAATATAAAGCATGTCTGTAGGCAATATAAATCGTGTCAAAACACTCAGTCCACAGAGAACTGCACACAGACTTTATTCCGCAGCTGTGCCGTTTGGACTTTGGTCAGTTTGTGATGTCAAACAATGATACTCGTGTCATATATCCACCCTCCAATCGAGCCACTGTCCAGCCTTCTATGTGAAAGGAAACACAGAGCAGTTATTCCATTGTGGAGCTTCAGAGAGATGCCTCAGAGATGAGGTGTAAATCTGTATGGATATGTTTTTTTGTACTAACAACCACAAAAAATATCTTCTTATGGATCAAGACTGCAAAAAAAACATCGGAAAGGTGTGAAATATGTAACCTTTAAACATTGTATACACTGACAGAGCACTCTGCACCTCTTAGCTGTGTTTTTATCCATGATTCAAATCATACAGTATTCCTTTGAGGATGTAATAAACAGTACAGTGCACACGAACTTTTGTGTTCCAGAAAGCTAAAGAGAGCTGCCAAGCTGAGTGTGTCTGTGTTTATGTTTTGCAGGAAAAGGTTAGGATGAGATACAAGCTGACATTCACTCTGGGACAGCAGCCTTTCACAGAGGTGGGGGAGGTGGATGAGTTCCCGCCTGCTGATAGATGGGGGGCTCTATAGCCACGCCTACCCATTTAGGATGACCAGACATGACAAGACTTCTTCAGCAATTCAGTTTGTACACCAACAAGGTCAAAATAGGCAGAAAAGGAAGGCTTTTAGAGAAAGCTTAAATATATTATACACTTTAATGGACCTTGAGATGGCCCACTGAAGTAGCCAAAGTTCTGTAGCGTACATCCAACTTTACTACAATGCCAGTAGTAGTCAGTGAGATACAGTAACAAATGATGTGGGCTAGTTGAATGTGGATGGTGGTTGTTTGGTGAAGTTTTATATTTTTATTATTAAGTTGTTAGTACTATTATACCCTTTTGCTCTCAGTTTACTCCGGTCTCCCAAATCATATTTTATATTCTGATAATAACTTATTCTGAGGGGCAGGAAGTCTTAAGTAGAGCAAAAACACATGTTTAGGTTAGGTTAGGTTAGGTAGTTACTTTATTAATCCCCGAGGGGATTTTTTTTTTTTTTTAAAGGAGATTGTGAAGTCGTGGTCTTATGAACATATGAACACAACCTGAATTTCACATGATTTCCTGCTTAATAAGTATAATAAAAATGTTTAATTCTGAAGATATAGGACTGGACCAGACAAGAGCCCCTCTGTTGCTAAATAGTAGGCAATCATGGGAATTGGCTATGCTCAATTTACTTCTACAAACATGGCACACAGTTACTACAGAATATGTCCTCTGTAATTTTTTTTACCAAATTGTAGCTCAAACTCTTTTACTTAGCGCTGTTTTTAGATTTATTTGTTTTGGGGTTGTTTTTATGTGGATCTTTTTTCAGTATTTATTATCATGAATGTATTTATTTTGGTTTTGGGAGGAAGGTATCCAATCTGTTGTTGACTTACTCTGTGGTGTTACAATTGACAGCTCTAGTCCCTCTGCATGCTCCTCTTATGATTGCAGTGAGGGACGCACAAGTAAGTTATGGTCTAAGAGTATTTAATGTCACCAAATATTCAGACAGACATTTTAGAATATGTTACATTATTTTTCAAGCCAGTGGTGTGTTCGGATTAATTCCATGTCCAAGCCATGAAATCTGGATTGAATATAGAAATCCCTCCTGGATAAAACAGTCGCCTTGAGCCACTTAGGGTATGCAGCTGAGCTTTGCACTGAATAGCTTGTGCTACATCTGGCAAAGAAAAGATGACTAATATCATCTGCCAGATGTAGCACAAGCTATTCAGTGCAAGGCTCAGCTGCATACACTAAGTGGACATGTGTAAGGAAGTGCAGCTCTACATACAAAAAGGAATATTGTTTGAAGCTAAAATGCCATATATACATTTGACCTGGTCTGGCTAGAAACTAAGCAAGAGGGGTAGATAATTTTCTCTTGAGTCAAGTGTAAATCTCTTTTTGTGTTGGAGTTTTCTGTTTCAAACTAGTAAAAAAAAAAAAAAAGCTTTGAGAAAATACAGTATATCAGAAGGGAAAACTTAATTCAAAGTATTACTCTTACCATGTGTTCATCCAAAACTGTGACTTAATTTGTTGTCTTTTGGGGGCTATTAGAGCTTTACAGGATATCCTCTTCATATATCTTATAAGAATATTTATTTGTGTTAAATTAACTTGTCATTTTTTTGAAGAATTATTTCTGCGCATGAAAAAATAAATAAGGATCTATTTGTATTGCACTTTTCACATTTTACCTTATTTTCAAGTGCTTAAAAACTAATATCAACTTAGCTGTGTATTAACCACAACATCGTTGATTTATTTAAAATGGCTATCAATCATATTTACATTATTGACTGAAGTAAAAGTTAAAGTGCTGCAGTGTCGAAATACTTTACTGTTGATGCAGCAGAGAGAAACCTTGTGTTTTCATATTATACTACTGAATTGTTGCTGATGCAAGGATGTTTAAGCAATTTGTGTGGTTAACTTCTTGATATGCTGTATCATTTTGTGTGTGTGTGTGTGTGTGTGTGTGTGTGTGTGTGTGTGTGTGTGTGTGTGTGTGTGTGTGTGTGTGTGTGTGTGTGTGTGTGTGTGTGTGTGTGTGTGTGTGTGTGTGTGTTGACCTCTTAGCAGCCACAGGGGAGGAAATGGAAAAGTGGAAGTCGTAATGATTACATAAGGACACAGTGACCTTAATGGGACTTTCCACATGATTAGACACGCAATAAGCTGGACTTAGTTATTACTGTCACCAAAAACAGCAGACCACTTTCTTGTTAACTGAAGGAAATGTAACTCTGCCCCTGTCAGCCCTAATATTTTCATTAGGGAGTAAAAAGTCTTAAAAAAAAAAAAAAAAAAAAAGTCTGGAGAGCGGTTGAAGTGGCCCAGGCAGGAAAGTGCGTGGTCAGCTTGCTGAAGGAAAAGGTTGGGGGGGGGGGGTGAAAGGGGGAAAACTCTGCAACAAAATGGTGCGTGCAGGAGACAACGTGGTCCTGAGGATGGCGGTAATGCAACCCCGGAGCTGCGAAGCAGCCGCCGTTAAACTCCCAAAGAAGAGCGCTGCACCGCAGGACCGCAACCGACGACGCAAAGTTGCGCGCCAGACAGGCGCAGTCGCAGCAGGCAGACAAACAGGCACAGCAGCAGACATGGCCGACGAAAAGCCCAAGGTGAAGAGCGGACTTTGTATGGGAGGGGGTGGAGGGCGGTGTGTGTGTGTGTGGGGGGGTTTCTTATAGCGTGCGCTCAATGTTTGTACATCGGCTGTAGCGGTGATATTGTGGAAAGCCGTCTGTGGAGATGTGTTTTTTTTTTTTAAGCGTTCGCGTTATTCCGATGAACGCGTTCAGCTTCAGACCTGAGCTAACGTTAGCCAGCGAGCTAGCGGGAGGCATTAGCATAATAAGCTAATGTGGCTAATGCGCCCGAGTCCGGAGGAATGAAATAAATTATGTTTTCTAATCTTTGTTAAGATACATTTAATCAACACCTTTTTTTTTTTTTTTTTTTTTTTTTTTTTTATTAAATGCTGCTATCGTATAGTGATAAACGTGTAATTTGAAGTGTCGGAAGTTATCCCATGTTCAGGAAACTTTAGCGAGATACCAAAGAAAAGTGAGTTTCCAGATTTAAATTTTGATGAGAAACAGATGTTGTTGTTGTTTTTTTTAGATGTTTGTGTTAAAAAAAAAAAATAAAAAAAAAAAATCGTTCACTTCAAATGGTTTTCATGCGCTCACCACCGACTCGCACCAAAATCCCCAGGAAGTTGGGTTTTTGATGATGATGCGAGTGATCGTTTCCAACCTGGGTAGTAGGCCGATGGGCATCCTGGTACATTTAGGCCATTGTCAATGGACTTGCTTGTGCTAATGCTAAAGCTAACGTTATAATTTCGCCTTGTGTTGATTGATCTGAGATCTGCCTGTCACGGGCACATGTGACTGATTTTAAAAGTAAATCCACTCACATTCTGTGAATTATTATTATTATTTTTTTTTTTATCTCACCTTGTATGCAATATTTATAGTTGTGTGTAACCCAAAAGTGATTGTTTGGGATTTGTTGTTGTGGGCTCTCTTTTTTTTTTTTTTGAAGCAACTTTGTCTTTGTGCATAATTGTTTTGTGTCTTTTTCAGGAGGGAGTGAAGACGGAGAACAATGAGCACATCAACTTGAAAGTGGCCGGGCAGGATGGCTCAGTGGTGCAGTTTAAGATTAAGAGGCACACTCCTCTCAGCAAATTGATGAAAGCTTACTGTGAACGGCAGGTGAGACCATTTTTGAGACGCAATTTTAATGCCGCTCAAAAAAAAAAAAACGAGTCACCGAAATAGGCCATTCTCAAATGGGAGAGCGGCGACTTAGTTGAGGAATATAGTATCCTCATGTTTTATAGCCCAATTAAGAATAGTCCGTATTTTCTTTGATTATTACCCATTACATTTTATTGCTCTTCCCATTTTGATAGTAGACACTCAGAAAATACGAATACCGCGTTATTGTGACACATGTTTACATTGTTCTTCAATCAAATTGAAACCATAAACATGATCTCTTGTTTGGTAAAAGTTTACAGAACCACTTTTTTTCCTTTTCTATTTTGATTTTAACGGTATTTGCCAATTCTGTCGTTACGTGGTTGCAGAGTGTTTGTTATTAAGATATCATCGGCTGACTATTTTAGTCAATATTCTCCTTCCCTTCTGCTCTCTTTGTGTTACCGTTTTTAGAATCACTGTCACAACGGGAAACACATTGAAAGTAGCAGGCGTTGACAAAGATTTGGATCATACGATGTGGCAGGCCTGCTTCGTTCTTTTGGTCTTTTGTGGGGATTTATCCATTTTAATGGCAGGGATCACCTCCCTGTGTGTAAATGTTTCACCAAAACATCTTCTTAAACAAAACTTAAACTGTAGATCATCTTGTTTCCCCATAAAGGTGATTTTAACTGTTTAAACATAACATTCCTCTTTTTTTCCGCCCAGGGGCTGTCAATGAGGCAAATACGATTTCGATTTGACGGCCAGCCAATCAATGAAACAGATACACCGTCACAGGTAAGGTCACTCCCCCTCGCCCAACCTTCAAATGTGCACCTTTAGAATCACTGTGTTATCATGAGCTATGATGACAGAGTAATGACCCTGAACCCTACTGGTTTGTGTTGCATGGCTCAGATTTACACTTTGTCAGTTTTTATGTTGTAGACCATTTCAAGTATTACAAGACAGCTGTTGAATAAGCGATGAGTTGATCACCAGTAAATGGATGTAATGGCTGTCACTGGCTGACTAATAAAGTTAGATTGTTGGTTGGGTTTATGTCACGTGACTGACAGTAGACGTCACTACTGGTCGACTGAATGCCGTGCCTTACTGTATACGTTTCAAATCGAAAGCCTAAGTTTCAAATTTAAAGCCTTTAAGCGTTTAATACACACGCCAGCCATATAGTAGGTTTTGGCCTGGTTTTGTAAAATAAAACAGTACATTTTGCATCGAGTAGGCCTGTATTAATGTGGGATTTTGATAATATGTACTATAGCACAGTTGTTTGTGCATTAGTGCGCACACACATACACACAGTGAGGGGGGAAAAGCTGCACTTCAGAACCAACACATCTGTTAAAATACAGTTGTAATATTTTTAGTTATTTTTCAAAAAGCTATTTTTGAGCTTTAATGTTTAAACACTTTCAAATGTTTTGAAAAGTTCTTGTACTATTTTATTTAAAAGGCTTTGTTTTTAAAAAGCCCTGTCAATGTTTTAAAAGATGTTTTCAATGTGTTAAATTCTCAAAATCTGTTTCAATGTTTTAAAACGCTGCCATTATTTTAAGATCCATGCCCGGTGTCTTGCCAGGGCCTTCCACTTCCATTGTCCTCCACTGTCTTTCACATCATATTTGCACAGATGCCGTATAGATATGTATGTAATAAACCGTCTGATTATAAGCTGTTACTTGAAAATGTTTCGCTCTGCTCCTTGATTTCTATTTTTGTTTAGAAGCACATGCACTCTTTAAGAAAAAAGTTTGCGTAGAGCCCTCATTTTTAATTATAATTTCTTTTAATTAATCATGCAAAAATTCTTATTTCAGCTTCAATGTCAATATTTTCTGGTTCTTCTAGTCCTCCATGAGAATAAACTAAATTTATTTTTGTCATGGACTGTTGGTTAAGACAAAACAAGACATTTTAAGCTGCGCTTTGGAAAATGTTGGTTGACATTTTTCATCATTTTTGGACATTTTGAAGACCAAACAACTAATTGATTAATTGACTAATTGCAGAACTAATCTATACAATACTTTTAAATCAGTGAAACTGTATATAATTCTAAATAAATGTTATTTAGATACAGAAATGGCACTAAGGTATTTGCAGGTGGATGCTGTTTTACATTACCATGCTCTTAATGTTTCCTGTAATGTACCTTGCATTCCAAGTTGAAGTTGCTTAATTATGTCTTATAGCTTGACAGTCTGAAATAATGAATCAACTTTTCTTAAATTTGCAAACTGTGCCATCACACAGCAGTGGAAAAAAATGGTTTTATGACTAGGAGTTTCTCCGCTGTGAATCTACTTGAGTTTTGATTTGAGGGTGGATGTGCTTTGATTTCAGCCTTGTCCAGTATCATAAAATATGTCACGGTGCTTGTGCACAGACAAAGCGGAAAGTTTAATACCATTAAGCAGCTACGAACAACTTGGAGCCGTGTTAAAGGCGTGCCGCTTCTGTATGTATTTAGATCAGGTACAGCTCCACTAACAGACTCTCAACTAACATTTCAACTTTTTCCTACAGCTAGAAATGGAGGACGAAGATACAATTGATGTGTTCCAACAGCAAACCGGAGGCTGTAATCTTTAAAGACTGTTTCCTATGAACATCCCTACCTCCCCTTTTCGTCCCTGATATCTTTGTTATACCCAGTCTTCAAACGCTCATGATCAGTGTTGATACCATCCAGTGGAATACTTGTACAAAATGCTCAAAGGCGGCAGCACAGTTGGTTTAGCATTTAATCATACTCTATGCTCACACGTCTGAACTGCGCCGTGTAGACAACTTGTAAGCTGCAGTGAGTCTAATGTGCTGAAGAAATTAAAAGCTTGACATAAAAAGTTTTGTCTTTCTTTTTTTTCTAAAAATTTGGAATAAATTCATTTTGTTGTTTGTTTGTTTTTTTTTGTACTTTTTGTTTCAGTTCAGATAGAATTTTGTCATTGTTAAGTAAGCCTGTGTTTTAAATTCACTGACATCTGTTGTTACTATGAAAATGTATTATTGGAATAAATTGAGTCTTTTTTTTTTTTACATATTTCTCTGGTGTTTTTTTTTTTTTTGTATCATTCCCACATCTTAATATTTCTGCTGCCATGTTCCAAAAAGTCAGTCGCAGATGCTAATTTCATTTCCCACTGAGCTTTCGGACTGCAATTGTTAGGTTATAACTTTTGAGTATGTTATGATCCTTCTTTGGAGTAAGATGGAAAATTATTTTATTGTTGTTCCAATAAGTAATGCGCTCTTGACCGAGACAAAACCAAATCATTTTTATACATGAATAAAACCTGATCTTAGGATCAATAAAGAACGTGCCTGCAAATAATTGTGTCCAATCCTAGAATTGATTGATGCTCTGGCATCCAATCCTAAAAGGAGCTGTGCACTTGCGAGCGTAATTTAGTCTGTGATCGCATCCCACGCCTTCATCTTGGATGGTCCAGAAATGAGCAGAGACCGGAAATACTGAAATGAGCCTTCAATCTAAAACCAAAGGCATCACTTTTGTTACGAACCCTAAAGACCAAATCCTGTACAGCAAATCACGCGTTCCGGTAAATTATTATATTCCGTTTCACGCAATACTATACGCGGTGTATATTCGACTTGATGTGATCTGGACAGACACGTTTGTCGCGTTATTCCGTTTTTTTTTTTGTTTTTTTTTTATCTTGAAAATCGTACCGGAAGTGGGGCATCTTCCTCTGGCTAGTTCAAAACCGGCCCAGTCAGACCGGAGGCAGGTTGACTTGGAAACCAGCAGCAAGTGTAGACAATGATGAGGTGGTGAGGTCCTGCTTAATCAAAAAGTGTAATTCGAGAGCGTTCTGACGAAAGAGATTTATAAATAGTGTGCGCCGTTTTGAGCAGAAATGACGACTACCACGACATATCAAGGGATGGAGCCCGACGCTAAAAGCAGCTCAAGGTAAAAGGCGTCGTTCCCACGGTTTCGTCTTCGTTAGCCACCATGAAGCCAACAAGTCCAGCATCCTCCGAAACATTGAGCATGCGTTTTCTCCACCACCACCCCTCCCTCCTCCACCCTCCTCCACCCCCTCCTTGTAATTATCACTTAAATGCGTAAAACGGTTTGAAAAGAGGCCGTGGGTCGAAAAATCCAAAGATCAGGCTCGGTACTCGGTACCACACCTTCTTGTTTGGTCCGTGCGCGTTTTTTTTTTTTTTTTTGGACGTCAGCTAGCTGCCTAGCATGCGTGTACCCTCCCTTTTGTGGAGAAGCTGCTTCGCTAGCAGGTGCTGACCGGGCGGCCCGGTGGCGGTACCACCGGCAGGCCTGTCACATTTCCGCGTGTGCGTGTGTGCATTGTGTTTCCGTCATTTAGGTTTTTTTTTGTTTTTTGTTTTTTTTCGTTTTTCTTGTTAGAAAACCGCAAGAGACATCAGATGCAGTTGGGTGGGGCACACGTACATGGTCAGATTGGTTGTCGACATGGATGAGTGACAATAAGACGTCCTCCGGTCTGCCCTCCGTATGGCCTGATTCAGACGAGGGCCGTGCTACAGCTGGCCACACCTGACATTATCCCAACCTGCATTTTATTTTATTTTTATTTCTATTTCTATTTCTAAAGATGCAGTGAATTATCTGAAGCAAATCCAGTTCTCTTTCATGAATGTTAAATGTCGAAGAATGCAGGTAAAAAAAAATTCACACGGTTTTAAATGAATGACTTTTCTGAAAGTTGGTAATCAGTGTTGGGGAGTAACTCGTTACATGTCACTAATTACGTGGACTTAAATTGCTAAATGCATTTCGTTGTAATCACTTAAAGTTTCTGAGACAAAATATTTAAGTAAATTACAGTTGCTATTCACAATGTTGGTGATTACAAAGGGATTACATCCAACTATACTCTGTTTGGTTAAAAGATGACATGCAGAATATGATGATCATTTTGGCGCTGTCTTCTGTCTGCGTAGACAGGCTCCATTGATTTGGCCAAATGATCACATTTTGAGCCTTGTCATTGATTGGTTGTAATCAAATGTAATAAATTGCATTACTTTGATAAAGCAATTAACATTTTTTTTACCAGGGTAACTAGTAATGTGTAAACTATTGCATTTCAAAAGTAACCTTCCCAAAACTGATGGTACTTGTTGAATAGTTGTCACTTGCCTCTGAACTGATTTTTTTTTTTGGACCTCATCACCATTTCAAAAATTTCACTCATCCTAGTTGCTGAAATCAATAACTGAGGAGTCTGAATTCGACTACATCAAGCTAACATTAGTATTATGCTATGTCAAACATAACACCTCATCACCTTACATGGCTAAGCACAGGGACATTTTTATTTCAAAAATATATATTAAAAAAAATAATAATAATCATCTTTTTTTTTTTACACAGTTGTATTGTTATGTGTGTATGTAATCGTTATTATGCGTAACGAAAACAACACAGCTCAACTAAATGCAGCGTGCAAGTGTAACAATGGTAGACATCATTATAGGTATAGTTCAGTTTGTTTTATTAAGTAGGGTTGTATCACACATCTCCCCTTTTTGGAGAAGCAGGCAGCTGTACCAGCATGGCAGCTAAGTAATATACTGCCTTGGACGGGGTCAGTAACAAAACCTATTTTAGCTATGGATGTCACAATCATAAAATTTTAGTTGACAGTCAATGTCATACAAATAATGACGATCAATGAGTTAATTGTGTTTTTCTGTTCTAACAGTATTCTACAAGCCTAATCATAGTTTAACAATAAACGTACACGTTATGAAGAACAAACATGTATTGTCCATGGTGCTTGGTTTTACAGCTAAATCCATAATGCAAATAAAATGGGGTTGATCTAATATTACAAGTTAAGCGCCTCCAGACAAACAGTTGGTGGCACTAATTCTCCACTTATGTGCCATTCAACGATGGTGAAAGAGCACAATAAGATGACATTAAAGGAGTCAAACATCAAAGGCTGCAAAACGCTGAAGAAATAGTGGTGAAATTTGACATTTTTTTGTGAGTTTAATCCAGCTGGTTTTATACAGATGAATGGAAACAATAATGATAATTGTGAAAAATTATTGTGGTGCAGATATTATATAGTCAAATAATTGTGACAGGCCTAATTTTAACCCCCTTTTACAAAAAATATCTGTTTGCGTTCACTATATTTAGAATATTATCACCCTTTCTGACGGAATTGTAGCCATTATATACATCTACGCTCTCTTCAAAGCCATCAGACTCCTTTGACAAAGCAGAAATTTGATTAGTAAAATAATATAAATAAATCTTGTCTAATAAAATGGCATTACATTTTGTTGACATTGTTCAATGACACAAAATGAGATTGATAGACCTACTGTCAATGATCAATAATTCATCAGTGATTAACACTATATCCTTAGTCTGAACCAGAGCGTTTTTTTTTGTGTTTTTTTTTAGATAATTAATTGTAGATTCATGAGAAGAAACTTCAGAAGAATCCACCCATATGATCCAGCTTTTGATAACAGTGTCATCTGTCTCTTTCCAGGGTTCTGCGCCCGCCTGGTGGTGGCTCCAACATTTCATTTGGTGCTGATGAGGGGAAGCCTCCTGTCCGGAAAAACAAGATGGCCTCCAGTGTTTTTGCTGAGCCAGAAGACCCCTATGCTAATCGAAGGAACAACCCACCAGGTAGAGTCCATCTCACCTCCAAACATTCCTTGTAACTCAGTTTATCATATTCATCTTATTTTGACAGTTTACCCTATCTGTTATGGATGGTGTAAATTAAAAACAAAACCAGTTATAATGTGGAACTGGCTTGAAGATATAATTTATTGTGTTTTCAACATACAAAGTTTTCACTGCAGGTTTTTTGATCTGTTAAATCAAACTCATTGTGGGCCTCCACAGGCTGCTCATGATCCCTAAAAGCTGACGACAGAAGGTGTTTCCCCTGGTGCTACTCAATATATCACAATGGGCTTTGGTGCCCAAGTGATCTATTGGTTTCTCTTTCAATGCGTTATCAAATATTTAACCAATTGCTTCTCTGCTAATTCTGCTCTTCTCACGTTTCCCCAGATCGGAAAATGTTATGTAGATTTGAGCTGCCACAAGTCCTTGTTAGATCACTGTGTTTGTTATAGAATTAAAAGCATATTTCCATGAGGCATATCAAGTTTGTCTGAGCCAGATCCATACTAAATCAGGGAGGCCTTAAACTCAGACTTGTCATTTTTTTCAGAACTAGAATTTCCGGCATGTCTTTAAATGCAGAATTATGGACAGCAAAATTAGAATAAAAGAAGAAATGAAACATGACAAGAAGTGAAAATGTTTTAATCTAATTCTGTTATTCACACTTTGAGAACCACCCACCCACACACCACACACACACACACACACACACAAACACACACAAACAACTTCCTTTTCCAAAAAGTCAGTTGCAGATCCTAATTTCATTTCTCATAGAGCTCAAACATATGCCCCGCGGGCCGTATCCGACCTGCCAGGGGGTCCAGCTCGGCCCGCCGGATGACTTTGCTAAGTGTGAAAATTACAGAAAGACATAAATTGCATTTCTATGAGAATATGGAGGTTTATGAGTACAAACGTTTTGTAATTATTTTTAATCGATCCAGTAAATGCTTCAAAAACAGCGTAAATGCGACGTCTGCTCCGGAGGCAGAAGAGCTCGTTGCTCGCTTTGTGATGCATTTGACGTCAAACGCGTCACAAAGCGAGGGAATCTGCAGAGGAGAGCCCAGGCAGATAAACAGTGGGCTGATGTCTGAGTTTTTTCTCTTTATGTTTCTAGTTTATTGTAGAAAGACCTTAAAGTAGGGTTTATCATCCAAAAGCCTTCACCAATGATTTAAACATAGAGAAATATTGTCGTTATTATGCTATGATTTTACTGGTCTGGCCCACTTGAGATCAAAGTGGGCAGTATGTGGCCCCTTAACTAAAATGAGTTTGACACTCCTGCCATAGAGCTTTCGGACTGCAATTGTTAGGTTATAACTTTGTTTGAGTATGTTATGATCCTTCTTTGGAGTAAGTTGAAAACTTATTTTATTGTTGTTCCAATAAGTAATGTGTTCTTTATTATATATATCTATATTCACACTTTGAGAATCACACACTCACACATACAAACAAATTACTTCCTTTTAAACAAACAAATCTTTCACAAAATATGTCTGTCGGATATACTCGGTGCTATTTTTTACTTTTTTATTTCGTGGGTCTCTGTTGCCGATTTCCTGAGTTGGATGCAAAATTAAATGTGTGCTCTCTGCTTAAGTTACAGCTTCATGATAAAATTGTCACTTTGTCATGCACATACTGACATACATGGATTTGCATTTGATTTGCTTGTCAGACTTCCTTATTTTCTCCCAGATGTGGTTGTACAATCTGTTTCATTGTCAACACTTCAGAGAATATTCCACAGTCTGCATAATATCATAGTATATACCTGAGTCGGTATTTACATGCTAACTCTGCTTTTCTTCATACTTGACAACTACAACAGTTCAGTCGAAACAGAAATTGTTATTGACAAGCACAATAATTCAAAAACTATTCATCAATGTGCGGGTACTTGCTCTGTGTTGAAACTTTGGGACACGAGTAATAGTCCCACTCAGATTCCAACTGAGCAAGAGTTACTCCTTTTGAAAATGTCATGTTTTGCATTTTTGCTCATTTCTAGTGACCTTTGGTCTATGAATAAGAATATTGAAAATAAAGGAAAAACACCTACACAGCATGACATGATTGCATAGTTTTTATTAGAAATTAACATTAGTGTGAATAGATTGATTGTAACAAATACTTTGCAAGTCAAAAATCCTTATAAAGCTTTATAGAAAGCAAGAAGGGAATGCGTGGAAGAAAAAATATCAGGCAAAATGTCAGTCATAAGTTCAAGCTGTCAGTAGACTGGCATTTTCTGTGTACTTCCCCTTGTGGGACATTCACTTCTCATTGTTCCCCTCCAATTCATGTGATGAATCAAACCAAAGTTTCTCAGTGTTGAAGCTGTAATTTAGTTTTGGCTGTTTGATTTTATACTTAGTATAAAGCACTGACTGTATGCAGCTCTGATATTGAACACAGTAGTAGCATAGAAAGTCCATATAGCTGAGCTCCAGGGGATGGGAAGCTGGTGTGTGGAGGGGGATGTCAAATAGCTTTTGACTGTTTTCGTCAGTGTTGGCAGCAGGCGTGCTTGAATTAGAATTTGCTGCAAAATAATCATGATTGAATATGGACAAGGCTGATATCTTCCTATGTTCAGGTGTGCATGATGTGTATGCCGAAATGAGAATAATTGGACTGTTTAATTTAAATTAAATGTAGTTGTTTGGTTGTATTGAAAGTCACTACGCTCTGCTATATTTCAAACATTTCAGGGGAGACTCCACACATACCGAACACTGTGAACATTCATCTGCGTGTTTACCTTTAGTGTGAAGATTGCAGCCAAACATAACAACTGTATTTCCTGTGATCATCTGATTGGCTGAAACATCATCATGTTGATGAAGACCATTCCTATTCCTATTTTGAACTTGCTAGCAATCGTTGTCTATGCAATTGTGATCCAAAAATCAACTTGTTTTGTATTTGTACTTGGATGTAAATCAGTGTGTAGGCTTCACATCTCAGGCTTTTGGTGCTGCACAGTGAATTGGTTGCCTGTAATGTAGGTATATTTGAGAGTTAATAATTTAGAAAATGGAGCAAACATCAGAGCTCCTGTATGAATTGTATGTTATTACAATTATTATCTATTATCTATTAAGAAAGCAGTATGGAGGTTTTATATGGCAAAATGGTTTTAAGACAGGGTTTGCAGCCTGCAGTATTTGTCCACTTATGTTATCTGAAACTCGAAGGTCCCTTTGTCTCAGAGCAGGTTTCAGGCTCTAATCCTCAGATATCGTTGTTTAGTGATATGTAGTTGTGATGTTCTTTCAGCTGCCACTGATGGGGCTTTAAAACAGTCCCTATGTTCAACACTCTGGCAGTGTCAAGGGAGGGTAATGTTGGTCTCTCGACCAGTGTCCAGCACTTTAGTCCAGACTGAAATAGCTCAACGCAGTGTTTACTGGATGTTGTCTTATCCCCTTGCTCTTCCAGGTGGGAAGCCCACGGGTGTGCTGTGCGGTGAGCCGTCAGCCCCCCTGAGGAGAGGAGGAAACCAAACCACCAATCACTTCGGAGACACCATAGCCACAGTAAGATCATGCCCCTGATCACAAGTTTCCAAAAGAAAAGAAGTGAAACCTGTAGTCAACCAAACACAGACGGGAAACAACTGAGGTCCAAATGATTTGAAGAATAATCATTTTTTTCTTGATGTTCCCTTATCATCCCACAAATGTAGCTTGTATATACAAAGCACGAGACATTTTTAGGTAATAATTATGTAAATTTCATTAATCAGTACATGTATTTTTTTTTCCCATCAAGACTGACTCTTTTTGTGTCTAAACAATGTTAAATACTGATCTCTTCTGTTCTGCTTGTATTTATTAGGATGGAGACATTTCTGTACGTGATAATGGTAAGCACCCGTGTTTCTCATCACATCACCCAGTTTTACAGTACTTGGAAAGCTCGTAGTATCTCCCTGAACTCTACCTGTTGGCACGTTTCTGCAGAGTCAGTTTGAGCATAATGTTATAACAGAACAGAACACAGGAAAAAGGGAGGGAAAAAATGGATAGGGAGGTAAATAATATTATTTTTGCTCAGGATTTTGAGCAATTTCAATAACAGCGGGTCCATGATTTTCGTTAATAGTTAATAGTTCAATATGAACGACTTTATTGGCAGCAGGAATGCCAAAAATGGGTCGACAGAGAAATAAATAAAACCTAAATCTGTGTGGACATTTGAAAAGAAGATAAAACATACATTTTGACTTGGACCGTCACATCCACATCATGTGTGTCTTTAGAAGGGCGTGTTCCCTTATTTATTATTATAAATCATTATATGTTCTGATGTCTGCGTTTAGAAAACAGTGCTGCCGAGCCTGAGGTCGTTCCAGTGCAGCAGGAAGAAGGCCCTCATGCTGAGGAACCTGTCGCAGGAGTACCATCCGGCCGCCGAAATCCCCCGGGGGGAAAGTCCAGCCTCATCCTAGGTTGAATGCCGCTCAACAAGCCCTCCTTACCTCCACTCGTCTCTGAACTCATCTCTTTTTCTTTTTTTTTTCAAAACAAGAATCCCCAGCCCATTTGTCTGTACCACAGGAATCCTCTGATGTCCAGCAGACACCAGTGTCCTCCACATCCCCAAGTGCATTGTTTTGATACCTCTTTTTTGAAAACTGTTTTGTACTGTTTTTATTGTTTGTTTATTTTGACAGAAGCACTTTATGTATTTCTATGTATATGGTTCAAAGTCTGCCTTCACCCCTGAAATGCATTAGCCCTGCCGGGAAGGATACAAGGCTCACATTTCTCATACCAACAATGGTAAATGTCCCCTAACTTTATTGCAACAGCACAAGCTGTTGGTGATTATACAAGCAGCTTAAAGAACACAAGCAAGGAAAATAAATCTTTTGCTCCGTGTTCATGTTTGGCCCATATTGCATGCATGTCCGGTCTGTAACGTATGAATGTGAGAAGAAACACAACTGTGAAGATTTCATTTTTAGTTTAACCGGGTTTTTTTGTTTGTTTTTTGGGGTTTTTTTTGTGGAACAATTGTTGTACTGTTGTTGCATGAAGTTGAAATCTTTCTACTGATAATACTATTATTATCCACATAGGATCCACATAAATTACTGTAATTGTGATCTGAAAGATGCAAACATTTGTCTTCAGATGAGTACTGTAGGTCCCATGTCGGGTAACAAAGTTGGAACAAGCCTTTTTTTTATATTGTAGTCACTAACCTTAGATTGTTGTAACCCCAGTGCCGGTTTCAAGTGCCCCGTGTTTTTATAGGTAAAATTTACTCAAAAATTTACTCTAGAGTGCGCCTGTTTATGTGTTAGGCTACAACATCAAACAAGGTTGGGTTTCCAGATTGCATCCTACCAGTATCACAAAAGCATTTATTTTTTTTTATTTATTTTTTTTTCAATTGCAAATCGATGGTGTATCGTTGGTCCTGACTCTAAAGTGTTTCTGGTAAACCCATCCTAGATTTGACAAGTGACCTTATGACAGCCCAGCCTTTTTTTCACTGTTTTAACCCCTTATGCATTTGTTAATATTCCTGCTTACTGGATATCTAGAACAATCTTTTTGTACATTTCATGTGACATTCTTTAAACCAAAACTCCCTCCTGCTTCTCTTCTGTTGAGTTACGCGCACGACCGCTTAGTCCACCAGCTGACGTGCAAGAAAAATTCTACATTTCAGGTACATGATACGTCTTTCCTGTGGTGTCATTTTTTATTTTTTTTTTATTTATTTTTTTATGTTTATGATGCAAGACATGTCTGTTTGCATCCTATACCAATTCCTGTTGCTGGATGTAAGTCACTGCGGAAATTTGAATTCAAGAAATGGCACAAGTTGAAATTAACATTAAATATCAATTTTGACCTTGAATTATATTTGCGTGTGTGTATTATCACTGAATAGTTGTAACGGATCAGTTTGGAGCATTTCACGGGACATTTTGCATCAAAAACACTTATGAAGCCAGACACTGCGTTTAACTCGCTGCTGATGCTTGACATGAACTTAAGATCAGATTTGAATACATTCTTTTAGTCCTGCTGAGATGGGCCATCTAAAGCAGTGGTTTCCAACCTTTGTCATCTGACGAACCCCCCACAGGCCTGTCATTTGGACCCCCGTCATCCACACTAGCCTGCCTTCGCACGCCTATCGCTCACAGCTTCAAGTCTACTCGGCGAATTTGGGACTGGTAATACAAGAAAACCACCGCGTTAAAATGTGTTCATTTGAACTTATTTTACTTTTCAACTGCGAATTGATACTGGACGTACTTTCAGATACAAATTTCCAGCAGTTTATTCATTATTTTAGCTAGCTATTTTAAATGATTATCCATTATATTCAGCTAACGTTTTTATTTATTTCAACCGTTTATCTCATATTAACTGAACGGTTTTATTTGTTTATCCATTCCCTAATGATTTCAAACTGTTAATTTGATACTTTTTTCTAGTTATTTCAACTCTGAATCGATGCCGTAATCAAACAATTCCAACTGATAGCCATTATTTAGCCAATAATTATTTGACTGTTTACTCATAATTTTAGCTCCATATTTTAAATGTTGTTTTTTTCCCCCCTTATATTCAGCTAACAATTCCATTTGTTTATCCATACTATTAGCGAAACATTTGATGTGTAAGCCACACTTCTAGCAAGCCATTTATTCATCATTATTTATCTGTTCTAATAATGTCTGCGTTCCTTTTGGCTGTCTGTTTCAACTGCTCATCCATTACTTTCGATTACTGATTACCATTTCTGCTTATACCTGTTCAGGTCTGTTCAACTCTTTTATTTATTTTTTTTATTTATTTATTTATTTTCTCTCAATTTTAGGTAAGACTCGTTAAAGTGGTCTTTCTGCATACCTTCTGGATGCTGAACCCCCCCCCCCCCCCCTCTTGCAGTAGGCTACTCTTGGTGGTGAATTACTGATCTAAATCACGTCCATGTCAGAATTTGTAACTGCAACTCCTCACAGCTTGGTGCTTGTGTTGTTTTAATTAAAGCATTGAATGCCACGCACACAGGAAGAATAGCGTTCTTCAAAAGAGTTTCTCATCTATGGAATAAATTTTTTTTTTTTTTTTTAATCTCCCTTCCCAAGGGCGTACTGTGTCTTTAAGTCAGTGACTCAAAATGAAAGTGGAAGTAAAACGCTTTGGCTAAAAGTATTGTCCAGACATTACTTCAGCTATTCTCCCACCAACGGTCCAGCAGATGTCATAGAGGGGAGCGTGTCCGGTGAATTTGGCTTAATTCACCAGTGTGGTATGTCTCTTGTCGTATACGTATGCTTTGTGTTGCGACATAAAATGTGTGTGTTCGAGGTTTAGGTTGTTCGGCGTGTAGCCTATATGCACAAGTTCAATTAGGCAATATGTTGGCACAATTGCCTGTCTTTCATTGGTGTTGTGGTTTTTACCTTGTGTTCAACATGTTACATGAAATGACCGGACTCTGCGTGAAATACAGGCTCGGCGGCGGAAACACTGTAGCCTTGTAAACTCAACCTCGCTTTAAATATAGCCCACTTGTATGTAAACGTGGTGTTCAATTCGCTTCTGTATTGAAAGTCAATGGACACAAGCCAACCATTTTGACGAGTGCTTCCTCTTTTAGACACCGCCGAAATAAGAAAAACTAGATTAACATGTTATTTTACACCGTCTTTATCGAAAAGACAAGTGAAAGTATTGCTTTTTTTTTAATTTTTTTTTTTTTTTATTTTTAACTCCCCGGGAATACACATTTAAACACATATAGGGTTAGACACAGCACATAAACATCTGAAGAAAAAACAAAAGATCTCTAATTGGAAGATGTATTTTTTTTTTCCAAAGATTATTTTTTTTCTTCCTCCATTCTTAGTTGCTTTGAAAGGATTATGAAATTAAATAATAAACTGAAAAGGGGAGACACAAATTTACCACCTGTTTGTAAATTTCTTCTTCAAAAACCCAACATAAATGAGATTTATTTTTCCAATTGGCAGTCTATTTTCTTCACTTCATTAAACATACGGTTTTTTGGGTTTGTTTTTTTCAAATTATTATATACGTCTATGAAATAAACTACATCACATGCTGTTGATGGTGATATATTGAAGAGAAAAAACAAAAATCACAACAAATGCAGCATATCTTAAGCCACAGATTCATGGAATAGTCAGCCCAATAATCAATACAACATGTTAGTGTCTTTCTGGAATGTTAATTATTATAGCTCTATTTAATAACTTTATTTGTTATAGCACTCTTCAGAACTCCTGAA
Source organism: Brachyistius frenatus (assembly GCF_029030835.1). Taxonomy (NCBI): domain Eukaryota; kingdom Metazoa; phylum Chordata; class Actinopteri; family Embiotocidae; genus Brachyistius; species Brachyistius frenatus. The sequence continues at coordinate 1,301,325 of NW_027210622.1, forward strand.
GAACTTCTGAACAAGGTTGATAAAAGAATTTATTTTATTTTTTTTTTTTTATTTTTTTTTTAAAAGCACAAAGTCCACAAGGAAAATTACAAATATGACTGTTGAAATGAAGGATAAATAAGGGATAACAACAAATAAAATAAGTAATGAATGTATTGTATGAGAAAAATGTCATACAGTAAAAATAAGTCTTGAGAGGTGATTTAAAAGAAGGCAGGGAAGTTTTCTAGTTTAATTTCCTCCTGTAAGGTACACAGGGTTGAAGTCATAACAGCAAACCCACCTTTGGTCTTCAGATTTGATTGGGGAATGCTAATCAGGCTTTATCAGAGGATCTCAAACTAGGAGCTGGTAAGTAAAGATTTAGAAGCTCAGACAGGTAGCTCAGTTCCATACAATGCAGGGCATTCAGAGTAAGAATTTAAAATCTATCCAAAAATGGACAGGTATCCAGTGAAAGGCAGTTGAAGTAGGAAAGATATTATTAAACCTGTCTTTGAGATAAAGTGGCTGGTGGCTGCCTTTTGGACACCCTGAAACTGCGCAATGATGTTTTCCTCTAAGAGAAGTAAACACAGCAATATAATAATCCAAAATGTTTATGTTATAAAAAAATGTATTATGGGGCCCTAAGCACCATATAAAAAGGTCCAGTATCATTACTTTCAGTTTACTTCTTACTGTAATTAGAACATTTCTGAGTCTGGAAAGTATATATATAAAAAATTTAAAAAAAATTTTTTTTTTTAAAAAAAAAAAAAAAAAGCAAATATGATACACAAACCTAACACTGCAAAATAATTTTTTACAGTTATAACCCACAACTGAGGAGACCATTTGCTGGAGTTTTGAAAGTGAAAAGTTGTCCCATTCTTGGTTTATGATTTCAAATGTTGTCTGGGTACCAGCATGTGTTAATCTAAAACTTGTATATCTTGTTCCTCCCCAGACAACCAAGCAAGTCATGTTTATTGATGCTTTCTCATACAATCACAGAATCTGGCTTTTCAACTGTGCGCTGTTAGCAAGCTGGGTGGTCCTTCTCCGCTTTAGCCCGGAGGACATGGCATTCATGATTTCCAAAATTTTGATTATTCAGACAACAGGAGAGCTTTCCACTTTTCCTCAGTACATCTTAAATGAGCTTGCGCCCAGAGAAGGTGGTGGTGTTTCTGCATAATGTTTATGTATGGTTTCTTCTTAGCATGGTCAAGTTTTAACCACCATTTTTGGATGCAGCAATGAACTGTGTTCACACACAACTTTTTTTTTTGTCATTTGTTGTTCTTATGTTCCATCAAATTGTCCAAATATCACAGGTCCAATGTGTCTATCTAATGAATTCATAACAAATACATTTATATAATATTACATGCTTAAGACACATCTTTTAACTTCAATGTCCTTGGATTCATACCAGGGGCCATCAGGATATTGCACTCAATGGTATCCACACAGGAAGTGTAGTCACCAGGGACTCATTAACTATATTCGTAAAGGCAAAAAATACACTGATGCTCCGCCACTATGTTAAAAAATTCTGATTCTGGTATCCACCCACCACACACAGCTGTAGTGGCTTGATAATTGTATGGGGAAAAACATTGGCGTACAAAAGATACTTGTATTTTGCTGGACTCGTTTCATGTAGTTGTCCAGACTGCAGCTTGAATTCGAGCATCATACTTGTCCAGTAAAGTAACTGAAGAATTTCTAGTTGTGCCCACAAATATGAGTAACTTATGGAAAGGAGTCTGTTCTGGGCTTTGTGTGTTGGTTGTTGTTGTTTCAGGGAGGGCTTAAACATGTACACAATACAAAAGCTTACAAAGAGCAAGCCCATATAGTGTCACAGGAATACCAGTGGTTTAAAAGTCACATGGATTATCGAGCATGCATTTAGACAAAAATACAAAAAACAGACAAATCAAGCTGGTGCAGAGGGGCAAACAAACAAATCAAGCACATCAAGACCAGATAAACCTTAACTGACTCACAGTCCACAGCAATCACACTTTATTGTCTGACAGATAAAACTACAGCCAAGTAGTTGACAAAATAAAGAGGTCATCACAGATCTTTTATCCTCAGCTCTATGCAGCGTATGGATTTGGCAATTTATGTAAGTCTTCAAGCAGTATTTAAAAAGGAAAGTCTTGACTGGACTTTCTGTTTCAGTATGAATATTTGTTGATTGAATGTCTGCCCTGAGTAAATAAAAAGACTCGAAAGTCTGTTGCTGGTCAGACGTGTTTCTGAAGTACTCCTGGATATCTGTTTCACTGCCATTTACAGAATGTGAAACTGAGAAAAATCACAGAAGCAAACTTATTTACAAACTTGACAAATAATACAGTGATGAGATCATAGGTCATTTAAGAATCTCATTCACTCATTTGTATGATTTTTGTTTAAGATTTGCATTGCAAATTTGCTGCAGCAGTGACATGTTTAGTTTCTTTATTGAAGTGACAAACAAGCCTGTTCAGTTTTGGCCATTTTCAAATACTTGTTTGACTTGATTCAGCCTTCACAATGTCATAAAAAGCATAGTGTGGGAGTCATTTAAGAAAAAATAAAACCACATTTTCCCAAGTAAGACGTTTTGTCAACTGCTTTCAAAGAGGAATTTCCGTTTAAGCAGAATCACAGTTTGTCATGAACAATTAGTAACAGCTGTGAGCAGTGTCTGGACAGTTGAGTTTTGAGTTTTTGCAAATGCAAGTACTAAGCCAGGCATTTCTTCTCAATCCTAATGAAGTTATGGACAGCTCACCGCACCGTCAAAACGTTTGGGAAACGTTAAGACTCTATTCTTGTAAAGGTTACGGCTATATATATTTTTGTACTGGATTAGAGTTCTGGGTTTCCCCTGGAAACGTTCTATTGGAGGTGGACTGGTAATTAAAGATTAATATGATTAATGATCATAAATAATAATGCTTTGTGAAGTAGCCTCTGTGCTCCATTCCCTGAATGTTAATGTTTTATCATGATGTTAGTGGAGGTGGTGTTGGTTTTGGGTGAGGTGGTTTGTTTTACTTTTATCATGCTCTCTCCAACAAGTAGACATTTTTAATTAGTAGACTTCCACCAACCCCTCACACACTGACCACTAATGCATGTTAATAGATTTATCTCCACCACGTATCCACCTGTGCTGCATTTGGTATGGTGCCTTCGTGGCCACGAAAACACCAACTGACTGCCCTTTGCACCCAGCACTTTGATTCACAGAAGTGCTGTTGACCTCTGAGTTAACACAGATGTATGTGTTTTTTCTATATATCAGCTGATCCCCATATAACATCTGTTTTCATTTCAACTGTCACTATAGGTGAAGAAACATGGCCTCCATTGTTGCAGTCATCGCTGTTTTCAGTGCCATTACTATCAATGCAGAAAATACTCTGAGCGGTAAGTTCTTTCACGATCTGAGAATTTCATGTGGGAAATATTGCTTGCTACTTATACAACCCATCAATTTTTTTTCTCTCTACAGAATTTATCAAAGTTGAATGCAACGTTCAAAACGTGGGGCAGCATGGCCATCAGTCAGTGCTGGAGTGTATGGTCCAGACCTCACAAGAGGTAGTGGATGCAACTATCCACAGGGTCACTTGGAAGAAGAAGGGACGTGATGATCCCTTACTGTTTTTTGCAGAAAGCAGGGCCCATATGGCGCGAGGCTATAGTTTTGCTGAGCCATCATGGAATGAGACGAACATGAACGTATCCCTGCTCATATCCAACACTGTGGTTGCGGACGCTGGAGATTATACGTGCTCAGTGTCAACGGACAGCGGTTTTGCGGAAAAAACCTGTTCCCTCAAAGTTCAAGGTGAAGCTAAAACAAAATTTCAATCCATTTGGCACAGATGCCTATTTTCAGTAGGATTTGTTGACAGAACTATTGTTACCAACTCACTTTGAAACGTAGGAATGGTTAAATGTGTTTTTATAAACATTTCTTTATTCTAAATGCACAAAGGAAACTGGTAGTTTAGAGATTAAGGGACTTTCCTGACCAAGGAGATTGGTATTCCCCTTACATTGTTTCGCTTGTGTCTTTTACTTTCAGTTCCACTGTGACAACCAATCACATCCAGAAATTCCATTTGGAAGAGCCACTTATATTATTTAAACATTTGTTTTGCTGAGTACACATTATGAGTATACATTGTAAAATGTATTATGTCAAATATAATGGTCATCAAGAAAATTAGAATTAATTGAGATATTTTATTGGTGTTGTTTTATTGACGTCATGGTGCAATGTTCAACTCAGTTATTATGTTTGTGTTCTGTTTTGTCTTTGCAGCCAAATACAGGGCACCAATCATGCACTCCATCCCTGAGAGAATGACTCCAAATGAACACAGTACCCTGATTTGTACCTCTGGTGGTGGCTACCCAAAAGGTAAACTTCGCTGGTTTGACATGGACAATGAAGAGTGGACCAAAAGCTCTGAAATGGAGGCGAAACAGACGGACGAGGGACTGTTTCAGCTCTCTAGCAAGCTGGAATTGCTGCCAGGATCCACTTTCTCCAAGTATACCTGTGTCGTGTTCAACGCCAGCGGAGGCAAAGAAGACGAGGCCACATTTGAACTGAAACCATCAGCTTTAGGTATGTTATGGAGCACCACTCAGTACTTTTTAGGTCCGCTGGCTATATCCTGCTGCACACAATGAAATGCTGTGCTGTAATTTCAGCCAAAGTTAAATCTAACAGCCCCTGAACTTTGAAGCCACCCAGATGTCACCACAATTTTGTTTGCATGGTGGGAGGTTGATGGGGGGCTGAATTTCCCAACAGAAACCCCAAAATTAAAAGTATTTGAGGTTTAGGTCATGAGTAAACAATATCTTGCCAATATCTGCCTGCATCCGTTTCAAAACATTGGTACTTGCGTACCGTGCTGCAAACAGATCGGGTCCAGTCTACATCCAGGACATGGTCAAATCTTACACCCCAGCCCGCTCCCTCCACTCTGCTTCTACCAATCGGCTTGTTGCTCCCTCGCTGCGAGCTAAACACTCTACAAAATCACGACTGTTTGCTGTCCTGGCTCCTAAATAGTGGAATGAGCTCCCCACCAACATCAGGACAGCAGAAAGTCTATACATCTTCCGCCGCAAACTAAAAACACACCTCTTCAGACTTTACCTTGAACAGTAGAACTTTAGTAGCACTTAAAATGACACTTACTGATAACATTTTGTAGTTTGGCTTTCTTGAAGAAATTGTATTTTCTTGATTCTTGTTGTTCTGGGTTGTGTACCCTCATGGTTGAAATGCACTTATTGGAAGTCGCTTTGGATACAGTTTTGTTCCTCTACAATGCTACAGCATCTGTTTGTTTTATCCATAACGAAAGAAGACTGTTGTCCTTGCTGAAGGTGTTTTGACACAAGCTTTTGTTTGTAGACAGGCTGAAACATGTCTCTCACCTAACATTTTCAAAACAAGACCGCTCATAAAGAAAGAATACTATGCATGATGGTAAAGACTGGGTAGTGTTTTTCATGTAATGGAACTGCAGTTTTTGTTATCCACTATTCATTCTCCTTGATGGAAAAACTCCCCAACAGCTTCCCTTTACAAATCATTAACCTGTGCAGTGAGAACAGCAATAACAGCTCAGTGCCAGTGGTTTAATTGGGTCACATTTTTGCAACATAGTGCAAAGGTTGCTTGCAAGCTATCTAGTTTCATATTTACTTTCTACTTTGTGTACAAGGATAGTGATTTAAGCAAGAGCAAATGTCCAAACTGTACACATCCCTCTGGTAGTAAAAGAGAAAGTAAATGTAGACAGTTTAAGTATTACAAGCGGAATTTCCCACCAGTGCATGCATACCTCATTTTTTGTTTGTTTGATTTATTTCAGGGTTTGAAAAGGGAGCAGAGATTCCAGCCTCCAAAATAGTCGCTCCTGTGGTGGTCATCGGGTCACTGCTCGTAGGACTGCTGTTGGTACTGCTGATTTATAAAAAACGATCTCCATGTGAGTACACACTCCTGTCCTCCTTTGTTTTTGGTCAAAATTAACCAATATGAATCTTTTTCAGTAACGATATATCACATGAAGAAATACAATGCAAAATTACAGTTGTCTGTTTAACAAAGTTTCTACTTATTCTAAGAAAAGAACAAGGTCACAACGCAGTGGGTTTAAAACACACTTTTTTTTAGACAACTCCCAGACACTGCTTGAAGGACTTTTGTACTAACATCTAATTTCCTACAAGAGAAATACAGCAAGAAATGTACTCACAGCTTTAATTCTTGTTCCTATGGACTTACTGTAAGTTTCTTTTGACAGAAGTTTTTGCCAAATCTATAAAATGTAGTGAAACATGGAGAATTTGTTATTAATGCACACATTATTTATCTGCAAATTATCTTCAAAATATAATTGTATTAAAAATATCATTGAAATATTACAATTCATTTTTTTAATGTCTGTTGTAAAACGATTGTCAGGTGCCTGTAGGTAATCGTTCCTCCTGTTTGTTCCGGCCCTTAAAAGATTTGTTCATACTGCTGTTTCAGTGTTCACATGGATACCCAAGTATGATTTAAAACAGATTCTAAAAATGTCAACCTATTCCTAAAAATGAGCAGTGACAGTACTACTGATATAGTATACAATTACAGAAGTAATACTATTGCTGTTATTGGATCATAACCTCGACTACAATTTCTGATGTGATACTTGAATACTAACGCTCACAAATGTGGAGTGAGATTTTATCACGTGCTCTCTGTAAACAATGAAGACCTAACAGGAAGAAACACACAGTAGGTGAAGGTTGACACAAAAAGTTGAAACTGGAATATCCTGCAGAACACCTGCTTAGTGGCCCTTTGATTTGTGATGGGAAAGCACATTTCCCTTTATTGTTACATTATCCAGCTAAACAGTTGTGTACTACAAAGTGTCTCACGAAAATTGGTGAAGTAAGCACGAGTATATACTGTATCTACAGTGAGTGCGTCCACTGATCTCATCCCAAATCTGGTTGAGCAAGTTTTGAACGTCAATGTTTACTCATACATTTAGTTGAATCACATATTCATCCCTAACCACAGTACTACTCAGGACATTCATTTTGTATATTTCCATCACTTTGGAAAATTTGGGTTTAGTTATTAATAGCTCGTATTTGAAACATAACTTAACCTGGTTTATGTTTCAGACACTTACCACCGGGGATCTGTCTATGCTTGCACGTCCTCAACTCACTTCATATGCTGATGCCTTCACACCCACCTATTGTAAAACACAGTCAAATCTTTTATAATGTAATGATTTGTTGCAGGTGGCCATCAAGCGATTCCTACACATGATGAAAGCGACAAGGAAGGTACGTATGTCTAAATTACAGTGATTTGACTGACTGTGTTTAACTAATACATCTTTGCATTGTTACTGTTTTCATGTGCGCTGAGATTTTATTCAAGCTTTGATGTTGTTTATGTTTCTCCAGGTGATCATCAGGAAGTGGTTTAATTCCAGGACATCCTACACTGAGGTAATTACAATGCTCCAAGCAAGCAATTGAAAAGACTCATTTTACCTCCACTGTGTACTGTCTACTGTCTTTACTGGAAGTCAGATAACAATCGATAGATTGGAGTAAGAATATTCTGTTTCTAACGCTCTCTCTCTCTCTGCAGGAGACACCGCATGTCACATAATGATATTACTTAACAGACAACCTCTGAAATCAACACTCTCTTGTTTGCTAAACTCTGTCATTATACCTTTTCCATTGAAAACAACCATGTATAACCAGGAATAAGTTGTATCAGTATGATTTTTCAAAGTAACTGTATAAGCTCTCCATTCACCCAAGCTTGCTAAGTTAACACTCTTGTATCATGTATAAATCAAAACAAAAAATTATGCTGATTTTGAATCCAGCCAAAATTAACTAGAAGCTGGGGGCGTGGGGAGGGGGTTAATCTTCAGGACCAGTGACCTTAAAACACACGCATCAAGTGCAAACAGGAACATCACCATTTTTCTTTTAGAGATGGCAGTGAGTATGATGTGTTTGTCATTTGAGGAAATGTTTGTAGAGGAAATTATCTTTGTTCAACTCATGCAGTTATTGTAGCACTTTTCACTTCCTTTCCTCGTGTTCTGCTCATGTTACGAGGAAAACACTGAAAAATGATTTTAAGATGGGGACAAGTCATTGTGTATATTTTTGTTTGTATGTTTTTTGCAATGAAATGTAATTGATTTGGCTTATTGCCCTAATTTTACAGATTTTTATTTTTTTTACTCTTTGCGTGTGACCTAAAAATGTGCTCAAGTTTTGTGAAAGGGCTCAAAGATAAGGACTTTTCTTACTGTCAACAAATCCCATCACAGTGCCAGTACATGTTCACACTTTTTGTAACTTGTCTGTGGCACTCAGATGCACGTACATGTGTTCCTAATGAAGATCTACATTGTTAAAATAAGGGTATCGTATCAGATTTGAAAAAGCTGCAGTAACTCCCAGTACATACAGGAATGTTTCCAACTGTGAATTATTTTGCATCAAGTAGGATTTGCTCAGAATAAAACACACTGTTTGGGTTACAGTGAATCACTGCATTCATATACTGTTTCTTAAAGGATTCATGCCACATGATCACCAGTGGTTACTTACTAGCTAATGCAAAAATATATCCAAAAGCTCTTTTGTTTTTCCTACTTCCGTGTGATCAGTGAGACTGTGCTTATGTAACTTTTGGCAGCAGTACGCTATTCCCAAAATCAACACTTATCTTCACCACTTCGGGTATTGTGTCTCACTCTTTTCATATTAACCAACTCTCATAAAAATAGAGATTTTAAATGTGAGACCTGTTTGGTAATGAACAGGGTCACAACAAAACAAAATTTTCTACTCCAGGTCTGTCACTTCTTGTGACAATAACAAGGCAAAGTATGGACAATAAAATAATTTCACACAGTTCCAAGATAGGTCTTTGAATTCATTATTGACTTCATAAAGAAAAACAAAACTGTGAATTTTAGCAAAAGTTTTAAAAGTTTTTTTGTACACTACTAAGTAAAAAAGACATCAACATCCTTAAAAGTAATAAAGGTACATTGTTGTTGTTTTTTTTTTTTTTTCATCTATGAATTTATATTGTCCCAATTTAAATGTCATTTCCAGATATAACCTGACACAGTAATATTGACAATAATAGGGCTGTTTGTGTTGTTTTTGTATGATTAATGAGCACTTAATGAGAAAGCTGTGATCTGTGGTGTTATGATGTAATTAAAACATTTTTTTCTGAATTGAAAGGGAGAATTGTGTAAATGTTTTAAATTATTGTCTGTATACATAGATTGTATTTCAGTACTAGCAGTTTTTGTTCATCTGTAGGCTTATTTTAAAACACATCCAACATAGCATCATCACCTATTACAACACAGGCACAGACACACAATTCCCAAGGAACATTTTGTGTGAGTCATGCTGCACTTACAGTGCCTTGCAAAAGTATTGACCCCCCTTGGCGTTTTTCCTATTTTGTTGCCTTACAACTTGGAATTAAAATTTATCTTTATTTGGATTTCATCTAATGGACATACACAAAATAGTCCAAATTGGTGAAGTGAAATGAAAAAAATAACTTGTTTCAAAAAATTCTAAAAAATAAATAACGGAAAAGTGGTGCGTGCATATGTATTCACCCCCTTTGCTATTAAGCCTCTAAATAAGATCTGGTGCAACCAATTACCTTCAGAAGTCACGTAATTAGTTAAATAAAGTCCACCTGTGTGCAATCTCCTTTGAACATCCCACAGAGCACCATTAAAGCCATTATTAAAAAAATGGAAAGAATATGGCACCACAACAAACCTGGCAAGAGAGGGCCGCGCACCAAAACTCACAGACCAGGTAAGGAGGGCATTAATCAGAGAGGCAACAAAGAGACCCTGAAGGAGCTGCAAAGCTCCACAGCGGAGATTGGAGTTTCTGTCCATAGGACCACTTTAAGCCGTACACTCCACAGAGCTGGGCTTTACGGAAGAGTGGCCAGAAAAAAGCCATTGCTAAAGAAAAAAAGACTGAGATGAGACTAAAATTGAGCTTTTTGGCCATCAAAGAAAACGCTATGTCTGGCGCAAACCCAACACCTCTCATCACCCCGAGAACACCATCCCCACGGTGAAGCATGGTGATGGCAGCATCGTGCTGTGGGGATGTTTTTCATCGGCAGGGACTAGGACACTGGTCAGAATTGAAGGAATGATGGATGGCACTAAATACAGGGAAATTCTTGAGGGAAACCTGTTTCAGTCTTCCAGAGATTTGAGACTGGGACGGAGGTTCACCTTCCAGCAGGACAATGACCCTAAGCATACTGCTAAAGAAACACTCGAGTGGTTTAAGGGGAAACATTTAAATGTCTTGGAATGGCCTAGTCAAAGCAAAGACCTCAATCCAATTGAGAATCTGTGGTATGACTTAAAGATTGCTGTACACCAGCGGAATCCATCCAACTTGAAGGAGCTGGAGCAGTTTTGCCTTGAAGAATGGGTAAAAATCCCAGTGGCTAGATGTGCCAAGCTTGTAGATACATACCCCAAGAGACTTGCAGCTGTAATTGCTGCAAAAGGGGGCTCTACAAAGTATTGACTTTGGGGGGGTGAATAGTTATGCACGCTCAAGTTTTCTGTTTTTTTGTCTTATTTCTTGTTTGTTTCACAATAAAACATATTTTGCATCTTCAAAATGGTAGGCATGTTGTGTAAATCAAATAATACAAACCCCCTCAAAAACAAAATCAATTTTAATTCCAGGTTGTAAGGCAACAAAAAAAGAAATACGCCAAGGGGGTCAATACTTTTGCAAGGCACTGTACATAAGTAAGTCCCACTTGCAGCACAAACATTTACAGACTCTTTATTTAGAAGTTTTGCAGTAGACTGCTTCAGTTGGTGGCTGTTTTTAAGATGATGGGACATATTGACTGTTTTCCTTTATTTTCTTACTCCTGATGATATCAATTAGTAATAATAATTCTTTGAAAACTTTGTTGAAATTTCCCTAATTTGTGCATAAAACCATGGAACACCTACACACTTCAACACTTCCTGCTCCTTCAGCTGATGGAAGTTGTGTAAAGTTGTAACAGATGCTGTGTAGCTGATCATTGATGTACTGCATAACTGATCCATACAAATCTACACGTTGACTTTAAAAAAAAAAAAAGCTTAAATCTGGATTAAATTACTTTTTCTGCTGTTCAAACATAATAGTAAATTAATGAATAACAAAAGGTATAGAAGACTGATACTGTTTAACGATTTTGTAAAGCTTAAATATTTCCTATTCCTGCCATCTGGTGGACAAATAGCACCACCACAACAGTATTGATAGACGAAGGTTGGAGACAACTGATATTTTTGCAGCCTTTAATAGTGCAAATAGATTCCTCTCTTGCTCTCTGATCTGAAATGGCCCTGATTCAGCAATTGAACTACCAGTGAAACCATGAGAAAGTGTAGTTTCAGTGTGCAGAATTAACAGTTTTAAAAAAAAAACACCAACAGCAAATGAAGTACTGCAGTTAAAACAGTTACAGTCAAGATTAATCATTCCTGTTGTTTAAAAAAAAAACTGTAGAAAATAGTTCTTTGGGTCAATGTGATGAACCTGGAAGGAACACATTCCAGCTTCAGCACTTGTTGAAACTTGCATCTGACGCCAATCTGCAGAACAAGTTTGACGAGCCCTAATTGTTTTTTAGTTAGTTGAAAAGAAAGGCTTTGAAGTCTGCTTTTAAAAGTAAACAAAAGCCAGACTAGCTCTCTTGTGTTTTGAAAGACATTATGAACAAATTCATGTAAAAGATTTTATTCTTTGCCCATGGAGTCAAGCAGACCTTTTTCAGATAGTGTTTTTAACATAAAAGGTAACTCCTTAGCTATAACAGTTCAATTAGCCTGAAGTTCCTCTAAACATTAGCTGATCACGGAAGACAGAGCTGATTCAGTCAACTGGCTTTGCAGCTGTTTCACAGAGGCACAGATAATTTGTTGCTTCAATTGATTACGTTTACCATAAGTTTTGATTGCACACCCGCATAAAAAGTAGAACATTTCCCTTTAAAAACCAATGACAGGTAAAGTCAATGACAATGATTATCTTGTTACAAAGGCACCTGTCAATCAGTGGGAAGCAGTTCTTGAAGTTGCTGTGTTGCAGGCAAGAAAAATTGGGTAAGTGTAAAGATCTAAGTGACTGCGACGAGGTCTGAACAGTCAGAGAATCTCCACAACAGCAGGTGGTCTAACTATGGGTGGAAATATGTGTCACTACAGAGAGAATTTTAATCATTTATACTTGAATTTGAATTGCTAAACTTAAATAATTGCATCAAAAAACAGAACTTGAATCACATAATTTGAATTTGTATCGTTTATCTTGAATAACTACACTGAAACACTGAATCTGATTAGTATGATTGACTTTATAGTTTTGGAAGTAAAAGTTGCTCTGAAATTACATCTGATCATCATCTAATTCAACTCAATATTTGTATGAGAAGAAGCTTTGTGTAATATGTACAGGTGATAATAATACTGCAGCTGTTAGATCGGGTTAATATGGCACAGTTTATGAGCTTAAATGAAAGATTTCGGCCGCAGTCATGTTTCGCTGAATATGATCATTTATAGCTAACTAAACTGAAATTCTAATTTCTTGCTATTTATAGATACATATCTTTAAAAATGCATAGTATATTACAACAATGTGATTATCTATGTTGATCTAATTCAAATGCATTTGTTTCTCGGTTGTTGTTTTTTTCAGTTTAAAAAAGGTTCTTTAAACTTGTACCTTTTCTTACATGTTTTCATGATCTGGTTTTCAGCATCATGAAATTGTGACACCTTTACAAGCTAAACATCATGTCACTGGCACAAGTAAATGACTGAATGCAAATGATTTAGTCTCACAGGATGCACAACATCGCCCCACATAAAACCATACAGGAAGCACGCTTGTTGTGTTGCACTGTCTGTGTGTGAGGGTGTAAAAAAACAAAGCAAGAATCCCGTGAGCCCCAGTCACCGCGCCAAGATGTTGCTATGCTGTTGGTCCGTAATGTTGATCTGCCTATCTGCTTATTCAGGTAGGTCTATCTACTTTTCTGAAATAGATATTGATGTAGTTAAAGTCTGAATAATAAAGTTCACTAGACCAGCTGAGAAGGATCATTTTAGATCAAAGAAGTTTTCTTCTTTTTCAGTTTGATCCCATGATCTCTGTAGTTATCTGAGATTAATGTCACTCCTGCTGCTTCCATCAAAACTGTTATTTAGTTGGTGTTAGAATAATGGCAATATCTGTTTTTTGATGTTTTTTTTTAAACCCTCTAACCACAGACAGTTTTGTCTCTTTTATGACAGAGAGCACTGTGATGTACAAGGAGTCTGGCAAGAACATCACTTTGAGGTGTTCCTCTGAAGAATGTCCCGAGAGGATTAACGATTATGTCGGGATGTATCTGTTTCATGAATTTGTTGAAGAGAAAGAGGTGATTTTCTACAAAGACAAACTCATGGAGCGAACGGGGTACAAAAGCAGGATTCAGATAAACAGATACCAGAACCACACCATCACCATCACCATCAGCAACCTGACCGCGGATGACTCCGGTGTCTACACCTGTGTCTACACAAACACAATGATAAATCAAGTCAGGTGCAATTCTGCCATAGTATTTATAAGAGGTTTGTTTTTCCTTTTTCTCCTCAAAAACTGCTCAACTTTCTCTTAGTGGTAGTAACTCTCAATGGTGCAGAGGTGCAGTGTCTGGCATACACATGGTACCTTTGCTCAATTACTCATTTAAAAGGTGACCTTTAACTCTGCCACAAACTCATCTTCCATAGTTGATGAAGGTGACTAAATACAGATATTGCATGGACAAAGAAATGTAGGCTACCTTATGTTAAACTATGTACAGTGGCAACATGATTGAGGTCTCCAAAGAGATCTAACTCTACTTCTTATTGGTATAGAATTCCAGTAACATAAATTCCAAAATTATTTATGTGGCATTTGGAAGGGGAGGAAGAACTAATAGCAAACAAAGGGAAAATGTAGGCCTATTTGAAAAGCTATTTTATTCATGGCAACAATGGTAAGTATAATGCTAATTATTATCAGTTCTTAGTAACCAAATTTTGCTCACTTTTGTAAATTTACCTCTGTTAAGTGCAGGACTTTTGCTTGCAAGATAAAAATTGTAGATTGTGTTATTACTATTTCCATTATACTCCACAACTGATGGACTACATATGTCCATTACTCATTAACAGCTATTTCCAATATGCTTGTGTGCTACATTTAAAGACCTTCTTTTTAGTTTTAGATAACCTATTTTTTGAGGTTTATGAACAATTCAAAACCAAATTGCAAATTTAAAAAGCAAAACTGTTCCACAAAGGTTGTCACGATGAGACGCCTTTAGAGCATTTGCATGAAGACATTACATTTGATTTGGTGTAACCCATGTTTGCCTTTCTTTCACACAGGAGTAACACCATGTTCCAAACCAGAAGAGGTGCCCGGGACCAGTGCAGAGGAGAGCGGTCCGCCTCTGGTGTTAATTGTCACTGCTGCCTGTGCCATCAGCTCGCTAGTTAGCATCATCTTCATGCTACTGATCATCCTGAGGGTGAGTTCAGTTCTCATTAATCATTGCTTTGTGCCTAATCAAGCTCTGTAGTCCAGTTCTGCAAGTTTTGGATTGCAATAGCGGTTGCCTTGTTTATCTGTACACATTATCAATTGTATATGCACGCTTTTACCAGTCTATCACACAGCATCCCTTCCAAACCACAGAAATGCTGTAAACATAATGAACCCCTCGAGCTCGCATGCTGATTAAATCTAAAACCACTGAATGCTCAGTCTGTGTCTTAAGCACAGATGTGGGTTGCTTCTTCGAACTGACAATACCCCCTTCACATTTTTTTCATTGCTGTCTCAAACACAATGCCTGTGCTAGATAAACCAAGATTCATGATGATTTAACAACAATTTTCTCCCTCAAATACCCCTAACGTGTCGTCTCATTGAAAGAACTCCACAAAACCTTGTACTTGCTCTACCACTTCAGAAAAATCACCAAATTTGTAGTGCTATTTAATTATCTTCAACTGCTCTGCCATCTCAAACAAGAAAGTTTATTTTACAGTTAACATTTGTTAAAAAATTAGGTCTTCCGTTTCTTTGAATTTACTGTCATTTACTGAACGTAGTTTTTTTTTTTTTAAATTCTGCACAAACCCTCATGCTATACAGAAAATCTCTACAATAATATTTTCACTGCCAACAGGTGAAACAATCCACTCGCAGCAGAGGAAGAAGAAGTGCCCCGCAAGAGTCCAATGATTATGTGTATGAAGTTATGAACATGAACGGCAGCTCCACAGCGGTCATCAACAGGCCAATATAATTTTGCTTAGCAATGATATCAAATATTATGGACTTTTTGGACGTCTTCTTCTTTACAAAGTAAAAATACTTTTCGCTGAATTTAGATTTTCAAGTGATTTCAATCAACATACACAAGACAAAATGTAAAATATATGTTTAATTGCTGAACAGAATTGAACAGAATTATTAATTCTGGTTAAAATTATTCTTAATATTATTTGTATTGTTCATCAATATTACAACTCTAATATTTGTGTGGTAGTGTTGTGGCTATATTTGACTGGTTAGGCACAAGTAATAGATATCAATGTAATAAACATGCAGGAGATGTAAAAGGCAGTGGGAATAATAGCTAACTGGAACACAAGGGTTGAAACTGGCCCAACAGAGCAGTCAGATTATTGATTTCCAGAAATGTGGCAGGGAAGACAATCAGCAGGTGTTTTTGCTTCAGTACTTAACCAGACAAATATTTTTGAAGGCTCTGTGGTGAGGAGGGGAATGAAACTGTACATGTGGGCAAAAGTCATGCACCTGACAGGGAGGAAATAGGGGCACATGGGTGTGTGGTTTGCATGTGTTCCCAAAGACTTCTCACATAATGTATTGTTATAAATCTTACATGTTTCATGTATTCATAATTTAGGTAATTACGTACAAATATAGAACAAAAACATCTGACCATCCATTATCGATACCCGCCTTATCCTTAAACAGGGTCATGACCTCAAAAATACTTCTCATAAAAGGAGACGGAACCTGTTTTGCTGCCCAATATGTATCAACATGCCACATATAAATAAAACTAACAAACATATGCCTTAATGTTGTTTTAAAAATCATATTACTTTTATTGTGTAATGTCCAAATATTTGGAGAACATATATTTGAATGCTTTGACATCATTGTTTTTGGAAACAGAAAACTCCACACTTAAACACACTTTAGTTATGATATTATTCAAAATCATCTCACTTTAAACAAACTGCCAATGTCTTTTTGTTTTGTTTTTGAATTTCCAGAACACATGTTTGTCAGGAATTTTAAACCACAGCCATCACATAACCAGGGACAGATATATGCAATAAAAAAAATAAAAAAAAAAAACTCTTGGAGGCTGTCCTGCATCATAGAAGACATAGAGAGTGCTGTGAGCTGATTTAGTTCCCCTGGGCCTCCCAGACTCTATAAGCTAGCCCATTTGTTGTCCAACAGCTGATATTCACCCTGTCACCTTGTTTTGGTTTGTACCCTCTACGTCTGAGCACACGACACATCCATGCACTGCTCGCATTGTTGTCTTCATCTACTCCTTTGATTTGTGTTAACCTCAGTTTTAATCAAATAGGCCTACATTTGTTTTCAGTAAACCTCTTGCTAGTTTGTGACCAGTTTAAAGGTGTATTAAGTTACAAGATGTTTACTTAAATAAATTCGATTAAGATTAAAAGTGCATATGCTGAACATAATGAAGTCCTCATGACCTTCGTTCAAAATTGCATGACATGGTATTTACACTTTTAGGGGGTGGGATTTGGTGTCCGTGGGAGTCTTCACAGGAATCCAAACTGAAAGACAGTGCTAGCTAAATGTCATGATTCTTCAGGGGCCACTTCTTGACACAGTTTGCCCCAGATCAAAAGCACTAGTTTTGTGGTTCCTGTTTGATCTTCAGCAGCATATGTCTCAAAACTGTTACTGCTTCATGTGACTGTTAATGCAACTACTCATCTACCACGGCCTGTAAATATTCAAACACTGAAGTTATAGTCCGAGGAAACCTAATGGACACTCTATCACAGCATGCTTGCAGACACTTCATTTCAGCCCCACTTGTCTCAGACTGTCTATGTTGCCAGTCGCCTTAATTTTCTTACCCTGTGCTGGTTTTGCCCAAATGGGAACATTTAACAATACAATGTGATTTACCAAGACACAGCACAGTTAGACTAGTAATACTTCATTGGGGTCATTGATTTTATAAACCTCAGTCAGCTAACGGATCAATGAGTCCGACAGATGAGACTAGAATATTAAACTGAGCAACACCTTTGCTCCTGCACTGTCTTTTCTACAAGGGGATGGGAAGCGTGAATGGCAGGTTAACAAGGTTGATGTATTTGGTCATTTTCGGTAATTGATGGTTACTTGAAAACTCGTAAACAGTTAAAATAATATTGCTCTAAAAATTTAATTCATGTCACATTATAGAACATTTGCATTCCTTTTTTCCTTTTAAATTCTCAAGAATCAGTTTGAGTTAGATTAAAATACAACTGTTCGCGAGAATTGTTTGTTTTTGTGACTTACTATAAACAGTACATTGTGTGACTTATACAGTTTGTTATTGGCAAACTCACCACGTATCCTTCTTGCAGGCTTCAGTGGACTTGTTATACCAGTCAGATAATCGGTAACCTGTTTCTGACATAAAAAATGAAATGAGCTGAGCTGTATAAATGTGTCTGATATATTTGGAGCTTTTTATTACGTTGAGCCTCAGTTAAACCATGTCTTGAGAATTTAAAAGGAATGCAAATGTTCTATAATGTGACATGAATTAAATTTTTAGAGCAATATTATTTTAACTGGTCAACTATCACAAGTGCAAGGACACGTTCTGTCAAAGTAGGGTTTTCAAATTGGAAAATAAAATGTCAGAGCAGTGAGATGGTTCCTCATGATTCACTGTAATGAATACCTCAATAATCAAGTGCAACCACGTACTCTATCAATTTTCATAATGCTGCTTACAAAAATGTGAAAATGTGACAGCCAGTGAAGAACAGCCAGTCTCAGTTTTAACCAGAAGAGAGCAGTATTTTACAGTTATTTCAAAGCAACAGACCTCATGCTTCGGAGTACCAGTTTGTGTTCATATTGAAACAACAGAAAGCTTCCTGAGGGATCGTCACTCAAACAGGTTTGCATTCATTTAACTTCTACATATTTTACTCCTCATGTTTCAAGTTCAGGTATGTGAGAACAAACCGATTCCTTTGTCCTTGTATGTAGTGAACTGAGAGCTGATTAAAGGCAAATCTGCTGCTGTTTTTCACTAAAACAAAATTCTGGGCACCAGCTTCAACCATGTGTTTCTGATTATGTGCTCACTGTATTCAGTCACAGGTTTGTAATGTGCCACTCAACCCACCCAGATTATATCTCATTAGTATGTCAGTTTCTGAGCAGAGACTACTCAGAGAAGTAATATGAAAAGGGATGATAAAGTTCACATTTTATCTGAATATAGGTCTATAACAGACAGCATCTCTCTACCTGTGTCAGTGTAGTCTCCAATTGGGATCTGTGCGTAAAAGCGTGTCAGTGAACCTCTCCACCCGCCCCCCTCGTGCGCTCACATTTCTTTTGTATCATGGTCGTGGAGTCTCGAGATACTCAGCATCCCACTAAAGTGCACATCGTCGAGCTCTCGGGATTTCACGGCATATCTGCATCTGCGCTGCCTGCAGTCACCACGTGTCATCACGCTCACAGAGAGCCGTAGCCACACGATAAGAACAAGTGCAGCGAAACTGAGACAACAAAGTCGATTCCGATTTTTGGTCGTAGGGACCGCGTGAGACAGACAGCTCCAGGTTTCCTCTGTGGACCAAAGCGCGGCTTTTACTGACTGACTGAGTGAAGTGGACCAGCAGCAAACCCAGAGCATGAAGAAGACTCCAAATTCGGGTACAGATGTTTAAAAAAAAAAAAAAATACCATGATTTCCGATACTTGATAACATACTGCATTATTTTAATTCATATATCTCTTGATATAAACTCTGCTAAAAGTAATTACAGGCATGAATCGTGGTGTTAAAATATGACCTACTTTTGACACAAGCATAGTTCTGACTTGTGAAGCACTTTTGATGGTTTTGCATATCATATGGCACTTGCTGTATGGATGTAATAAGTATATATTTCACAAAGTCAGTGTATAATACTTACATTTCTGTAAAACATTACTTTCTGCTTAACACACTACACATAATATATTTTTAGTTATTCTTCAGAAGACTTTATCTTTCTGTGTACAATAACAAAACGGCTGCATCTTCTCTTACACCTTCATTTCTGTTTAACTTGATTTTTTTTTTGATTTTTTTTTTTTATTGTTATCATGTTCCGACTTGTCAAACTCTTTCACTTTGGCTTTGCTGCCTCATTTGTTTTCATCCATATTTTTTTGGCGGCTGTGAGTGTACAGACTCAGGCGAGCACCTCGGGGTCTCCTGGCTATTACAGTCTGATGATGTGCATCATCCTCTGTCCTTCTCAGCCTGACCTTCTGTATGGATGCACTGGCTCCTTCAGGCTGCACTCTCTTCACGGCTTCAGTGCTATGCATGTGTATGTGTGTGTGTTTGGCTTTAACATTCAGTTTTGACGATTGTTCACTTATGATGTCAGGGTACTATGTGCTTCAGTGAATGGCAAAACATAGTGTTTGCTGTGCTTGTGTACATTATACAACACATCTCTGCTCCGGCCCCCATCTGTGTGTTCACTCTCTTTCGACATTTGGGAACTCAGGATGGCCCCTAAGGAGAAAAACAAAGCGCTTTGGATTAAACGGATGTAGAAATGTGGCACAAGTTGCTGCTCCTGAAGCTTGTGTGAAAAGCAGGAGACAAAGTCCAGACTGCAAATATTTGGAAAGTTATACTATGTTTGTTTGGTTTTTCTGTCTCTGAGCTTCAGCTCCTTAAATTTTAAATTAAATATATTAAAATACTCGCCTTGGCTTTAATTTGAGTATGTTTACATCAATATTTTAAGAATTATGTTCGAGATTGCTTCAAATTATGGAGGCCCAAAAGTAAATGGACACTGGTGCAGCAACTATTAAAACAGCAGCAGTCCGGAGTCTTGAGCGGCCAATGCTTGACCATTTAGGGGTTAGAAAAGTGGAAAAGGTTGTGAGAGGGGAAGAATTGGCCTGTTTAATGAGTCTTATCACTAACTGTCAATTTCTGCCTCTGGAGATTCTCACCGCTTCACCTGCACTGATATAGACAACATCACTTTACTAACACCATCAGCATGTCTGTGTTGTCTTTAGCCACTTGCTGTTCAGTAGCTTAGTAGGTGGTCAGACTGCTGAGGAGACAGTGGGCATCATCAGTGGCCCTTGTCACAGTCAGTGTCTGATGATAAGAGTTTTCAGTGTTTTTCATAGTTTGTTTTCCATATTTTCACTTTTCTGAAACAAAGAAAGTCCAGAAGTGAAAATGCTCTCCAGAAGGCTTGGGATCACTGCTGAGTGAATAATGTAAGTGTTTACACTCAGAAGTCTTAATACGCTTTGATCATTCGAGTGTCTTGCCTCTTTCGAAGATAAAGACAAACCGTAAGACCTCGCAGCAACACTCCTGACCTCAGAGACCATTGTTCCATGCAGTTTTTGTTTTCATGCAGCATCATGACCTTAAGGTGTCAAATTATCTGTCAGAATGGAGCATTACATGGCTGAACTGAGAAAGAACCCAATTAGCAGTACAAAAGATTTTTCCTCATGAAGATACTCTTAATAAGGTTTTCTTTGTCTTTCTCCTTCTTATCATTCAATAAAAGTTGTAGTTTGAGTGGGCTGTATCACATCTGGAGCTTACAGATGTGCAAAGTTGTTGAGATGTGTGATTGAAAGCATCTGTTAG
This sequence comes from Brachyistius frenatus, assembly GCF_029030835.1. Classification (NCBI taxonomy): domain Eukaryota; kingdom Metazoa; phylum Chordata; class Actinopteri; family Embiotocidae; genus Brachyistius; species Brachyistius frenatus. The sequence goes on from NW_027210622.1 coordinate 1,322,470, forward strand.
AATGATCAACACAGATGAAGGAGAGAGTGAAAATCCTTTCATACTGAAGCATGAAGTGTACAACAAAAACTGTATTTATGTCCAAACAAAACGACAACTTCAAAGCTCTTAGACATCTCTCCTTTCAGGAATATCGCATTAGATCTGTGGTCTCTTCAGTCATTCGTGATTAATTTTACTCTCAAAGTGGGAGCGCTGTGTTGTCCCTTCCTAGATCCTCAACAAAAATGCATTGGCTCCCATGTTAGTAAATTCCGGTGAGACCCGGAGCGTTTTGGGCTTAATGATCTGGATGTACCCACGTTGTTTTGTAGTTTCATGCAATGTGACCCTGAATGGACACGGAGACCCAGTGGAATAAAAGCACTGTTTTTCACTCCCCCTTGTTTTTTTTCTTTCTCTCTTCCTATGCATGAGAGATCCCACTTAGCTGTGCTATATATTCTCATGGTTAGGTCAGTTTTGAAAACAGGCTTGTCCTCAGCTTGAAAAGAGTATTTTGTGGTGAACATTTGCTGAGGGCTGTTTGTGTGCATTCGTTGGACTTTTCATGTTTAATAGAAGATTTGATTAAAAAAAAAAAAAAAAAAAAAAGGCAAGGAACCTTTATTGATGTTGAGATGTTGATCTTTGGATATAATACAGGACATGGACAGATGTGTTGTCCATGATAATTACTAAGGCTGCAGAGACATTTTTCTGTTAGTGGTGTATGTATATATATATATATATATTTTTATTGGGCATCAACAATTATTTTCACTCAAGTAGTTTTAGGTTGACATGTTTCAACCAGCTCCTTACAGAAATTACACTTTACAAATGAGTAACAAAACTCTGTCTTGGGTAGACATTATTTCTGCCATTGTTACAAGAAAATGTTAAAGTATTACAGTAACTCAACATATCACACTAAAGGAGGTGATGTCCAGAAATTTGCCTGCAGGATTACATATAGTGAGTGGCATGTGCAGGCTTTGGCCCACATATACACTACACTGAGCTGAATTGTTTGGCCATGCTGTACTGAGGATGTACATCTCATAAGAAAAGGCCACTTTTATAACACAGGTCCTATCTGCATCTGAAAAGTCAGACACTAACAGATTGTTTATTGAATGTTAGTGTTGTATTTTGATGATGTGATTATATCACTTTGTCATATTAAAATGTGACTCATTTCTTTATTAACAAAAAACATTTAACTTAAAACTTGACAAATAGTTTAGCTTTACAAATATGTTTTTTTTAATCTCGTATAAAGAACAACGTTTACTAAAGTAAATGCGACTGTTTTAAATGTAATCTGCCTCCATATGGCATAACATGATAGTTTCGGGATAAATAAATAATGTTTTTATGTGTTTTTCTATGGTAATATAATCACTGCAAAATCAAGCGAACATGATTTTTTGGGGGGGGGAATTGGCTAAATTGGTTCTAACTGGTTTCTTAATAATGCCATAACACTTAAAATTCCAGCATCAGTCACATTATCCATCCTCCCACTGAACCACACCAGTAGGTCCCATAGAGAAAGAGCAGATGAGGGGAGTCAATGCAGCTCTTTATTCCACTTAACAAAGGCTCTTTAGTGACAGCTAAGCTAAATTCCCTTCAGTCTGACTCATATATTGGCCTGCACCGCCACTGTGTTCCCTACAACTCCCTGTGATGATAAGACCACCTTTGGAGACTTTATATTCATCGGTGAGTGTCTATTTAATTCACTACCTGAGAGTCAAGCTGCCAAGCTCTCTGGTTCATATAATCCTTATCACATTAAAACCCCTCCTTGAGTATTAGACTACCTCTATCAGTAGTCTTTTGTAAGTGCCAAGGACAAAAGTTCACTGTCTTAGCCCCCCGTGGGCTATCTTATATACCGGTTTTTCAACCAAAGTTTCTCTCACTGAAAGGTCAGAACTTTTTCTACTTAGATAAACCTTCCCAGAGATATTAGCCTAATAGTTTTCCTCCCACTGCAGGAAGTGACATATGGTTTTTACTCTGTCTCTCAAGGTTTAACTCTCCGTTTATCATCCTTCACAGCTGTAATTCCTATCTGATATAACTTAGCTTTGGGCTCTGAAATGCTGACCTCTGCCTTAAGAATGCATGCATACAAAAAGACCTCCCTTGAATAGTCCCATATGCCCTTGCACTTGTGAATACATGCACACGCATACATGTGTACACACATTGACAAGTGTGACATCATCCGCCACTGTGTCAGAGTTTGACTATAAATAGAAATGGTCCATGATGACGTTTCAGCCTCACAAAGCCCCCCATGAGTAACATAAGGATGAAAACGGGCCATGTTACTGCTGCTTCTAATGATGAGCAGCCAGCCAGTCGTGAATAATTGTGCTGCGTGTTCATTAAAGAAACACCTGATGTTTTGAGCAGATGTCATGAGAAAAAGCACGGGCTGATCATAATGAGAGCATTACTGCCACTCTGGATGCTGATTATTTGATGTATTGTGCAATCAATAACATTAATGTTAGATTTTTACATTAGTTCTTGTATTTCTTCTTATGTTTTTGGTTTTGTTTACAGTTACAAATGTTCCTTTAAACCATCAGACAACTTTCCATTTAAAGAAACATACACGATGTTTACTTCGAGGAAAACAAACAGATATGAAGACATGAATGAGTTGTGGGGGATAGTGAAAGAGCACTTTAAAATTATAAATTGGTGGTCAGTAGCTTTAAATTGTGATCATAGCAGCCCAATTTAGGGCCAGTGGCCCAAGTTTGGACCACTTCTTCTTTGTTTTGGCCCACCATAACTTTTGACATGCTTGTGCTTATTCTCCTTATTCTTAAGTGGTTTAAAATCCTAATTGTAGAGACTACAAACTGTAAATGTTGTGCAGTATATACTGAAAGTATATAATTTGAGTTTTACAGTTGATGTGTTTTCCTTATTAAATTACATTGAAATCACAATAATTTCCTTACAATAATAAAATGACTACACAAATTGAGGAGTAGTGTTTTAATTGTTCTGAATTTTTATTTATTTATTTTTTTTTTTTTAATTCTGTCAAATATATTAAATAAAATAGAATTTCACATAACATAAACAACAGTTTCCCACTCTGGTTTCCAGAGCCTGTAAAGAGTATTGGATATAAATTAATCAATGAATTAGTGTAACTGGGCCTCCATGCAGATTTATGTTTGGCCTTTCATAGTAAAGAATTTGGGCACTTCTGGTTTAGATGGTGAAGTGAACATTTTTATTATTTATTGAGTGTTATTCTCTAACTAAACTCCACAATAACAAACATCACCAAGTATCCCATCAAGCCCAACACATAAAATGTTGGAAATTAGCTGATGGTACGAGCTTATGACAGATATATTTGTATCAGCGTACATGCGAGTCACAAGAAATTATAGTAGTCTACAGAATTGTCAAACATACTATTTTTAGAAGCAGTATCCCTATTACATCTTTTGCCCACTGCAGAGCACTGATTAATTCATTTTTCAGCTGTAAAATGTCCTGCTCATATCTGGGTCACAATATTTTAATGACCACATTCAGGCCATCCTTGCTACTATGTCAAAACCCCCAATTACCCATATCTGCCTCAAAATTTCAGAATGAGTTAGGCTCTCAAGAATTATTTTTTTTTAATCAAATTTTATTGGTAAATCAGAAAGTTCAGATGCTAATCATTTATACTGTACAATACCAAGTGGCTCTGAGCAACACTGCATGTGTGCGTTTGAATCTCTGTCGTTTTGCATTTATTCGGGACGTGTTCCTTTGCCAAACTCCACATGCACAGAGATCACCGCAGAGCTCATGTGTCAGGAACTCGCTCTGTGTGTGTGCATGTGCCTGTGTGTATATATGTGTGTTGAGTATATGTATGCTGTCTGGGTCCGAGTTGTGGATTTATACATCAGGAGCTTGGCATGCTGATTACAGAGGTCTGAAGCCACAGAGAACCACAGGAACTCTCCTCTCCTTCTGCCTCTCTTTCTCTTTCCAGCGTCATCTCTCCATCAGTTCAGGATAATTTGCAGAGATGGAGGTGAAAGCAGCGGGCCTCGGGCTTTGTGTGGCGGGATTCTGTGGCTTATGAAAATCAGCCAAATCACATAGCTTTGCTCCTCTCATCCATGCTCTGTCTAAGCTTACCTTTACTCAATTAGCCGACTCAATGCACAGTTAAGCTGTGTGGACTAAAACAGCACAATGCACAGTGAGGTATATTACACACCGTAGCAAATCCAAAGCACTGCTGACAGACTGTTATTGTTTCAGCTTAACAAATTTCATATGGATTTGAGAAGCTGATTTTATTCTTGCCTCAGTTCCACTCAAAAACCCCAAATTAGTTCTTATAAAACTCCTACGGGGTCAATAAAAGATGCCAGAACTTCCACAGTGGCTTCGACTCTATCTGCAATATCCACATAGTGTCCACATATTTATCAATTACTCAATTGCTCTTATTTCCTGCAAGGGAACTTTGAGGATATTCTATTTGATGTAGACGGCTGCCGGCCCCCTCTCACATCTAATGATTACCTTATGGTGAAGAGGAAATAGCCAGCAGTGTTACCACAGCCATGCTGGGACAGACAGACACACAGACTGCACTACTAGCACTTTTACAGCCTCCGACAGTCCAAGTGACCTGAGAACGGGATTTAAATTGTCAGAGAACTGGAAGAGAGGAGCCTATGTGAGTTATTGCTTAAAGGAATGGGGTTTTCTGTGAACTGGATTTGACTGGACAGACTGTGTGAGTCTGCTTCTGTGTGTATATGTGTGTGCACTGTGTGTGTCATGAGTAATGGGTTCATGTACTGGTTATTGTCATGATTTTTTTTGGTGTTCGTGTAGAGGATTGGTTGAATGCATCACACCACTGACTTGCCAGTTGCTGACTCAACATCAGTAATGACTTTGGCAACGAGTTTTGCGCTTTGTTTGGGCTGCTGATTTTATGAGCTGTGAAACATCTTCGGTGGCTAAACATTTTTAATTGACTGTTAACAGTGATAAAGGTCGGTGTTTCTAGGTAGATTTTTCATTTAGTTTATTTTAATCTGTTTGTTTGTCTACTTTGGTCCAGTCTGTAATATCTCTAACTGTTGCCATTAAATTATTTACAGGCATTCTTGGTTCTCAAAGGATGAATCCTACTGACTGCAGGATCCCTCTGACTTTTTAATTAGACCCACCAAACGGTCAAATGTTTATTTTATGGCCAACACCAGCATTCCATTTACTGTTCGGTAACTGCTAATATGCTACAGCAAGCTGGTGAACATGTTAAACATTATACCTGCAGCACTTCTCTGTTAAATCACAGCCTCACTGGCAGCTATTGTTGTTTTGTAAAGCCTACATGATGTCATAGCCTAAATTAAGTGACACAATCACTGCGTGTCAGTTATCATTATGAACTGGAGCAGACAGATATATGTGACAGAAGGACAAAGAGAAGAGATTCTTTTTCAACTATTTGCTACACAACAACAAGTTTGTTTTGCTTTATATGTTTTTTTTTTTGATAGGCCGTTAAACAGTCTTTTTCAATACTTTAATCCTCATACTGTGTTTTTTGATGCGTGGGTCTGACTTAATTTTTTTGTCGGTAGCGTAATACACCCACACTTTTATTCATACGTTCACTCATCTGCCCTGCTGTATACCAACTCATCTACCCTTTCAATCAACTCAACTAAGGGATGTTTGTGGCTTTGTGGTTGTTATTAATGAAGCGCGTTGAAGTCTGTCCTTAAAGGCTTCCATTAAGCTTAAAAGCAACTGAAAGCCATGACTCTCACAGTGCCGCTAACGTGACCGTAGACTATTCTTACTTTCAGACGGTGAGTGGTTGCCTCTACAGCTGCTGCATGGCAGCATGAATGTTTTGACTTCTGAATCAGAGGAGCCTCCGGTTTCAACTGAAGCCTCCATCAGACTTATCACCACAGGCTGCTGCCGTCCACCAAGTATAATCTCACCACGCAGCCTAAAAGAGGGGGTTCTGTCTAAAAATAGAAGAAATGGTCAGCAACACAACAAGATTAATAGCAAATTTAGCTTGCTATTGTTAGATTGCTATTCTATAAACAATGCTATAAACATTGATTTGTTTTTTTTTGTCGAGGTGTATGATCAACTGAACTCCAATACCTGGAAAAATCTACTCCTATAGTTTCCTTGCTGTAGTGTCTGTGGTTGCCATGGACCCACAATGAGTAGTGGCGGCAAGTTAAAAAAAAAAAAGTTGAACCATCTTTAACCTGCTGTGTGGAACTTTTGTCTGCCCCTTTGGCAGTGAGAATATTTACAAAAACCCTGCACGCTTATGTCATTGGCTCCACTTTAGCCTACTATGTCGCTACTTTTGCGACTGTAAAATGATGTATAAGTTGTTTAGTCATTACAACCACACAATATTACTAATTTCACTCTCAGAAAATGTGATTCATTCAGTCTGATAAGATTTGAAAAGGAAAGAGTTGTGCGATTGAATTATTTTATTCACATTCGAGTTAGCATAGGCCTAAACTGAAAGTTCACTGGTTTGGCCAGTGGAAGCTCTGCATGCTTTTTTGAGTTGCAGTCGGTCATTATTTAAAGCAACTTTATTGTTGTTTATAATGTTATTCATAACGTTACCAACATTTTGTAAATCTTTCCATGGAGAACCATCAAAGGAGCACATGGGAGTCTCAAAAGGGTTTCCCCCTTGAGATTCATAAACTGCATTTAAATGGATTGTTCACCATTCTTAGACACTCAGTCATTCTTTTTATTAAATCCAGGCTATCTTTGTTCACAGCCTTCACTTAGAATCTGTTCACTAGGATGAACCCACTGCACTAATTAATGGGAAACAGACAGTGATCCAGTTTACATTCATACCTGGAATGCATTTTCCTGAAGTTATATGATGCAATGAAAAACGAATCATTAAGTTTATATTAAAGGAAAACAACAGACCGGCTCTTCTCTACAATCAATCAGATTCAGTGGGTACTGTTTGCTGGTCCATGTGGCTGCCATCAAGTTAGGCTGGAAAGTCTGATTAGAAAATAGATACAATCAGCCCTTTTCTACTCCCAGATTGCTATAATGATGTGCACTTACTGTCTAATTGTGTCTGAATGACTCCTGGGTTTGTTGTAATTTAGTTGGATTGCCTTTTTCTTCAGTAGAATAATACTTAAAAGATGAATGTGAAATCTCTCAGGAACAAGCGATTAGAGTGCTTTTTTTTTTATGATGAAGATGTATTTCTTCATGGTTTGTAAGAGTGCAGTTCTAAATTTGGCTTGTGCCGGAGTGATGTGAAGAGTTGTGTCGTCCCTGTACATGCCCCAGGTTGTATGTGTAGGCTTGAGCAGCAGCGGCAGCAGCGGCAAGGGACGCAAATGAGGAGGACAGCACCTTTCTCTCTATCTCTGTCTCTCTCTGTATGTGTATTTGTATGATGGAGATGAAGAAGGGGGAAGAAGAGTGCTGCGTAGCTCTCTGGTGAGGTCATCAGACTGTGGCTTGCAGCACTACATCACATTGTTTTCTCTCTTTCGCTCGCCACCATCTCCTGTGTGCAGACGGAATTCTTGAATCTTTGCTGTTATGTTTGGAGGAAGGAGATCATTTGGTGACTTGAGTGTGTGTGTGCATGTGTGCGTGTGTGCGTGTGTGCGCGTGTGTGCGTGTGTGTGTGCAGTTAAGCATGCCTGTGTGCGCTTTATCTGTGAACAAGTGTTTGCATCATAGCGTGAACATTTAGTGTGAATTACAATGTTTTTGTGTCTGTGTTTTGATAGGTGCTTGTCTGACTGTAAACTCAGAGCCAGATTTACACTTGTGTGTAAAGGAGTTAATGGTTAGCAGCAGTTCTCTTGGCTATAAGCTTTGCCCTGGCTAAAGTGCACCTCCCAAAAAAAGATAAATACCCATGGATGTTGTGGCAGCTACAGCGCACGCTTAGATCACCTTAACCGTGATTAGTTACTTTGTGCTGATCACCAACTTGTCGCCGGTGACACCAGGCAAGTCAAAAACATACACAGTTGTTGTTGTTTTTTTCAAAATCCATCTTCACTGCAAAGCTTCTACATGTTGTCATCGTCACTCTGTCACGGTGAATTAAAAAATGTAGACGTGGTTACTTGGTTTAATGATCGCTCAGCAAATGTCTCCTGTCTTGCTGGCTTTATATAAAAAATGTGAATGAAAGATTTTACACATATACTTGGGGTACACACATAGACTGTATATAAAGTGGACATAGCTTCTGGGTCTGAAAAATGAGGCCGACACGGAAGTAATTAAACCACAAAACTGCTGTGGGCTGCTAGAGTTTGGCTCTAAAAAGGCTCTGGCTCCATAGACTGCCATTCAACTTCTCTCGTGAAATACAAAGTCAATACATTTTTTTCCAGATGTAATTATGTTGTCATCTGCCAAAATCACTCCTACTTATTCGTTTTCTGTCAGTGCATCTGAAATAATCCCATTGTTAACTATTTGATTTTAAAAGCCCTATGCTTGGGGCCGTGTCTGTTTGACTGACGTGCCTGCGGTGCAGTCAGGTTTCCGCTACAAGTGGATGACGTGAAGTGTCATCGGTCAGATTTGTCGCTCGCTCGTCCAAATAGGGTCACGTCTGGCTCCAAAATAACAGGATAGCAATGGCCAAAATACTAACTTGAGGCCTCAGAACGGCAGTTCACCAACCACTGATTTCCGCTTGTATACTGTATATATATATATATATATATATACATATAGTAGGTCTTTTCCATATAGGTTGATTTGGTTTGTCATACCTGGTAAAGCACAGGTGTTACTAATTCTCTTTTAATGAAGGCTGTTCTTTTGTCCCACTAAACCAGTGAGCCAGCATCTATAGTACCAGGACCCTGAAACTAAAGAAGCCTAATGGAATTCAGTCATCATTCATTTTATTATTTACACTTGTGCTTTTCCCACTGTGACATGTCAAAGTGTCTTCCATGGAAAAGTTCAATTAAACTACAATATTGGCTGACTATTTTTCCTTACAACACATCCATATCATCCAGTGGTGTGATCAATAGGCAAAATTCATCACTTAACTATAAATCAATTCCTGAGTGCTGCACATCATGGCACGCATGTTTAATTCTTGTGTTTAGAGTGTCTGCCATGTGCTGTAGATCCCTCTCATGTGTGTTTTCCACCCCTGAAGACACAAGAAGCTTTCAACCCTCACCTTATCTCCTTTCTTCTTCCCTTCCATTTACCTCTTTCACTACTTCCCCTGCTTGCTCCTCCTCTTCTCATTTTATCTTCTCTCTTCTTCTCCCTGTTCTTTCTCCTTCATTGTGCACCGCTGCCCTGCAGGCATCCCTTTAGTGTTGGCCGGCATGCTGGTTAGCTTTTTGTCTGACTGTTACATAACTAAATTTAGCATGTTTGAGTCACGCGTTTGGCCATAGGTCGTGCTCTGAAGTGACGGCTTACATTAATGTGCACCCCAAGGCTCACCATCCACTCTTAGTCAATGTGTGATACACTGTTTTTTACTCGGGTGGGGTGTGGGGGTTGAGTTTGTTCCGCATGAGTGAACAAGTGCACATGTCCATATGTGCCTCGTGACCATCTGCCTGCTCGGGTACAAATATAGGCTACATGTTTGGTATATATAAGTCAATAAAAGAAAGAGGTTGAGCGTGTGTGTGTGTGAAACGAGGGTCTGGCTGCATCTCACCAGCAGGTTTGGATGATGGAAGGGAGAGGTGATGAAAGGTATGAGTGAGGGAGGCTCTTTTGCCATCTTTGATTCAGGTTTGGCTGAATTATGTCTTTTAGAAGCTCAAACGTCCTGGTTTCCCGTAAACTGCTGTAAAATGTTCTCCTGCTGCAGAAAACACTACAATTTATGGACGTATAAAATACAGGTATTCTCACTAAATTCTCACAAAAAGGAACAGTTCCAAAAATAATCCAGCTTTAAAGAGCTGTGTTGATAAATGCATTTTCGTGGCTTTTAATATATATTCATGCTGTTAAAAAAAATTATTTCAATAAATAAAACTGAAAGGTCAGTATTTACTTTGAATAAAGCTCCAGAGTGCTGTAGAGTATCATACACCATAGACTCTCCCCAATGTGGGTTATTTTAGATTATTAGGCAAATGAATAATAAGTGAGTTAATGAAGAAAATAAAAAAATTTCAGAAAAAGATTTTTTTTTTTAAGGATATACAACAACTTCATCTACATGTTGCAGGTAAAGTCATTTTATGCCCTTAATCTTCCTTATTGTATTTAATCGGTCATGTCTTGAATAGTTATTACATAATAAGTACAGGTCCTCCATCCAAATGAGTGTCGATATGGATGTGTCTTTGTCTGTGTGTGAGTGAGAGAGAGATGGTTCCTCTTTGCCTCCATTCAAAAAAAACAGGGAGAGATAAAACCCTTTGTGAATAAAGCAGGAGCAGTGGCTCGTGAGCACAAACACATTTCATATGACTGTATCCACCAACCATGTGTGCATTTACGTGTATGTTTGTGTGTTGTGCATATGAGAGTTAGTCAACAAATAGCACATGTTGTGTGTTTTGATGTGTTGTTGTTTTTTGTTTTTTTTAACCCTGACCCTGTCATTAACGGCGGCTTTGGGAGTCTGGAAAATGATCATGGGGCAGAAAAAGCCAGTGGCCAAAAGAGACACGTCTCTATTTTTATAAGCACTTCCGTGTCACAGCATCAACATCCTGCTTTCAATATGGATTCAGATCCAAAGACTTGTTTATAATGTATCTGCTTTTACTCTGATCTCTGGTTTGAACGATCACCTTCGTCATTTAATGTAATTGATTACTGTGTAGTTGTGGTTATCACTCTCAGCCTTTCAAAATAAACTAATCTGAGATTGATTGTCCCAAATAACAACCCCATAATTTATACATATATTGATGAATACTTAGAAATAGAAACGTAAATAGAAACTTAACACAGCGCATTTCCATGCTTTATATTGCATAATATCAGTAAAATTGGCCTGAGTAGCAAACCAGCCGGATCAACTGACTCTTCTTTTAAATCCTTTAATGCACTTACTGCATCTACTTCCTTCCCTCCTAAATTATAATTGGGTAAGTTTTTAGTTTTTTTTTACTTGTTCTGTTTATTTTCGGGTATTTTGTAAACCTGCAAGAAATGTGCTATGTATATAAAGATTATGATTATCACTATTATTTTTGAACATTTTAAATAAATAGCCAAATAACACTGAATAGGCTTAGATCTTTTTTTAATCTGATCATTGGCCAAATCTGCTCAAATTCTTACATTGCACCTACACTTGACTGCCTCTAATCTGCTCTGTTTCTTCCCACTCCTCTTCTGTAGATGTCAGAAAAGGCCTCAGGGGCCTCAGTGGGTGTGTCTTTGTATGTGTGTGTGTGAATTTTCCTATATCACTCAGGCTCTACTGTTTGTGTTTATTTCATGGATAAATGTTGCAAATTAGGAAATTATGTGAAGATTCTTCCTCTTATGAGCTCCTACATCTGAAACACACAAAATTAAACAATCTTGGCCAAAACAACTAAATGTGAGGTCAGATGGAAAAAGGTTTGCCATCAATGCATGTTTGGCGGAACACCAGGTGATGTCACTGAAGAAAGATGTTCCTGTAGACTCCCACTGCCTGTGTGTGTTTTTGTCCTCTGTCCATGTTGGCATGCTTTGTTTTGTGTAGATAAAAGTACAGTAAATACATGTGCGTGAGACTAGTTGTGTAGCTGTGTATACATCTTTAAGGCAGGGGTTTAAGAAGCGATGTTCCTTGTAAGAAAGAGGAAGAAGAAGTGAGCTGTTTGGCTCACACTCCTCTTTCTCTCCCTGACAGGAAAAACAAAGATTGGTGTGTGTCAGTTTGTGTGTTATGTTTATGGGACTTTCTCGCCAATACAGCAGCTTGCTAAGTGGCCCTTGAACTTGTAAGGGGTCCAGCACTGTGTGTGTGTGTGTGTGTGTGTGTGTGTGTGTGTGTGTGTGTGTGTGTGTGTGTGTGTGTGTGTGTGTGTGTGTGTGTGTGTGTGTGTGTGTGTGTGTGTGTGTGTGTGTGTGTGTGTGTGTGTGTATGTATGCGCGTGAGACACTTGTGCAGAAGGTTAACAGTCTTACCGGCTGAGACCTTGTAATGCTGATTATTAGTAGGTTATAAAGAAGCCTTATTGAGACATACTTCCTGTATGAGTGGCCTGAACAGGAGTGGTTTCAGACAAAGATTGTTACAAATGCTCTTCAGTCCACTCAGAGACCGTCATTGTGTTGTTTGAATTGTAGGTATTATGTGGGTTTGTACATCCTCAGAGTGCAATTGGTATGGCCATGATGACATGGCAGTGGTGTGTGTTGTTATAGTGCAGAATCTCCTGGTGGACTGTTGGAGTTTTTCCTCTTGTAATAAGTGGACCGAGTTTATTTTCAGAGGAGGACCTTCGGCCGAATGGGCTGAGGCTCTATGTCAAAGACGCAACCCAGCTACAGTGTCAAAGGAGCAAGAGAGATAAAGAGAAAGAAAGCTTGCTTTAGTAAAAGGGAATAATAGAAAACATTGGACAAAGTAGAGAGAGAAAAGAGGATCAATGAAAAAGTGTTCACTGTGATAAAATGTGTGTTGGATAGAAAGTTATGACAGAAAAAGCTAAGAAAGCAAGAACAGAGGGACTCCATATGACTCGCACATGGCTGTGGATGTCTGTTCTGCTCACTTGTTATCCGGACAGACTGAAGACATTAAAACTTGGAGGAAGTAAGAGCAAGGGAGACGGAGGGAGCAAAACCGAGGGAGGAGAGAGGGAGGGTTGAAAGAGGGGGACAGGGTGACTAAGTCAAGAGAAAGGGGAAGTCTCCATGCAGAAAAAATAGCAGGGGAAGGAAGGAGAGGAGAAAAAAGCAAGAGGTTACATGTGGCTATCTGAGGTAGCCGTTGAGTTATGGAGCGAGACAGAATAGCTGGTAAGTTGTGGCTTTTTTGTTTTTATTTGATTTTTAAAGGCATATTTTTTCATCTCGTTTTCATTTCTCTTTGTTAGACTAGAGAGGAAGCAGCTTCAGCTAGAAGCCACCCGGCTTGTGTTTGCTTTGCTTGGTCAGTTACAGTGGAAGCAGCCGCTTAGAGACCTCTGAGTGTGTCAACTGAACCCCTCTGAATTGAATGGGCAGCCACAGTACAATAAGCTCATTGTGAGGAGCACAAAATATTTCTGACTCCATACGCAGAACAACAGTGAGCACTTCTCCTGTGATGAGCTGTCAGACACGACTTCCTAGAATGAGGAATCATTATCTTCTAGTGCAAAGTGGATGCTGCACTATAAGTGGCAGCCTTGGATACTGCCTTGACCCACATGCAAAAATTAAGCCCATCAGTAGAGTTAAATCATCACATGATTCAACTACGAGCTGTGGAGTCCAGTTGTCAGATTAAGTCTAACTGGCACACTTGCCGTATTTATAAGTTAAGAGGGATCGAGAGCAGAGCTCATATGTCTCCTATGATTTAGCTTTTGACAGACTCTTGAGGAATTTTTAGGTTACATCGAACTCTATATACTGTCCTGTATCTGCTGAGTTGTAACTGTGTTATATTCAGAACAGGGACATTCTCACTGGAGATACTTCTTAATTCCTTAATTTTTTTTCTTTAACGTGTGGTGTGTTTAGTGGTAATGGAGATTAAGTGGACTGTCCTGTATCTGCTGAGTTGTAACTGTGTTATATTCAGAACAGGGACATTCTCACTGGAGATACTTCTTAATTCCTTAATTTTTTTTCTTTAACGTGTGGTGTGTTTAGTGGTAATGGAGATTAAGTGGAGCTTCTGTTCAGGCCCAGGTACAGTATGTTCAGTCTGCACTGAGAGGATAAGACTAATCTAGCATCTTAAAGTTATTAAAGCTTGGCATCAAGCTGAGCGACATTCTACAAATTACCCTTTAATTTGACCATTAATGAGGTGGCTGAGCTCAGCTGGTCACTTTGCACACAGATTTTTAATTCCACTTGGTGGCACTGTTGCAGTGTCATTTCTTCCTCTTGAGTGCAGCCACCATTTCCCCAAATGTTCCATTGTGGATGATTCATCTTTTGCAGTTTTTTTTTTTTTTTTTTTTTTAATGGGAGGTAGAGGAATTTTGTAAAGACTGACACAGATGGTGTGAGAGGACAGTGTAGTAGAGAGATGAGGTGGCAGAGAATATTTTTTCCTCCAAGGTAACACTGTAGTCAGACATGAGTTCACCCCTGACTTCTCTCTTTTGAGGAAGTCTTGCATGGGCTAGGCTACTTCCTGGTTTTCAACCTGTGTTTTGGAGCACTGTTTGGACCTGTTGTGTTGACAACAACCACAGCCCCTACCCCACCCACCTTCAGACTTGGTTTTGATAGCGATAGGAACTGAGACTGTGCAACTTTTGTCCCCTTAATTCTGTATGCATCAATAACACCACCATCTTGAATGAGTGTCTCCTGCGTTCCTTTTCCCTGTCTGTTCAGGATTACAATAATACGTTCAGTGTGAGATGTCATCTGCCATGGCTGTCTAATATGGTCTCCACATTGACTTGTTGTAATTGCTAATTGGTGATGTGCTGCCTTTAAAACACAACAAACGGGGAAAGAAATGTCAGATTCGGTCTGTAAAAAGAGAAACAGTTGTGTCATGTTGTTTTATGTTCTGCCAATTAAACAGGAAGGAATTCACTGCCTTGTCTGTGGGGAGGACAGTGATTTCAGTATTTGTGTGGCCTGTTTAGTATCAATTTAACGACAATAAAAGCAATGATTCAGTAGTTGGAGTTGGGGATTACAAGTGAGACGGTCACAATCCTCTCTGATAGTTTTTGAAAGTTGATTCAGTCCCTAGGGGAAATAAAGCAAACAAAACCTGCTTTTGTTAACATGAAGACTTTAAGACTTTAGGGCATTCCATGGGAACAGTGAATACACAGTAAAGATAAATATCAACACCATAGAACATAAATACACATGTATATCAATAAAAAAGAATATGAAAAAAATGTAAAGAGCTAAATACAGTGTAGTTGCCATACTCCACAAATATAAAACACTAAATATTATATCTACAATCCACAATATGAAGAATATGCACTCTAAATATAATACATATAAACACAGCTTAACATGTAGTAGCATATACAAGTGTGCAAAGTTGTTGACCAACTAAATACTAAAACATTAGTATAGACTGAATATATATTGTTTTATCATTTAAAATGTTACAAACTTCTTTTTGTTTAATTTAATTTTGCTGTCTATTTAAAATGTTAAGCAAATAGTTCTTTTGACATTTGCCCTCTCATGCATAGGAATTTGTACATTTTTAAGTGTCTAAATCGTTTTTGAGGCCACTATACACTTAAGTGAACGAGCTGTGTTTCACAAGGTTCAATGTCAAATTGGCTTTTAATTCGGTAGAAGTTCAACAGAACATGAACAGACAGACTGTTCATGTTCTGTTGGACTTCTATCATCTGTCTTTAATTCACTATTGACTCTTTCTGCACATAAATCTGTGGTTTTAGAAGTGCTGATGTGCTGTAGCCACTCTGAGACCTGCTTATACCTCACCCTACAACACACATGAACGTAACCCCCACCCACATCCACAAATATACACGAACCCAGAGTTAGAGGAAATCAAGCAAATCACTCAGCTCACCATGTTCCGTAAAAGAAGTGTATAGGATATCCTGTATGAGTGAACGCCCCGCAGCTCTCCTCCCAATACCCTCCCAGTATCTCACCTCATATTGTTTCTCAGATGATTATTTAGTAATGATAAATCAGGGAGCCATGAAAACAGCTGGCATAGGGAGTAAAGGAAACAGACCGGGAAGCCCCACCTTCATTCCTCCCGAGGGAGGATTCAGATTGGTGATATTATTCAATGTGATGGAAACACGGGTCAATCCAGGGCTGGTGTAACAGAGATAGGAAAACTCCTCTGTGAGAGTCCATTCAGGAGATCACTTACAAGCTGCTGTTCTATTGTGGTCTGCGAGTTGCAAAGAGGAAATCAGCTGGCGTCAAAATATGAACATAAAGGAAAACTGAGTGCGAGGAACTTGCAGTTCATGTGCAAAATACCCAACTTTTCATGTCACATGCTGCATATGTCACCATAAAACATATGTACATAGCCTCTTGTTAAAATGTCTGGTAACTTTCATATGATGCATTGTTTGCTTAAACAATATATATGCATATATAGATATCACAGACTCCACATATTGGTGTTATAAATACCATTTAGGCTCAGAAGAAGAATTTCTTACACAGTGAGTAACCTCCAAATCTTAAAACCACAACAGCCTCATCGCTGCCAGCACAAATTGTCCATGTAGCTCTAAAGCCAATTGAAAAATCGTACTATTAGGGAAAACATTTATTATGGTTTTTCCAAAGAACTGTCATGATAATACAAACGTACATGTGAGTAGTGGCACAGAGGCAACTCATTTACAGCGAAGCCTGAACTCTTCCTGCTCCTCCAAAACCCTCTTATGATTTTTTTTCATGAAGCAGTCAGTTGTTTCCATTTTCCCTTCACCCTCTTTTGATTTGCGCAGCGCTTTTAATATTAAGTGCATAGTATAGTGAACTAACTAATTCCACTAACACTCAGAAGTGTGATTCTGCCACGCTTCCTGGCTGATCAACTTTAAAAGGTGTTATTTAGATCACCACTGAAAAGCACACACATCAGCTCATCTGGGAAAATAGAGGTAACACTTAAATATAGAGAGGTTGGTTTTGTGGGACTTCCTGCCAATAATTGCTTGCGGTTGGGCTGAATTCCTGTCTAAAGTAGGCTACATAAGAAATGTCTCCTGCCTGAATGTCATATTGATATAGAAAACAAAGGGATTTAATAGCTTGTGCACGTGAGTAGGTGACATTTTACACATTACTGACTTGTTCCAAAGATTATCAAGCATATTTCTGTTAGCAACCTACTGCATTTTTAACTGTCAAAGTAAAACTTAAACAGAAACGATAAACAAAGTTGGATTCATAAAGGCAACAATCAAATAAATCTGTAGAGAAATGGACATTTACGGTCTTTACAAGCTACAAAATGTATAACAAATCCCATAGTCCAATAAAGATGAATTTATCATGAATCATAAAGTACTTGCATTTCTAATTGGATTGCACACTTTCACACTGCTCAAAGGTACTAAACAAACACAACTCTGGTGTCCCTCAGAAAGACTAAATGCCTGTGTGGTGCAGAGACAGATTTATCCTTCTATGTGCAAAGGCCTCTGTGTTTACAGTGCTATTTCAGGGGCACAGACGCACACAAACACACACAAAAACACTCATGTCCACAGTCACAGTCAAAAAACCACATGTAGACAGTCATATATTCAAATAAGGTTACTCACAGTGTAAACACTCATCACATATACAGGCTTCTCCAAAGTTTGGAGTTTTCCCTCATTCTGTCACTCAGTTTTGCCTCACAGCCAGTACAGAGCATGTTGATATGCCAAGGGTCAGATATTCTTCCTAGTTAAGGTCCTTGTGTATCCTTAATCCTTGATGGATTTAAGCAACATGCACCACTGGGTGTGCCATGTCTGTTCTTTGTCCTGAGACCTCTTCACAGTGCCTGTATGGAGTAACCAGACTGCTCCACAAACACAGTGTTATTCTGTGTTACTATCGACCTCTCAGGTGTTAGGGTTAGGGGCCTCTGGGTGGGCTTGGCACCCTTTATGCATCCTTTAGAAAGGAGCTTTTTTTATTCAAATGGGATTTCCCACATGTACCAGGCACTCTTTTGTGCCTTTTTGCCTTCTCTGAGGGTGAAAGACTGTATGTGATTTATCATATCTGACGTGTGACAGTGTCCCTTGACTATCTACAAGTGGAAATATCAGCTTCCTGTGGCCTTTAGTTTTAAGTTTCCTCTGAGTGCTGATTGGGGATCAGCTCCGACATTCACTGATATGACCTTTTACATTCAGTATGGAAGTGGTAAAAGTAACCCAAGGTCAGTGAATATTCAGTGTTGGGTTTATTCGCTTTGAAAGCTGCTCACTCATAAATAATCAGCACTTGGAGTAATAGCATCAATATTGCATTGTTTGCCCAGTAGATCCATGGACAAGAAATTCTGCACATCCCACAGGGAGAAGGTGGACATGGTTAAGTAAATGCAGGGCTAACTTTGATATTTCATCACTTTGGATTATTTTATCAACACCTTTTCAACATTGTTTCTCTGTCACTGCAAAGATCAGCCACTAAATTAGCAAAAGCAGCTTCAAGGATGAGCAATGTAACCGTAGCCGTCACATCAAAAGCAACCTTTTCATCAGTGTCCCTGCCAAAAGAAGTGCAACAGTGCCAGATTACCTGGTCAGATGTGTCCACTAAGCTCAAATTCCCATGTTCTACCTGATAACACAGTCACTGAGGGCAGGTTGGTGCACGAATCACTTGCTGATTGCCCAGAGGCACCGTTGTATATCCCTAATGTCAACTTTCCCCAGGAAGTCTCTCAGGTTTTCATGTCGTAGGAAAGCAGCTACTACAAAAGTGGCTACACTTTAATTAACATGCCAGCCAGTTTGTAGAGGTTGTTTACTCAAAACTGAAGTCTCCCTTTAACTGTAGTTCCTCTGTAGTTGTGACAGAGGGAAATTGTTCTTTATGAAGGCCAGTTGAAGAGCCACAGCTGCAACACAGGATCTCGTCTGATTGCCTGTTAACTGTTTAAAGTGACTGTGTGACATGTTGTCCACTTTCACTGTCGGAGCTGCTCGGCAGCTGATTGAGGAAATCAAACCTGAGAGCCACTTTGGTCGAAAAAGGTCTCAGGGGTATGGTAGCGTCTGTTGTCTACATGAATGCCTGTGCGTGCATGTACGACTGTGTGGGGGGCAGGGGAAACACACATACACAGGACATAAGGAAGTGGGGTGGAGGGGGGTGTGCTTATAACTACAGGGAGGAGGAGAAGGGAGGAGGCTCGCCTTTTCGCTCTCTCTGAAGTCTGAATGCAGCAATATAGAAAAGTTAGAGGGAAGTCAGGGAAAATAAGTTGCTCCTTTAAGAGAAAGTTGTGGGATTGAACTTGTTCCTCATTGAATCTATTTTGGAGTTTCTTCACAATTAACAGGGAACCACTTCAAAGTTTGGTGAAATTTTGTGTCTGAAAAAATGTCTGATTCTGGAGTCAACCCACACTTGGAGGGAATTATTTCAGATTTTGAAGGTTTGATATTTATTTTCTTTATTTCTTTCTCGCAATGTTTATACTGGCAGTTTATGGCGAGCAGCAACGTCTGTCAGACATATTCTGTCTGGGAATGGTATCAATATTGACGAATATCTTTCCACTTGATGTGAATGTACTCTGTGTGTATAATATCTTACATGTATTTTTATGGAGAAGGGAACTGCTGTTCATGTGTGTATGTCTGCTTGTTAACCGTGTTAAAAACAGGGCGGTGCGCCTATGCAAACCAAGACCCTGCAGCCTATAATCTGTTATTGATTATACACAAGTTACGTCAATAATAGAAACAAACAGCACTGACACCACATTAGTCCAGCACTGGAAACACTAAGAGCGAGGCGAAACCCCAGCACTGAGACCTAACATCTGTCTGATCCCTCATACAAAATTTACAGCTGAATCTCTCCTTTGTTTGTGCTGGTGCTGTGTGGAACTGGCATCCATTCCCTTTGTCACCCTTTTCCTCTGCCATCCTATCTTTCTTCCTTCCCCTCGTCTCTATTTCCTGTTCCTCTTCCAATCGGTCCCTTCAGCTGCTGTTTGGCCTCATGCTTACTGTGGGATCACGTGGGGCTGATGCTGCAGGTAGAAGTCACAAAGACTTTTAGTTTTACAATAATAACCAGATTATTGGATTATTATTTTCTGGCTGTGTTTGAATAGTTCAGGTAACAGAACATATGTGGAATAAGATGGTTTACAATGGTTCAGAGGAAAGAGTGTTCACTATCAAACTAGTTTGCAACACTGTGTTCTCCAAATTGATGTTACTGTGTCTAAAATGTACAGCTGGAAAGTCAAAGAGTGCTTCAGCTGTTTTGTGCTCATTGTTTTATTTATTACTGCATCCCTTTATCTGACTACAATATTCAGTTCAGAGGTTTCTTTATGTCAGTTTCAATAGTTATATATATATTTTTTACACCAGAACCAATGTATTAACTGTTACATTTAACAAGCGTATTTTTTTCAGGACATATGGCAAACAGAATTTAAAAAAAATCTCCTCTGATATGATGAATAGGAGACAGCTTGGGATACTTCCTACTGAGAACCTTTTGTTGTTTTGCCTTGTGCTGCTCTTTATCAGACACGAGAATGTTAACCAGACGTATATTTGCTAAACCAACCAGGTAGTTCCCAACTTTCAAGGCCAAAGCTTCAGGGTTAGAAAAAACATAGACAAAGCATAAATCTCATGTGGACCTTGTTGGACTTTAGGTTTGTCAAGAGATCATTTTACTTTTAGATGATTATATTACAATAGGTACAATATTAGATGCAACCTAGTGCTTCATTAAGGGAGGCAAAATATTCTTCTAACACATATTTTGGTGGTAATATTTGGTTTAATGAAGGTTACCTGAAAACTTCAAAATTAAGTAAGAGTAAAGCCAAAACTAGTTTTCTCTCCAAGTGTATACAGTGCACTGATAGCACTGAGAACTGCTAATAACTTGGCTACCGAAAGCCCCCTCTGTATCAGATAGTTCTCCTAAATCGCATATTATTACTCTGATTTTGGATCATATGAACTCAGTTTTTCCATCTAGGGTAGAAACAACTGTACAGAGAGGTGCACGGCGAGCACTTTACTGAATAAATCCTCATTTTTATCTTGGATCATTATGTTTTCCAGCACATTGCACTGCCCTGTATCTCACATTGAGGGGAAAATGGACACAGAAAAGGAAAGGGATTTTAATTGGTAAGCACGTTGAAGATGGAATAATGCCTGTTTGGATGGTCCCGTGAGCGGGACGATTATGAAAAACGGGTGATAGAAAATACCATAGAAACCACACACTGAAACAATATTATGATTTTCTAAAAGGTAGAAAGTGCCTATGCTGAACCTAAACTAATGAGTCATCAGAGAATCAGCCCAGAATAAGCCCTTACTTGTATATTCACAGAGGTTTTGTACATGGGCTCCCTCTGTTTTTGCCAACCTAAACTGAGCACAGTTATTTGGACTTTTAGGTCTGCACAAAAGGTGCCACGTTTTACTCTGACCATGTAGACACAGAGGAAATTAACATTGAAACGAAGAGACTGTGTCTGGTACATTTTCTAAACCTGGCAGAATGGGCAGTGTGTCATTAAACTGGTCTGAGTGGATTATGTGCGTAAATAAACATGTTCTTAACAGTTCTTTGTGGTCCTATTCATTCGAGGGAAGATTTATAGAGCGCAGGTGGCATGTAAGTCATATGCCTTGTTAAACCAGTATATATTTTGATCTGCATGTCATTTGGCTAAACTTTTTGTTTGTCAGTCTATTGGTGCTGCTGGTGCCATGAAAATCTACACACATATAGAGATCAAAGATAAAGCTGACAGCATCATTATGTTCCTATTCCAGTAATTCACTCACAGATGCAGTGAACACACTTCTTGAAAAAATTACTTTTTTGTGCTGAGACATGTATTTTTGTGCTGAGACATGTATTTTTGTGCTGTGATGTAAAAAGTGCTTGGTTTGAATATTGTCATTTCTGCTTTGAGGTCACCGAGCTCCAATTAATCACTTGTGTAATCTTTTCTTCCTCAGTCCATGTTGCAGACCGCTTTCTCTCCCCCACACTCTCTTTCTATCAGGTGCTAATAGGTGGTGCATCGAATGCAGTGGTGGATAATTACATTTCCATTTTAAGTACTGTAATTAAGTGTAACTTTGAGGTACTTGTACTTTACCTTTACCATGTGATGCTGCTTCCACTCCGCTACATTAGAGAGGGAAATATTTTACTAAATATATTTGGCAGCTTTACTTTTCAGATTTGACACTGTTGATAATAGAACAGGAAAAACTGAAAACACATTTGCTTTTTCTTCTTTCCTCTCCCAGAAATCATCTGATGACCCCTCACATTTATCTACTGTCCCTGGATACAAAACTGGATATAAAGCAGTTAAAACTAGCTACAACACTAACAAGCTGCTTACACACTAATAATCAGTCAGCGGGACCACACCAGAACTTTTACTTTAATACTTTAAAATGTTGCTGGTAACACTTCTGTGATTTTATTCTATTCGGATATTTCATGCAGGACTTTTACTTGTAATGGAGAATTTTACATTGCTGTACAAGGATCTGAATAATACTTCCACCATTAGTGAAATGCAACAACAGTCTCTACATCTTCCCTGGTCAACGATATAATTCAGTCTTCTCGTGTGGAAGATAGTTCACCAGTGGCTGATTAAAGTCACAGAATAAGACTAAGACCTGTCAGATGTTGAGGCCTAAAGAGCCTGAAGCCAAGAACCAGACCAGCTATTCAACAGCTGCCTCAACGAGTGTGTGTGAGTGTGTCTATGGGTGTGTGCGTTCACTCTAAACTCTTCAGTCAGGGGTGAAATTGCCCCTCAGTTCTGATTAGGCTTCAGATTGTCCTTTTAAACATCTGGTTCTTCAACATTACAGCAAAAGGTTTTAAATTTTGATTCTTGCGCTGCACTAACTTCTCCCATCACATCTTTCCACTTCACCAAACACCTGAAGCACTCCCAGAATTTACTTCTGCTGAATGGAGGCTGCTGGCCAGACCAGTAGGGAACCATGCAGTAAATCTGACAGTGAACTGCATTGCTGCTGGTCAGCACGAGCAAACCCAACACCATCAGTGGGCAGCTAGAGGAAGCGTGTGTTTGACAGTGTAGCATTAAGGTTTTGTCTCACCAAGTGAAATACTATAGTGTGAAATTGTATCGTACATTGTTTGGCCTTGTCTTGTCAGTTGAGAGGTTTGGTCATATTTTCTTGTCTGACCACATCGACTTGTATTCTGCGGCTTCTGACATCAGATAAACTCCACTGTGTATAAAATGGTTTTATATAACCGGTGGTTGACAGAGAGTAACTGTCTTGATCACTTGACTTATTGCCTGAGGCTACAATTACAAGGCCCGATGAGTTCAAGGCCATGTACAGTGAAGTACATCCTTTATCAATTAAAGGACTGGTGAAGTGGGTTTTCTTGGCAGTTTACTAAATACAACATTTTTTTTATGTATTCTTCACTTACAGACATACACAAAGTTTATGTTTCTCGTGAAAAACATTGTATCTTAATCTGTTCCTGCCTTTGATGCTAATTTACTGCTAATGCTTTTCTGTTAATGCAAACTTGACACTTTACCCATCTGTTCCACATTAAAAGCCTTGCTGCAGTTCGGTGGAGTTATCACTTCACTTTCCCAGAAGAATTTTATAGGGATACATCTAGTTCATTAACAGGAGCGTGAAATCAGTCATTTTAAGTTTCTCTACTGGCATTGATTAAACCCCTAAGAACTCATCTCTGCTCATCAGAATTATGTATTTAGAAGTTTTATCCAAGAATAAAATCCCTTATTCCTTAAAGATTGATGATATGGAAAGCCCCACCCTGCACGTTGAAGGGATTTGTTTCTTAGCTGTGTGACTTGTGAAACCCTTGCTGTCTGAATCCATGTTTTTGACACAGTCCGCATTGACGGCTTATTTCATGTATGATATGTCTTCTACCATATGTTTTTTTTTTTTTTAAAAGCACCACGTGGATACATTAACAAGGTTTTAAACATGTAGTTCACTGAAAGGCATCTTTAAAAACTCCATGCTTTTAATCAATGTAATTTCAAATCAGTTCTATCAATTCAAGCTCCAGCTGAAAAGCCAGTCTGCCATGATAATGTTGTGTTATTTGAAATAACTTTGCTTACAAATACTATACTATATACTACAAATATTATACTGGTTTACTGTATGTGACCCATTATAGCACTGGTGTGCTGTGGACTATGTAATTTATCTTAACTTTTGTGGCCTTAATTAGAGAATGTGCACGATCAAATCTAATTCATATCTCAAATAATATATCTGTGATTTTCATAAAAAATGTGGATGAAATTTACATTTGTGCTTTTGTTGTTGCACTAAAATTTGGTGGCATAGTTTTATCGTCTAATCTGATCGGCCTCAAAACGTGTTGGCTATCGTATGCAGATTATTAATGACCATCTCTATAATTTGTTGTGCCTGAATATGTTTTGAAATAACCATCATAAACATCCCAACCCTATATT
This sequence comes from Brachyistius frenatus, assembly GCF_029030835.1. Taxonomy (NCBI): domain Eukaryota; kingdom Metazoa; phylum Chordata; class Actinopteri; family Embiotocidae; genus Brachyistius; species Brachyistius frenatus. The sequence continues at coordinate 1,346,885 of NW_027210622.1, forward strand.
CTGTTGACATATTGTTATATCAAGATATTTCGTCAAAAATATTCTGACCATTGACCTTTGTCAGTATCACAGTAATGTGGCCTTATTGTGTAAATTTTAATCTTCAATTTTTTTTTGTTGATCCAGGCATACCTAATCTTTGTGGACAGCTGTCAGTCCCCGCTAATATCAGGAGTAGAAAAGGTTAAAGACCACAAGTGACAACTTTGTCTCGACCTGTTTTACCCTCACCTTCAATCAGCCTGCAACCTTTTTGCCTCCCTATCTGAAGTCTCTCTTTCTTCCTTTCCCGCCTGTCTCTCTGTTTGTTTTCCTCCCTCCAACCCATCCCTCATTAGTGCATCTGGGCTGAGATGATACTGAATGTTTGTGTTCATTGGTTGGGTTGTCTTTGAGAGTAAGTGATGACACTGATGATAAAGAGGCAGCGTGATCTAACACCTTGGCTGCATTAGAACAAATGACTGTGAACAGCTGCCTCCATCTTTGTTTTTTTGTGCCAGTAATCCTGAGCGGTATTGTTTGGGCTGCGTTATCGTCTCACAGGAGACACTGAGATACTGGGCGCTGAGCAGTGATAGGTTGTGGAGGGACGTGGGGAGATGAGGCTCCTGGCTGCTGTTAATGAGGTTCCTCTGAGGTAGATTGGACCTCTCATCCCTCTCAGCTCATAGTCTGGGAATGCTGTTTCACGGGGAATGATATTCCTTCATCCATCTGTCAGTCCCACACAGATACTGTTACTGTTGCCTTTACATCTGATATTAATGCAAATAATATATCTTCTTAATCCTTTTCTTTAGCTGAACAAAAAACAGAGAGCAAACTACCACTGACCAGATGAATAAGAATGAGCCTTAAAAATTTGAGTTGACTGATCAACTGATGAAGTGAGAAATGGCCTGAATGCCTTTTTTCCACTCTCTAGCTTCCCAGTCCACATTAAAGTACAGAAGGATTCAAGTTTAATCCCGCTCTTGAATCTCTTCGCTACACATTGTCTAAACACAAACAACCATATAGCATAAAGCACTCACGTCCTGTGCTGTAGTCTCGTGCCTGAAGGAATATAATCACAAAGCTGACGAGAACAGAAACATTAATTTACAATCTCTTAACAGGTCACTGGCAAAGCATTTCGGTTCGGCACTCTTATTTTGGTGAAACCTATCAATATGGATCCCTCAATTCGTCAGCGTTACTTCTCACCTTTACAGCTCCTCTAATATTTAACAAAAGTCTACAGCAAGTGTCAGGAGAAGTTACAGTGGTGACTCTTAGAGGGGGTTCAAATGAACGTCTCGCTCCCTACACTAAAGCATGTATCGCAGCCCCTCAGCTTCTTATGAAATCTACAGAGCGATTTTGGCAGACCCACTTCTTCTCTGGCCAGAGTTGAAAGTAGCCACAACCTTGGACTCCCTCTTAGCAATCATAAAACACGAGACAGGAAAGCAGGGGTAAGAAGGACACAGTCCAGTGGCAGTGTGGGTTTGGACGCTACTTACAAATTGCAGGTTTATTATTGTATATATAATTTTTTTTACTAGTATATCTATCAAAGGATGGAGTTAAAAGCTGTTTTATGGCGCCTTGGACAATGAAATCTGTTTTCATCAGAGCCTGAGTGCTGAAAATAAGAGTGTGAGAACTTAACTGAGTGTTTATGAGTTGTTGTTTTTTCTGTGTTTTTAAACATTAAGACCTTCTGTGTGCTTATTAACAAGATGTCTCATGCTTTCCACAAGTAATTTGAACTCTGTAAAACTATCTGCAGCTTACAGCTTGCTACAGCATGCTGTAGCTCGGTTGCATCTACAATGTAAGGATCTCAAAGTTGAAAGGTATCTGTACTTTAAGGTCTAGATGAAGGGTATACAGGGAAAGACGTGGGGTGGTTAAAGAGATTTGTAACACAGATCACCATGAACTCTAAAATGTGATGTTTCTTCCAGAGGTGAAATGTCCTTGGTATGTTGGACCAACAGAGAAAACAAGATGTTGGCTGCAGCCTGAATTTTTGTCAGGGAGTAAATAGGGTTAAAAGTCTGCTGGAATGAGGCATCTTATTCAAGTTAATTAGATTTGTGATGCTGGCTCATGTGTGTGGGGAGACAGCTTTGATGTGATTGTGTCAAGCTCAACATCCCCTAACAGAGTTTTGGCTCTACACAGAGAGCAGTGGAGCTGGGGCATGGTCCCCTCCCTGTGGGCGTAGTGGCTTAAAAATAAACACGTATACATTCCCGTATTATGTACCGTACTCACTCGCCTTTACAAGCATTTGGGAGAAAACTACAAATAGTTGCACACATACAAAGGCACACGTAGACCCACCGCAAGCCACAAACACATCAGATAATCAGCGTTGCATTTTGGATTGAAGGAAACTGGAGATGTTGTTAAGGGTGTGCGTGAGTGCACCAGTCTAACTAGTGTGTCATTATGATGCCAGCTGCAGGGCACTGGCTTGGCACAGCAACTTCTCGAGTCAAATTCAAGTTGACTTTCAGCCAGGGGGGTGATTCCATCCCTCAATATCTTCATCTTTCTTTTCTAACGTCATAGCTAACCTAAGGGGAGGAAGTGCCTCTATCTCTGTGCTGATGTTGCTCGTCTTGGGACCTTTTTTTCCCCCAAATGCTTTAAGGCTGATTGCGTGTATTCTAACATTTCGTGAAACTCTTCAAGTGCCTCTGTGTAAAACTAGAATTTTATACTGTGGCGTACTACACACATACCATAGCATCCAAGTCATGACAAAACAACGCATGAATTGACTTAAACATGTTATACGTGAGTGAGAAAGCCGCTGCTGGTGATTGAGGATGTAATGAAATTAGATAGGTATGGCCTTATTGCCAGTGCATGCTGTTTCTTTTTTGTGCCACCAAAATTGCTCCATCAGCTCCTCTGCCCTCAAACCTCAGGCACTTGGATACTGTCCATGATGTTTTGTAGAAAAACTATTAACTTTTTTTACTGCTCAGTTAATTGGTATAACCTTTTTGATGAGTATTTTATAGTATTGTTCCTACTTCTTATAAACAATAATCTTGACCTATAAATTGTTTATAAGGGAAAGATGAGCTTGTTTTGGTTAAGACATTGGAACC